>NC_142041.1:74089206-74398571 GCF_982192425.1 Myodes glareolus | reverse complement strand
AACAAAAAGTTTGAAGAAATGAGTAAATCCATAAATGACACCCTGGGAAACCAAGAAAAAAACAATCAAACAGATAATGGAAACAGTTTAAGAATTGAAAACTGAAATGGAGGCAATGAAGAAAACACAAACCGAGGGCCGGCTGGAAATGGAAAACCTAGGTAAACGAACAAGCACAACCAATAGAATATAAGAGATAGAAGAATGAATCTCAGATTCTGAAGACACCATAGAGAAAATAAACACTCTGATCAAAGAAAATTCTCATCACAAAACATTCAAGAAATCTGGGACACAATAAAAAGATCAAACCTAAGAATAATAGGGGTTGAAGAAGGAGAAGAATTACAAGAAGACTTACAATGGACTTCTCTATGGAAACAATGAAAGCCAGAGGGTCTTGGATAGAGGTACTGCAGAAACTAAGAGACCATGGATGAAAGCCCAGAAAACTATACCCAGCCAAGTTATCATTCACTATCAATGGAGAAAACAAAATATTCCAAGATAAAAACAAATTTAAACAATACATAGCCACAAATCTAGCCTTACAGAAAGTAATAGAAGGAAAATCACAACCCAAGGAATCCAATATTGCCAACACTGCCTACAATAACTCAGACATCTAGTGACCCTTCACAAGCACAACTCAAAGATGGGAAACAAACTCTACTACCAAAAAATAATAAAAATATGACCGCAGTCAACAACCACTGGTCATTAATATCACTTAATATCAATGAACTCAATTCACCTATAAAAAGGCACAGACTAAGAGATTGGATATGAAAACAGGATGCAACATTCTGCTGTTTACAAGAAACACACCTCAACCACAAAGACAGACTCCTACTCAGAATAAAGGGTTGGGAAAAGGTTTTTCAAGCAAATGGACGTAAGAAACAAGTGGGTGTGGCCATACTAATTTCTAACAAAACTGACTTCAAACCAAAATCAATCAGAAGAGATGGAGATGGACATTTCATACTCATTACAGGAACAATTCATCAGGAGGAAGTCTCAATCCTGAATATCTATGCCTCTAATATAAAGTCACCAACTTATGTAAATGAAACACTTCTAGAACTCAAGGCAGTCATCAAACCACACACACTAATAGTAGGAGACTTCAACACATCTCTCTCACCAATGGACAGATCAATCAGACAGAAATTTAACAAAGAAATAAGAGAATTACTAGAGGTAATGAATCAAAAGGACTTAACAGACATCTATAGAACATTTCACCCAAATAGGAAAGAATATACCTTCTTCTCTGCAGCTCATGGAACCTACTCAAAAATTGACCACAAACTCGGTAACAAAGCAAACTTCCACAGATACAAAAAAATATTAGTAACCACCTGTGTCTTGTCAGATCACCATGGATTAAAGTTAGAATTCAACAACAATGCTATCCCCAGAAAGCCTACAAACTCATGAATGCTGAACAGTCAACTACTGAACCACCCCTGGGTCAAGGAGGAAATAAAGAAAGAAATTAAAGTCTTTCTTGAATTTAATGAAAATAAAGACACAACATCCTCAAACCTATGGGACACTATGAAAGCAGTGCTAAGAGGAAAGTTCATAGCACTAAGGGCCCAATTAAAGAAAATGGAGAAAGCACACATTGGAGACTTAACAGCACACCTAAAAGCTCTAGAAAAAGAAGCAGACTCACCCAGGAAGAGTAGAAGACTGGGAATAATCAAACTGAGGGCTGAAATCAACAAAATAGAAACACAGAAAACAATCCAAAGAATCAATGTAACAAAAAGCTGGTTCTTGGAGAAAAATCAACAAGATTGACAAACCCCTATCGAAAGTAATCAAAAGGTGAAGAGAGAACACACAAATTAATAAGATCAGAAAGAAAAAGGGGGACATAACCACAGACACAGAGGAAATTCAGAGAATGGTTAGATCTTACTACAAAGGCCTGTATGTCATAAAATTGGAAAATGTAAAAGAAATGAACATTTTTTAGATAAGTACCATATACCAAAGTTGAACCAAGACCAGGTGAACAATCTAAACAGACGTTAGTGGCAAAGAATTAGAAGCTGTTATCAAAAACCTCCCTACCAAAAAAAGCCCAGGACCAGATGGCTTCAATGCAGAATTCTACCAGAACTTCCAAGAAGAGCTAATACCTACACTCCTTTATGTTTTTCACAATATAGAAACAGAAGAGTCATTGTCAAATGCTTTTTATGAAGCTACAATTACTCTGATACCAAAACCACATAAAGACACAACCAAGAAAGAGAATTACAGCCCAATCACACTCATGAACATCGACGCAAAAATTCTCAATAAAATACAGGCAAACAGAATCCAAGAACACATTAGAAAAATTATCCATTATGATCAAGTAGGCTTCATCCCAGATATGCAGGGCTGGCTCAACATACAAAAATCTATCAATGTAATCCATTATATAAATAAACTGAAGGAAAAAACCGTATGATCATTTCATTAGATGCTGAAAAAGCATTTGACAAAACTCAACACCCCTTTGAGGTGTTGGAGAGATTAGGGATACAAGGATCATACCTAAATATAAAAAAAGCTATTTACAGCAAGTTGACAGCTTACATCAAATTGAATGGAGAGAAACTCAAAGACATTCCACTAAAATAAGGAACACAACAAGGCTGTCCACTCTCTCCACACCTCTTCAATATAGTGCTTGAAGTTCTAGCAATAGCAATAAGACAACATAAGGGGATCAAGGGGACTAAGGGGCTTCGAATTGGAAAGGAAGAAGTTAAACTTTCCTTATTTGCAGATGATATGATAGTGTACATAAGCGACCCCAAAAACTCTACCAGAGAACTCTTACAGCTGATCAACACCTTTAGTAATGTGGCAGGATACAAGATCAACTCCAAAAAATCGGTTGCCCTCCTATACACAAAGGATAAAGAAACAGAGAGGGAAATCAGAGAAGCATCACCTTTCACAATAGCCAAAAATGGCATAAAATATTTTGGGGTAACTCTAACCAAGGAGTGAAAGACCTATTTGACAAGAACTTTAAGTCTTTGAAGAAAGAAATTGAAAAGGATACCGGAAAATGGTAGGATCTCCCTTGCTCTTGGATTGGGAGGATCAACATAGTAAAAATGGCAATTCTACCAAAAGCAATCTATAGATTCAATGCAATCCGCATCAAAATCCCATCAAAATTCTTCACGGACCTTGAGAGAACAATAATCAACTTTACATGGAAAAACAAAAAACCCCGGATAGCCAAAACAATCTTATACAATAAAGGAACTTCTGGAGGCATTATCATCCCTGACTTCAAATTCTATTACAGAGTTACAGTATTGAAAACAGCTTGGTATTGGCATAAAAACAAAGAAGTCGATCTATGGAATCGAATACAAGACCGGGATATTAACCCACAAACCTATGAACACCTGATTTCGACAAGAAAGCTAAAACTATACAATGGAAGAAAGAAAGCATCTTTAACAAGTGGTGCTGGCACAACTGGATCTCAACCTGTAGAAGAATGAAAACACATCCATATAGGCACAGGAGACCACTTCCTAAGTAGAACCCCAGTAGCGTAGACAATAAGAGAATCGATGAATAAATGGGACCTCCTGAAACTGAGAAGCTTCTGTAAAGCAAAGGACACTGTCAGTAAGACAAAAAGGCTACCTTCTGACTGGGAGAAGATCTTCACCAATCCCTCATCAGACAAAGGTCTGATCTCCAAAATATACAAAGAACTCAAGAAACTAGACACTAAAACTCTAATTAACCCAATTAAATATGGGGTACTGACCTGAACAGAGAATTCTCAACAGAAGAACTTCGAATGGCTAAAAGACACTTAAGATCATGGTCAACCTCCTTAGCAATCCGGGAAATGCAAATCAAAACAACTTTGAGATACCATCTTACTCCTGTCAGAATAGCTAAAATCAAAAACACCAATGAGAGCCTATGCTGGAGAGGATGTGGAGGTAGGGGAACACTCACCCATTGTTGGTGGGAATACAAACTTGTACAGTCACTTTGGAAATCAGTGTGGCGATTTCTCAGGAAACTGGGAGTCAACCTCCCTCAGGACCCAGCAATTACACTCTTGGGAATATACTCAAGAGATGTCCTATCATACTACAAAAGCATTTGTTCAACTATGTTCATAGTAGCACTATTTGTAATAGCCAGAACCTGGAAACAACCTAGGTGCACCTCAATAGAAGAATGGTTAAAGAAGGTGTGGAACATATACACATTAGAGTTTTACTCAGCGGTAAAAAACAATGACATATTGAATTTTACATGCAAATGGATAGAAATAGAAAACGCTTTACTGAGTCAGGTAACCCATACTCAAAAAGAGAAATATGGTATGTACACACTCAAAAGTGGATTCTAGCCATAATTAAAGGACATTGAGCCTATAATTCGTGATCCTAGAGAAGCTAAATAAGAAAATCATATAGTTATCCTCCTGGATATTGGAAGTAGACAAGATTGCCAGGCAAAACTTGGGTGCACGGGGTGGAGTGGGTGTTGGATGTAAGGGGAGATGGATAGAGAGAGGGGAGAAGGGGAGGATTCAGTAAAGCTTGGGGGAATGAGATGGGTGGGATGGAGGAAGGGTGGATATGGGAGCAGGGAAGTAAATATCTTAATTAAGGGAGCCATTTTAGGGTTTGCAAGAGACTTGATTCTAGAGGGGTTCCCAGGTCCAAGGAGAGGTCCCCAGATTGTTTCTTGGGCAGCAGAGGAGAGGGTGCCTGAACTGGTCTTGTCCCATACCCACACTGATGAATATCTTGCTTATCACTATAGAACCTTCATCTGGCGAAGGATGGAGATAGAGACAGAGACCCACATTGGAGCACTGGACTTAGCTCCCAAGGTCCAAATGAGGATCAGAAGGAGGGAAAACATGAACAAGGAAGTCAGGACCACGAGGCATGAGTCCACCCACTGAGACACTGGGACAGATCTAATGGGAGCTCACCTACGCCAGCTGGACTGGGAGTGATGGGGCATGTGATCAAACTGGACACTCTGAATGTGGCTGGCAATGAAGGCTAAATGAGAAGCCAAGGACAATGGCACTGGGTTTTGATTCTGCTGCATGAACTGTCTTTGTGGGAACCTGGTTTGTTTAGATGCTTACCTTTATAGACCTGAATGGAGGGGGAAAGTCCTTGGACTTTCCATGGGGCATGGAAACCTGACTGCTCTTTGGACTAGAGAGGGAGGGGTAGGTGGGGAGGGGGAGGGCAAAGGGAGGCGGGGAGGAGGTGGAAATTTTTAATAAATGAGTAAATAAATTTTTTTTAAAAAAAGATTAAAATCCTTAGCTATGTTGACTCTGTAGAAGAGTAGGCCCTTCCCTAGTAGAGAGAAGGACATTAATAAGAGACTGATTGATCTTCCCTATAGGCACATTGGCTGCTGAGATCTGTAACCTGACACACTGAGTTACAAAGGCCTGTTTCTCAAACTTCAAAGATGACTTAAATGTGTCAAGCAGGACTGAGTATATCTACACAGGAGAATTCAATATTCATTGACTCAAGATAACTTTCTCAAATTGTACAACCACCAATGTGGTCTGTGTTCATTCACATGGCACGAAATAACACATACTGGGAAATTATAAATTAATTCCCTTTGCCACAATTAGGTCCTTTTTCATAGTGGTGATTCCAGAATTTGACTGCCTGCCCTGTTTCCCCTGCAGTGTACACAATAAACTGTTCTTCCTGTTCTGGTCTGGAGACAGATGCCATGCTCACATGCAAATCCTTTTCCTCTAACTGCAATGGACAGTCAGCTACAGGGCTTAAATAGATAATTTTTAAACTCTGAGGTGGTATGGGTATTTAGTTCAAGAATTGTGGAGGTGAAAAAAAAAAAGAATTATGGAGGTGGGATATAGGGAACAACAAGGTCATTACCCTGGAGTTCAAGAGTCTGAGAGATCAAGGCCACCTGAGTCAACAGAAGAGAACTTATCTCAGAAACACTTTTCTACAAGGCTGGAAATGCAACTGTCCTAGAATTAATACACATTTCCAGGGAGAAAAAAAATCTTCACATATTTAGGCATTGAATAAAGGAAAATCTCTTTAATAAGAGCAAGCATCTATCTCTGGCTAATGCTCAAAGAAGAGCCAGCCTAGACATATTTTTCATTCAACATATGCTGTCATCCTTACATTTCTGTTAGGGTCATGCTCCAGGTTACACTGTGAACAATTTCAATAGGGACAGGAGACTGCATGTCTATACATTTAGGCAGATGGGAGACTTACACTCAAAGAGATTCCCAGAATTGTTTCTAAAGTATACATACCAGTGATCTGATACTGCAGAACATTTTTCAGTGACTGAGTCCAGAGGTAAAGGTGTCAGGGAATGAAAAAGACAGGAAAAGTATAAAGTAGAAGAGATAAAAGCTGGCTGGAGTGGGGAGGTTTTTGCACAAGCTATGTCTTATACAAAGCAAGTTCTTTTTGTTGTTGTTGTTTTGTTTTGTTTTTTGGATTTTTTTTGTCTTAGTTTTTCAAGACAGGGTTTCTCTGTAGCTTTGGAGCCTGTCCTGGAACTATCTCTTGTAGACCAGGTTGACCTCGAACCCGTGATCTGCCTGCTGCTGCCTCCCTAGGTAATGGGATTAAAGTGTTGGGATTAAAGGCGTGTGCCACCACCGCCCAGCTGCCAAGTAAGTTCTTAAGAAGAATAGCTTCTTCTATACTACTTTTAGGGGGGAAGTAGAGGGAAATGGGAAAATTCCATGAAGCCAGCTGAATCTATGATACAATGGAATAAACTCTGGAGCAGGTTAATCAAATAATGTTGCACAAGGGGAATACAGGGTATCTCAAGAATATTACTACCATGGCTTTGAAACTGATAGCAATAGCTCCGCATAGTGAGAAGAGTTGGGTTCTTGGGATCTGGAGCAACCAGTCCACAAAGGCTGTGGCCCCAGATGATTACTAGCTCTATATTCCTGGTTTTAGAGAAGGAGCTCTGCTTTATTCTCAATGCATCAAGTCTTGAGGCAAACGCTGAAGGCCTAGGTCCCAGGCTGTTACTAGCTCTCCCAAGAATGTGCTTGCTCCCTGCCTTGCTAAATGAAAGCCTTGCTTGACCAAGTCAGTTTATAATACAACAATATTTTCTTTTCAAATAGTTGTCCCCTGGTGTCACATTGCCCATATCTCAGAACTAGGGCGTTTCTCAATAGAAAACTCGAACTTTAAGGCAGACCAGGCCTTAAGGAGGTTGTGACCTTCTTGAGCAGCCAGGTAGAAGCCTGTTTTTTGATATACAGATAAGGCTAGTGACTGCTTCTAAATCAGGGGTATCTCCTTTGTAACAGTTTGGAGCCAAATACCTGGACAATCCTGGTTTAAAAAAAAAAAAATGTGTATCCTAACACCCTTATCTCTACCAGGCCTCACTCGCTTATACTTATCTTCGCAGTGTTTCAGAAGCAGCCCTCCCTCATCTATATTCTTCTTTGTGAGACTTACTTTCTACTAAATCTTAATTAACTTTTGTAATAACCAATTCTACCCTTCTACATCACAGCTAAGTAGTGGAGTGCAAGAAATGACGTTTACAACCTACACAAAATTAACTGTGAATGGATCTTACATGAAATGTTAATGCAAAGTGCTGAACGTCTAAGCAGATACTGGAGAAACTCGATCTGTTCAAGTTTGACAACCTAAAGCATGTTGTTGTTGACTCCAAATGTTTCTACACATAGGTCTCTGCTCCCAATATCTGCACAGATGTAGCCCACAGAGAAGTTATGCAGAGCCCTGTGCCTGGGTCCAGGAAGTTGTTCGGATTGCTGGGGGACTCACAGGACAGGGACTCTGCAGATTCCCACCCGGGCCCTGTTAGCACCCGCCACACAGGCTCTCGAAACTCCTCATTTGCTCTTTCCCATAGGAGGACAGCAGCTCCTCACTCACCATGTCGTGGCTTCCCAGCTCACCCATAGCCCCTTCACAGCTCCCTGCAGCAGCACAGCAAGCGGAAAAGAAACGGCGGCAGCTCTTCCGCAAAGCCAAGCCTGCAACTGGGCTCCCGGAAGGGCTCTGCACCGGTTCTGACTGGCAGTTTTTACTGGAGGTCCTGATTGGCTAATAAGGCATGAGTGACAAGAGCACCTCCCTTAAGGTTACAGTGCGCTTAAAGACACAGCACAAGGGTTTCTGACCCTCGCCTTCTACTGAGGAGGGAGACCTACTTCAGAACTGTAGAGATGTGAATTTTAATAGCTCTTGCCCTTGGTTTGACTTGAAGACTGTGCTGTATTCCTGCCTTCTATAAGCACATCCCATTTTTTCCTCCTGAACATCAAGTGACTAGCTCGCAGAGTCCTTTACTCAGTGTGGAGTGTAGGATTCCCTGACCCACCCACAGGTGGAAGGGTGCCCAGAAACAATTTTATTTTATTTTATATTATATTATTATATTATATTATATTATATTATATTATATTATATTATGTAATAACAATTTTAAAGAGAGATTTAAGAACACAAAAGGAGATGTTTGGTCTGTGTCTTTTCAATGGAATGTACTTTTTTTTTCAAAGTTTATTGAATTATGAAAGTTTCCGTTTCTGCCCCTCTTCCCAACACCTTCCCCCTCCCCCCTCCCCCTCCTCCCCCCTCTCCATCCCTAAGAGGAGTCAGGGCTTTGGAATGTACTTTTCACTGAATGTACTTACTCGCTAGTCACAAGCACTTAAGTGGTTCTTAAGAGAACCAGGACAGAAATACAGGAAGCATATAAAATAATGATAATAATAATAAAGATGATGATGATGATGATGATGATGATGATGATAAATCTCTCTTGCACCAGAAGCCAGGATGGTGAATTAAAAATTGCTTTCTTCTAGAACTCAAGGCAAGCTCATGACAAATGAGTAATAATAAACAGAGTAATCTTCACGGTAAGTTGAATATTTAGAGAATATTGAACCTAGGAAGAATGTCTTTATGAGCACTATTTTTTCCTCAGACAGAAAAAAAAATGACTGCATTATTCATGGTTCTCTACATGAGCAGGGCTGATAAGAATCAATCTCTTCATATATGTGAATCGATTAGAAAGATTCACAAGTTGTAGTCCACCTAGCCCAACAATTTCTGTCTACCAATGGAGCTTTGAAGAATCAGTAGTTGTTCAAGCCATGAGGCTGGATGTCTCAGCTGGTTTTCTGAACCTCTGGCAGGTTCATTTTTTTACCACAAGGTCTTTACTTAAAATCAAGTAAGTGACACTGTGAAAGAATACTGCGTTGTAGCCTATACTACATATTAACCTTGATATTTGATCTAAATGATAGCTGTACCAATGGCACGATTCTCACAGACAAAAAGACAGACCATAACCACAGAGAGCAACAAGGGAAAAGGACCCTGCACTGTGTGCTCTGCTCTTAGATGAAGGGTCATCAGGAGCTCCATTAACATAAGAGAAAAGCTGCTATTGTCTCTCACTGAACTAGGAGGGAGGCTACATCTTCTTCCATGCAACACCAGAAGGAGCGCATTTTAACTGCCCATGGCTGCTGTTTGTCTTTCTTTTTCATTTTTTTTTTTTTTCTGATTGTTACGTGGGTGTTTTGTCTACACAGTACTGACTGAGGCCAAGATGCCTCAGATGCCTGGGATTGAAGTTACAACAAATGATTATCTATCATGGTGGTTCTGGGAATGGAACCTGGATACTCTGTAACAATACCCAGTGCTCTTAACAGATGAACCATCTTCCTAGCTCCTCTTCTTTTATTAATTTTCTATACATTTTAATTAAAACATATTACACCAATTTCCTTTTTTTTTTTTTGGTCTGTCCTCTATTCTTTTCCACATGCTTCCATTCAAACTTCTTCCAAGCCAACTGTGTATAAAAAAAGTTTATTGAAATATATAAATTCACCCTGTTGAGTCCATTTTTGTTATTTGGATGCTTATGTGCTTATGGTATAAGGGCTGACCATGTTGTACTTAGGGACCCCATCCCAGCCTGAGGCTAATTCTCTCACCTGAAGGAGAATTCCACTTTTTAATATGGTGTCTGACCCAAACTAGGCTGCTTTGTACAGGAAACACAACCAAGAACAGAAAATTTGTATTGGAAAATACTTTACCAGTTAAAAGTAATGAAAAATCTTCCAGAACACCCAGCTTTCCTTTCCAGTATGTAAAGAAGCTCACTACACTCTGTAACTCCAGTTCCAGATGTTCTGACACCATCTCTTGGCCTCCATGCTTACCAGGCATGAGTGTGGTACAAAGACATGCAAACAGAAAAAACAAAAGCATGCACATGAAATAATGACTGAAATTAAATTTGAAAAATAAAGCAGCAACAACAACAAAAAAATAACAAAAGATAAGTTGCACCATAACACTTATATTTAAAGCTGTGGTGGTGCATTTTTTAAATACAGAACTCCAGACACAGAGGCAGGAAGTTAACTGTGAGTTTAAAGGCATGAGCTACAGAGACAACATCAGCCCACCAATAATTTATACCACAATGTTTAAAAAACAACAAAATTGAATAACAAATAACACAGGAGGTTCAGGACAATATTTCTTAAAGTTCTTTTAGGTGGTAGGCCCTTTAAATCCTTCTCAGAAATGTATATATCTGAGCATAGTAGCAGAGTCAAGCCAATCTCCGTGAATTCAAGCCTGCATAGCCTACATAGTGAGTATGATAATAAGACATATCTAAATAACCCAGAATAACACAGACACCCCATATGCATACACATATATTTGAATGTAATTTTGTTTTGTTCTTAGAGCCAGGACATTATTAGAAATTTCCAGCTAGCTTGGAACTCATTGTGTATAGTTTAATGAATAGTATTTATATTAAACTTTTTAAACAAATTCTGGTAAGTATTTTATTCTATATTATGGATTTGCTTATTATTCAAAGCATGACAGCTTTCTATACAAGACGGAGCTTGCAAACAATTTTCTTCATATTTTCTTGTATTTGAAGAGACTGAAAGTGGTGGAAATTTTACACTGTTTACATGCTTTTATATTGTTTTCTTTCATTCAATCACTATGAAATCAACAACAATCTTTTCTTGATATCATTCTATTTTAGAAATATTTTAACTCTTTTAATTTCACTGTTAATTTATTATTTAAAATAAATTTGCAAATTGATCTATTTGAATATGTTGTGTTAATACTAAGACTCCAGTTATGGAAGCTGAAACATTGCCTACTAGAGTAAATATATATACCAGCTACCAGTAAACCAAAGAATTTTTAGGAATGTTTTTCTAACTGATGCAGAGATCCACAGCCAAGCACTCAGGTGAGCTTCCAGGAGTTTCGTGGAGGAGAGTAAGAAAGGATTGTGCAAGCAAGGGGGAGTCAAGGTCATGAGACTGGAACCCACAGAGACAGCTGACCTGGGCTTGCGTGAGCTCAAGGGTTCTGTACCAACAGCTAGGGAGCCTGAATAAGGACCAACCTACGACCTCTGCATGTGTGTGACCGCTGTGTAACTTGATGTGTTAGTGGTGCTCCTAGCAGTGGGATCAGTACCTGTCCCTGGTGCTTTAGCTCTCTTTTGGGAACCTATTGCCCATGCCCGGTTCCTTCTCCCAGTTTTGATGTAGGAGGAGGAAAATAGTGGTCGGTTAACTTATTCTCTAATTCTTGTGAAATAAATAATATTAAATGAAAAATAGCTGTTCCTGACTGAAGACCAGCAGCTGTGAACTTCCAGGGGGTTTGGAAGCGTACCAGGATCATCCAGGCCAGCCAAATTAGGCTCGTGTTGACAGGGTGCCGTCCACTGTAAAGATAGAACATGAGATAGAGGTCGTGAGAAAGCAGGGGTATAGCAGGAGAGGGGCAGAGGGATGGAAAAATGCACAAGGAAGGTTCCCTTAGGAGAAGAATATCAGCAACTCTTTTTCTGGCCCAGGGAGGATGAGGAAGGGCTCTTTCTGACAGGAAAATTTTTTCTTACAGTCTTCTCACTGAAAAAATGTGTACCTGGGGTTTCCTGAAACATGTTAGCCTCAGTGAGAACCATGGAAATCATTTGTTGCACGACTCCCCAAATGAGTTCTACTCAAGTACTCATGGCTCTGAGTAGTAAATAAATAAGGATTTAATAGAGTGCATTGCATACTGGTCCCTTTCTTGTGTGCTCATTGTATCTAGTTCTTGCATCATTCCTGTTATCACAGCACAGCTCGACAAGGATGGCAGTGCTGATTAAGCTTGCCTGGGGAAAGACATAATTGAGAAAATTCTCCTTGGGGAAGTGAGAAATCCCTTTTGATATTAAGAAATTGAGTTTTCTTTCAACAGTGTCGAGGAAATGGCAGATCACAGACTGTGGATCTAACCTGCAACAGAGGCCATGATTTGGCTGACAGTGTTTCTGTGCTATTGACTGGATTGAAGAAAACAAACGACAGCAGACAAATTTCAGAGAATCGTATATAAGGATGTAACCTGAAATTAAGATTCCCAGCACTGCTTAATACATAGCCCTCTATCTGTTCATTAGGAGGAAGAGATGGCTACACTTGGAAAAACCAAATAATTTAAGTAGATAAACATTTGTCAAGCATATTAAAAGTATAATAAAAATGCAAATATACACAGAAGTCTAAAATATGTAATATGAAACAGGAGAGAAAAATAGCTTAGAACTGTCTGCGTGACTCTACAGTCTGCTTATGTCTCCTGACATACAGTGTCTACAGTGTTCCATTTCTGTTATGTGATTTATTTCTTTGAAATGTATAAAGCAATGTATTCTTTTAGGCTTCAACATGCATTTATTACATAATTTCTAATTCTATTTTTGCTTATACACTTACCACTTTCATATCTAACAGGTCTGTTTATTTCTAATCAATTACTCTCTGGTTTGTTATTATGTTTTATTTTATGTACTATTACAAGAATCACACCAAAATAGTCAATTGCATGATTTTTAACATCACAAATCAGTTCTTAAAAAATGGGCTGTGCATTTTTCACCTGTTTTGTCTAGTAGTATCATTGCTATCCTTTCAGAATAACTCCATTTTAACTCCCACTATGTACACATATGTATATGTATATAAGAATTTGTGTGTGTGTGTGTGTGTGTGTGTGTGTGCGCGCGCGCGCGCACGCGTGTGTGCGCATGCACGTGCGAGCTTTACCTGTTCTTTATGCAGGGATATCTGGCTAAGCATATCTGTGCTGATTTTATCTATCCGTATAGGCACTAAAGACAACTAGAAACTGAGGTAGAACTCATTTTATGATGTTGGCATGAGTGTGATGGGTAATGAGACTATAGATTTTAGTCTTGGAGAATGAACTCTTTATAATTTATCCTTATATTCTAGTTATTTCATACACATTGTTTATAATACTAATGATTTAATCATGAGGTTTAAACTTGTCGTACATATATCACTAGGGGAGATTACACAAGTGAAAGAGTGCATTTTCTCAGAATAAAATTTACCTCAGTTGTAAAGATAGTCTAAAGATAAGTTTTCAAAGTAAATTACTAGATTCTACGAATTTGTTTACTTTAATTTGTATAAACAAATTTACAGGTGTGTCTGATTGTCTGCATATGGACCATGTGTGTTCTGGAGCACTTGGAGGCCTCAATCAGACATCACATCCCTTTGAATTGGAATTACAGGTAGTCACATGTTACTTTGTCAGTGCTAGGAAGTAAATTCAAGTCCTCTTGAAAGAATAGTAAATGCTTTATATTCTGAGCTATCTATTTCTTCAGACCTTTTTTAAAAAATGAGGTCTATAATGTATGTTTAAAGATTTTTCTGCCTTATAAAATATTTCTAGATGAATGTTGGGCCAAATATTAGAAAAAAGGTACAATCCTTTTTAGTGGAAAATTTGGATATGATTGATGTGGATTGCATGTAAATGGACCAGGTCATGTACACATTTCATGAGAATAAAGAGAGGGATATAATATATCTGACAGTAATGTATAAACATATTCAACTAAATCACTATATGATTAATGGGAATATGATTATAGTAGAAATGGAGTACAGGATTTTTTATAGTGTTGGCTTCCAACCCGGTTTCATGCTGTGAATCTAACACTGAGCAACAATCACTATCCTGATGGAGAAAAATGGTAACAGAGCAGAATAACAGCCAGAGAACTATTAGAATGCAGTAAAGGGCAATGTCTTCAGGTAGTTCCCTGGAGTCTGAGGCACCCAGAGGACTTTTAAGACAAAGTTCAGTAAATGCATGAGGAAAACATAAAGATATCTTTAAATGCAAATGCATATGGTTTCCAAAAGATATGCTTGCAAGATACACTGAACATAACTGAAAATTTGCACATATGTGTACATGCCAGAGAATGCCAAGCATAGCTCCCCTCCCCCAACAACATGTGGTTCCTGAGATGCAGGAAGCATTTCCCTCCAGGCAACCCAGTGGCAGCTAAATGAGAGTGTTACTTGAGGGCCAAGGAGAAAACACTTACGTGCCCTAAGGACCACGTCTATGGCGTCTGCATACGCATTTGGCAGTGTTCCAGATGCTTCTGGCTATGGCAGTTCTACCCGTGCGCTTGTTCTCCGTGTTCTTTTCTCCTTCCACACCCGTGGCTTCTGAAAATATTGATGTGCTAAATGATAATTTGAGTCTGCATGGTCTAATACAGCTGACAGGTATTGAGGCTGTAAAACTAGTTATTGGAAAAAACCTGACTAATAAAAGAATTAGGAAAATTTGAGAAAAAATGCAGAAAGTGTTTTTTTTACCTGATTATAAAACTTGCTAAAAGAATGATAACGAAACAGAAAAGAATTTGGCTATGATGAATAAAGTTTCTGAGGAACCTAGGACTTTTAGAGATGACTGTCTATGGCCTTGTAAATCAAAATTAGAATTGTGAGGAAGAACAATGGGAGACGTAAGACAATGAAGTAAAACCCACTGACTTATGCTTCTGTAAACTGCAAGTAGTTAACCTCTGAGGTGAAAGGCTCAGAAGTTGTTTTATGATTAACTCAGCTAAGAATTATGAATATAGTGGCTGGAATGGGGCTTGGGAACTGGGAAAATGTCATGTTGAATGATGATGTACTGATTTCAAAGAATCTTTGTTCTTCTTGTGAACTGCTTTTTCAAGGTAATGATTAACCTGTGACAAGAAAAATCATTTTTCTTTTGTAAAATTTATAATAAAAGACTGAGGTTTGAAGCTCAGGACAGAAGAAAGAAGAAGAAGCAGAAGTAGAAGGACTTGCCCTGATAGCCTGCCAGCTGGCAATAGAATGCTGTGTTCGTGTGCTTGTTTCATCTGCCAGACATCCCAGATTCAAGGCCCACTTCTCTGCTGAGGTTGGTCCCCAGCATACACACACGCACACACACACACACACATATATATATATATATATATGAAAATATTACTAAATATGTATAATAATAAAAATATGGTACCAATATAAAGACATCCATCAGTGGAATAGAATTTGGGGATCCACATATAACCCTACAATCCACAGCCATACAGTCACCTGATATTTGACAAAGAGGCCAACAACACACCTTGATGAAAGACAGCATTTCTGTGGAATATTCCTTACAGTGTGTAAAGGAATGTTGCTGTAGTTGTCTTAATAACCATTAAACTTGCTTCTAATCACTTATCAATCTCTTTTATTAAGCGCATAGACTTCTGTCCTTACTAAGTTAAGAAAGTAAACTTACTAATTAAGTTTCTCATCAGAGAAACTTATGTTTGCAGTAGATGGTGATAGACAGAGACTGACAAATGGTCTTTGCAGAATGTTCAATCCTAAATGAAAGACCTATCTCATACCCTCGCCTAAGGCTAAGGTATCATTCCAGAAGATGGAACAGAAAGACTGTAAGAGCTCGAAGTCATGGATAACTACAAGGAAGCAGTGTTCAGGGCAGTTGCACATATGAACTCCATAGTAGTTGTAATAGCTTGTGCAAAACCTAGGCAATCTTAAGTCACAGGAAAATCCTGAATGGAGAGGGGAGGTGAACCTGAACTTCCACCGTTACTGAGGAGTTATTAGCAATAATTGCTCCTAGGAAAGGGAGAGGTAGTTATTTTTAATGGTCTACATAGGCCCTGGTATGTGGCCCATGCTCCACTAGGTGGCAACACAAATCTGACTCCATGAAATTTAGAAAAGAACCTGAGGATACAAAATGATGAGATGAGAGGGGGGGGGGTGTAATCAGTTAGGAACTATGGGATGGATGAGTTCAAAATACATTGTGTGGAATTCTCTATGAACTGAAAAAGTAATGCAAATCTATACAAAGTTCTGAAACACTTAAAGTAAAAAGAGGATAGAGAAAAAACCTAGGAATTAAATTGTGTTCATACATAAAATTTTAATTATAGAAACATGGTGTCCTTTTATTTCAATAAAATAAAATATTTTTTTTGAAGTGCATTAATGACTATATTTTGCTTTTGCTAGGTTTAGGCATATATTTAATAGCAAATTTCCAATTGCTTGTAGATTGGTTTTCCTACATCAAATATCCGTTCAATTGTAACAACTACCTGTTTCCTCCCTACTACTGTTGTGGTTATTTGCATTTATTTTTGTGTCAGTGCTAGACTATTTCAGTGTTTAAACTATTTCAGGTTTAAGATTTATTATTTTCACTGTTTAAATTATTTTCATGTAATGCTCAAATGATGGCTAACAAGAGTATTCCTGTGACTAAGAGAACAAGGAGGTGGTAGGTCATGTTCAAGGCTGGATTCTTTTGAATGGAAACTCCCTGAAGTACCACAGAGAGAACTTATACATTGTTCTTTACACTCATCATGAAATAGAGCACTTTTAAAATTAGCGGAAGCTCCCAGAGTGTGTTTTTCCTCCAAAGGGACTAGGTAGTGGTTCTTCATCAGAAGCATCAGAGTCAGAGTATTCAGTATCTTCTCTTATCTTCTCCTTCAATCTTTCCCTGATGTACTGGTCTAAAAAATTGATACTGTGTTGCAAGTACCTGGACCCATTGTTCTTTATCTCAGTCTTCAGAGGGAGACTGAATCCTTAGAGGGAGGCTGGAAATGGACAGTGGTATACTCAGTGTCACATTTATATTTTTCCTGGTCTTGAGTTCCTTTCTGCATATAGAAAAGGTTGAATATACAATTGTTTGGTAAAATATTCATGTAGGTACACAAGTTCCCCACTTTTCCCGAGACGCCATGCAGGGCTGTTCTGCTTCCTGGTTCCACTGCATCAGCTTGAGGGTGTGGCATAGAACTGCCCTCTCCTGTTATGTTAATTTCACCTACGGCCCAAGGGTGTAGCTCAGAGAGAACTCTTCTATCATGGTAATTCCACCTGCAAGCAAGGTTCTCGCCAGCAGGCAAGGTTCCTGGGTCAGCTTTTCTCTGAGCCTGAGCACACCCACCTGGCTTCCTCTTTTCTCTGTTCAGCTGCTGTCCGACCTTGGGTGCGGCCCCCTGACTTTTCTCTTTCCTTGATACTGATGGGGGGCTGGTGTCTTTTTGCCCCACAGTATATATATCCGACTTATGCTTAATAAAGCTGCCATTTGCCACTTGCTCTTTGGCAGATGAGCCGGTCTCTTTGTGTGTGTGTCGTCTGTTCAAACCCCTAGGACATGCGTCCGTTCTCGTGGGCTCGAGTCAGGAAAGCGCGCGCCTGTTTCGAGGTTCGGGTGTCCACAGAAAAGTGCGGAAGCTTACATATTCATTTATCTTTTTGTTTTGTAGTGCATATCTTCAAACCATTCCTTTTCTGTTAGTAGTAACCAGATATTGACACAGAAAAAAATGGACACTAATGATCATAGAATGATTACATGCCCTCATGAATGTTTGGCTACTCACAATTATTGGCCTATCATTAAGAAGTGAAAATAGGGGGTTAGAGAGATGGTTCGGTGGTTAAGAACACTGATTGTTCTTCCAGAGGTCCTGGGTTTAATTCCCAGCACCCATATGGCAGTTCACAACTGCCTATAATTCCAGTTCCAGGGTACCCAACAATAAATGGTCCAAAACCCACTATCTTCTACATAAAATAAAATAAGTGAAAATAACCACATGCATACCCACAGCTACCATCTCAATACCCAAAGATCTACTATGTACCCACATGTTCTGACTTTAGCTGGTGAGTTCCTTCATTACTCCCACCTACCTGCTCTGCCATATCCATATGCGTAGGCATAGCTAGAGACTATGGATCATATTGGCTTTGCTGGTGCAAGTCCAGTCAAGAAACTCATGAACCAGTTTAACATGGTCTATTTAACCTAGTTCAGGCAATGTAGTTCTGACATTGGCCCAGTCTAAGGCAGAGTAGAATATGATATTAAACACACAACCAAAGAAAGAAGCCCACCTGTCTAAAGATTAATGAAATAGAAACAAATAAAACAATAAAAGGAAACAATGAATTTAAGGACTGGATCTTTTTGTTTTTCAGTTTATTTTGGGATAGGGTTTCTTTGTGTAACAACCCAGGCTTTCCTGGAACTCACGTTGTAGAACAGTCTGGCCTTGAAATCACAAAGATCCACCTGTCTCTGCCTCTTAAGTACTGGGATTAAAGGTGTGTATCACCTCTACCAATCTCAAGGACTAGTTCTTTAAGAAGATAAACAGACCTTTGACCAACAAGCTAAAAGAAGAGGTAGACATGGAATCTTTACTCTGGGCACCAAGAAATCTAAAACATAATAAAAGAACGCTTTCACAGCCTTTGTTCTGTGGATGGAGAGGTGCCTTAGAAGTTAGGAACATTGATTGTTCTTCCTGAAGATCTGAGGTTCAATTCCCAGCCTCGGCATAGTGGCTCACACCAGCCTGTGACTACAGTCATAGGGAATTTAGTGCCCTCTTCTGGCCTCCAAGGGCACTGTATGAACACAGTGCACAGACACACAAACAGGCAAAAGATCAATACACATAAAAGTAACAAAAAATAACTGTATTAAATGAATGCATCACTGAAGCACAATTAATAAAAGCTCAGTGTCAGAAATTGGGTTTAACATGAAGATCTGAAAAGCGAAACAGCCAGCCACTGTCTCTTACTTTGACCTGAGTCTGAAATGGCAATTCTGCCTCCCGGAAGCTCAGAAAGAGACTGTGTCTGAGAGCTGTCTCCCCCTGTATTGTTTTTCTTTAGGGTTAGGATTAAAAGTGTGTACCACTGGGATTAAAGGCATACACCACCTGATTTTTGTGGCAACTAGTGTGGATACTGAGACTAAAGGTGTGTGTTTCAATAATCTGGTCTGTAAGTCTGAACAGTGCAATTGTTTTACTCTGAGATCTTTTTTAAATATTTTTAAAGATTTATTTACTTATTATGTACACAGGGTTCAGCCTCCATGTATGCCTGCAGACCAGAAGAGGGCAACAGCTCTCATTACAGATGGTTGTGAGTCACAATGTGGTTGCTTGGAATTGAACTCAGGACCTCCAGAGGAGCAGTCAGTGCTCTTAACTTCTGAGCCATCTCTCCAGCCCTATTCTTTATACAATTTTTATTTATTAAAATACAATCAAAATGTCATTACACAACATCACATACAGTTTTAAAAAATCAAGTGCAGACATCTCTTTATATTTTTTGTTATGGTTTCTTTTTTTTTTTTTTTACAAATGTAACATCGGTTTTTATTTATCTGTGTTTGTTTTGTATGCATATCTTTGTACCCATATCAGACCTGATGAGCATGGAGGCCAGGAACTGGTGTCAGAACACCTGGAACTGGAGTACCAGAGTATAGTGAACTTCTTTACATACTAGGAAAGGAAGGTGGGTGCTCTAGAAGACTCTTTACTACTTTTAACTAAAAAGTCAGAAAATTTTCCATTTCTGTGCTGGTGTGGGATGATTGTCTACACTCTGTCAATTATATTTTAAATAAACACTGATTGGCCAGCAGCCAGGAAGGAAGTATAGGCGGGACAACCAGTTAGGAAGTAGAGGTGGTGCAATGAGAAGAGGAGAATTTTGGGAAGGAGGAAGCCCATTCCTCCCCAGTCCTGTCCAGACACCAAAGAAGCAGGATGTGGTCTGCCTCACTGAAAAAAGTACCGAGTCATGTGGCTAACATAAATAAGAATAATGGTTAATATAAGTTATAAGAGCTAATACAAAGCCCGAGCTAATGGGTCAATCAGTTTATAATTAATATAGACCTCAGCGTAATTTTCTTTGGGGGTTACTGGCTGTGGGAATGTGGGTGCAGTTTTCCAGGTTACTTCCTGCTTGTTGGGGGTGCTGATAATTTTATGGGGACCTAAAGAAAATTTTGAATTATTATTAAGTCCTGAGTGGAGTATCCTGTGAGTCTTGATCATCTCAGGCAGCAGTCTTGAATCTGTTTTGAATGTAGAACTCAAATATCTGGGCCATCTCTTCCTACTGGAGATTTCTCAGGTGGTCTTCCTTGATCACACCTGATTTTTCTTAACTCAGAATGAATGCATAGCCTCTCATTTTCTGTGGAAACAAAATCAAAATCTCTTGCCAAAGTTACATACTTTTGACTTCAATTTTGAAGTCAAGGTAATTTCAAAAATACCTATCTTGTATTAATTCAGCAGCACTTATAAGCAAATATCTTTTAGCAGCTGTTGCTCCTTCCTCAGCATTCAAACAATTCAAAGAGAGCATAGTAGCAAACAGTATCCAGATTCTCTGTGTATTTTCCATCTTTATGTGGCTTTACATTAACTTATATTTCTTTTACTTTTACTTTTTGAGACAGGTTCTCTGTATATCTTTGGCTGTCCTGGAACTCCCTCTGTAGACCAGGCTGTCTTTGAACTCATAGAGATCCGCCTGTGTCTGCCTCCCCAGAGCTGGGATTAAAGGTGTGTGCTACCACACCTTAAATTCTCAGAGGTCTGTCTGACTCTGCATCCCAGGAATTGGGATTAAAGGTGTGTGCTACTACACCTGGAACTCACAGAGGTCCATGTACCTCTGCCTCCCAAGTGTTGGGATTAAAGTTGTGTACCACCAAACTCAACTACTCTCTTTTGTTTTTATTTTAAGGACTTTAACCTTTTTCTTTTCTCTTCCAAGCCTGCATATATTTTTAACTCACTGTAAACAATTTAGAGCCTTTCTTCGTCTATGAATCTCTCTTTTTCTGACCACATGAGCCTTTAATTTGCTAAGCAATATGGACTAAAGCCATGGCTTTGATGGATAGATCCAGCTCATTCCTTAGCTATCTGAGATTCCAGGCTCATGGTGGAGGTACTGGCTGGAGCCATGTTTATTGCCACAATTCTATGGCATTTCATGGTCCTTGCCAGCAAGCAAGCTGCAACAGTGTGTCCACAAACAACACTCAAATGATCTTTCTGTAGCCAGACCTCCTGCCTCAAAGAGTCAGAGTTTGCACTGCCAGAACAGTCCAGAAAGCAGGCATTTTAAGACTGCACAGCTTTTTTTCCTGCTATCACTGAAAACTGAAAGCATGCAGTCTGCTTTTATCAACACCATTTAAGTGTTTTGTGGCAGGAACTCTTAAAGAGCTGGAGGGTTTTGCAGCTAAAGCTGAGTCAGGAAGCCTCTCTTAAATGAGAGTGCTTGCCTCTAGCAAGCAGAGCAGATCTGAGAAATTTCTGCTACCAAGAAGCCATGCTTTACTCTATTCTTTTTCTGTCTAGAATTACTTCCCAAGCTCTCTCAGGTTTTACATGGGCACAATTCTGTGAGAATAATGGGTTAATATAAGTTGTAAGGGCTAATGCAAAGCCTGAGCTAATGAGCCAATCAGTTTATAATTAATATAGATCTCTGTGTAATTTTCTTTAGGGGTTACCAGCTGTGGGAACTGGGAAGGACAGAAACCCCCTATAAAGCAGGCCTTTGTGTTACACTGTGCTGTGCCCTTTGTTTTAAACATTATTTCAATACAATGTTCTTGACTACTAAAACAATTACAGGAAAATACTTTGCTAAAAATTTTCATGTTGTTTGAAAAATGAGAGGAGAGAGAAGAACATTATTTTTTTTTTTAGTAAATTTTATTAAATTATAAAAGTTTCCATTTCCGCCCCCCCTCCCAACACCCTCCCACTCCCCCCACTCCCCTCCTCCTTCCCCTCCGTCCCCCAGGGCAGTCAGGGTTTCCTGCCCTGTGGGAAGCTCCAGCTCCCTCCCCCTCCCTCCAAGTCCAGGAAGGCGAGCGTCCAAACAGACTGGATCCCCAAAATCCAGCATATGCAGAGGAAACAGGTCCCAGTGTCATAGTCAATGGCTTTTCAGAAAGACCCCGGGCCAGCCACAGTCAGAGAATCCGGCCAAATTCCGAGAATCTGGCTAGATCACGTCCTCGTTCAGTCCCAGTCCGACTGGCCCTGGTAAATTCTCATCAGATCCGTTCCCTTGTATCAGTGGGTGATAGCATCCCTCACAGTACTGATTTCGTCTTTCATGTTCCTCCTCCTTCCGCTCCCCCTCCGGACCTCGGGGGGCTCAATCCGGTGCTCCAATGTGGGCCTCCGACTGCATAGCCGTCCTAGAGAAGAACATTATTGATGGAAGTTTTATGTTGTCTGAAAAGCAAGAGAAGGCAGGAGACTGAAATAATAGGGAGCCAGAAAATTGCAGAAGGTGTATGGAAAGTCGTAGAGGGTATGTAAAAAGTTGTAAAAGGATGTGAACTATGTTGGCTGTGGCTTCTCATACTTGCAAATACTAAATTTTTAAAGAAAACATAAAAATAGACTAAATGTTTGACATATAAGGCTAGTTCTGGCTTTAAAATTATGGTCTGTCTTGTTAAAGAGTTACATGTATTTCTTGAAAAAATTGTGCTTGCTCGCTTTGATGAAAACAGTCTATGGTAATTGTAAGTTTTGTACTTGTAATTTTTCTCTGAGCTCTGGTCACTAGATTTGGGTTAGCATGAATTTGGATGTCTTTTTGATGTAGATAATGTTAAAAGTGTTTTATGCTGTGCTTTATTGAAAAGCTGCACCTCAATGCTTTTATAAACAAGAATGTACCTTGCTTTGTCAGTTAACCTTCTAGAGTCATCAAGGAACCACAAAGGGATCACAGGGAACATCTGAGATTAGAGTCCTAAAGAAAGTCCAGGTTAAAGGATGGACCTTAACAGTTTAGAAAAAATGTCTCTCATTACTTAAAGTCTAACCTGGTATAGGAGTTCCTTCTGTTTGTGTGTTGCTTACATTGGTTAATGAATAAAGAAACTGCCTTGGCCTGTTGATAGGGCAGAACTTAGGTAGGTGGAGAAGACAGAACTGAATTCTGGGAAGAAGAAAGCAGAATGAGGAGAGACGTCATGGAGCTGCCAGAGACAGACATGCTGAATCTTTCCCACTGGTCACTGTCACGTGGTGATGCACAGATTAATAGAAATGGGTTAAATCAAAACGGGAGAGTTAGCCAATAAGAAGTTAGAGCTAATACGACATGCAGTAATTTAATTAATACAGTTTCTGTGTGGTTATTTTGGGTGTAAGCTAGCTGGGCAGCTGGGAGGAACAAGTGGGCCCTCCTCCTGTTACAATATAAAATGTTAAAAATGTACTTCTAGCCTCATTGTCTTTGCTAACTTTATTAACCTTGAACTATTTAGATAAACTTACTCATACATACTAAAAGGAACTAGTGGTTCTTCCATTATTATATGGCAATATAATACTAATTTCTTCTTTTTTACCCTCACAAGGGCTAATTTAGTTTCTTTATTAGCTTCAATCTAAAATCATCAATTTAAAGGTTAAATCTGATTAAAAAAATAGCTCTAAAGTCCTGGTCTTATTAAAGATACAAACTTATTGTAGATTGTTAGAAATACAAGTTAATAATCAGCCTTCTTTAAAGTACTGATATAATTATAGGGATAAGCCTTATTTAGTCTCCTGTATATGCTTTTAAATTCAAGCTTAAAACAAGTAATTAGTAACAAAGTTTGTCTAATCAAATAAACTGGGTAGTTCTAAATACTTCAGAGATCTATGGAGTATGACATTTGTGACAATTAAAAAGTTTATATCAGACAGTTATTCCCAGATCCTAGCAGTGACCCAAGGTCTCCAAAGAAGATAGTGGAATACCAAAATGTCTCCACCTGGATAATGATGATGCTGAGTGCTGGACAAGAGGCCCCACTGCTACAACCTGCTGCCAGAAATAAGCACAGATTGAGGACACTAGAGAACTGATTGCACCATTTTTGCCTATACAAAATAAGCTCAGTCTTTTCCATGTTCCTCTTCCACAGGAACCTCTCACCTTATGTGCTTGGTAAAGCCTGCTATTCTGATATCTCTGCCTCCAATGCTATGGATACCTGGATATGACTGTATATGGGCTGATCTCTGTCATTTATAATAGTTTTGAAAGCTATTTGGACTGTACTTAAATAAAATTAATTTTTCCTTCTGAGATCTCTGACAGTATTGATGGCTAGGCTAGCTGTATCTTTGTTAACTTGACAGCATTAATAAAATTTGAGATATAAATATAGGTTACAATAGTATAAATAAATAATTAAAATCTAAAAATGTTTCAGATTTCTTTCCCATTCTATATTATAGTTATAGTAAGTTGATAAAGCAATGACTGCTTACTCTTTGGGTCACAAGCTCAGGATTTTAAATTTCTTTTGGTTGTTTTCTAATTATAAGTTTACACACTTTTAATTAAAATCTGTGTTTTTTGCTAGGACTCAAAGGTATGCATCTATTTTTACTGTTTCATAGATATTTATTACTTGCTTTTTCTATAATATGGATTTTAATATAGTCCTGAAATTCCCAAATCTTCCTTTAAATATATAAGTCATAACTTCTGCTCCTAGTTTGAATTTGTCTCAACAGATTTCCTCTTGGTTGGCAGACACAACCAATCATTAATTGCTGACTAAAATCTACTCCAAATAACTTTGGACCCTGGAAATGATGAACAATGATGAACCAGTCTAGCTGATGTAAATGCTCCCTAGCTCATTAACAGAGTCCACAAACCAGAAGCTCCTGAAAAATAACCCATTGCCTAAATTTCCTCTTTGTTTTTGACTAGCATTTCACCTTTGTTAGTTCTTGACAATGATGCCCCAAAGTCAGCTGGAAGCAGTTGAAAGAATACATCATCCTGTAATCTCTTGTTGAGATGCTAAGTCAAAAGAAAACACTCTTACATAGAAAGGCTCTGTGCAGTTTTAGGAGGGCTGTTTTTACACTAACCATTCAGAGGCAAGATGGACCAGATCTTTAATCCCAACACTTCCGACAGATGAGGGTACTTTGATCTACATGGAAAAGTCTGGGGCCACTGGACTACGTTTACACTGTCTCTTAAGTATTACAGGGGTCCAGTGATGAAAGGCCATCCCTAAAGTGCTGTTAACTTTCTCCATACTAGATACAGTTTGGCCAAAGTTAGGGAAGAATTAGCCAAGCAGAAAAAAGAATTAGACTCTTCACAAGGATGGTTTGAATTCTGGTTTAATAGCTTTCCTTGGGTATCTACTCTTATTTCTGCTGTTATGGAATCTTTATTGGTTTTATTCCTTATTTTGACTATTGACACAATGATAATCAACAGACTGGTAAGGTTTGTAAAACAAAGACTTAATCCCATTCAGTTTATGGTTCCATGTACTAATGCTAATGTACATTGTTCTGACTATTATTCCATTCTGAATGAAGATGAAATCAAATTTACAAGTTATTCTCATCAGGTTGAGGAACCTAGAGTTTGGGATTGAACTCCACTTAGAACTCCTAGGCGGGAATGAAAGGCCAGAAAAAATTCCATTTCTATGCTGGACCCTTTTGGGACCTTGAACTATATCCCAGCACCAGGATAAGCTGAAGGCTGCTGAAGAGCTGAAGGCTGCCTCCAGCCCCCAGGATGAGCTGAAGGCTGTAGGACCCCTCTTTAAGGGAAGTATTAACTAATGGAGAAACCTAAGTTACATAAAGTTGCAGACTGCAGCCCATTCCCACACTCAACTTCCCTATCAGCTGGGAAATAATTCAAGCAACTCCTGCAGTTAGCACAGGGTCAGCAGATGTCTGAAAAATATAACCAGAAGAATTATTGCTATCGCCCTTAGATAGCCTAATAGCCTATCAGGAATTAACAGCTGAGCTTTACCTCACCTTTAACTAATTGTGATATAGGATAAGTAATTTTGTATTTTGGGACTGTAACCTTTTGATTCATTTTGGTTTTGGTCTTTATAAACCCCTTACAAAAATACACAGGGTCCTTCTCCTTCCATTCACTGTGTCAGACTGTGAGGCAGAGGATCTGTGCTAGCCCATACTTAATAAATGAAATCTTGCTTTTGCATTCAGAAGTGCGGCTCTGTGATGGTCTTGGGGGTCCTTGGACTCAGGCACTACATTACTAGGAAAGTATTTTCCAATGCAAATTTAATGTTCTTGATTGTTTCTGGTACAAAGTAGCCTAGTTTAGTTCAGTCACCTAATGATGATTAAGAAATGGAATTCTCCTTCAGGTGAGAGACTTATTGTCAGTCAGGGATAGACTCCCTAAATACAACATAGTCAGTCCTTAAGCAATAAACATAAAAATAACAAAAACAAACTCAAAAGGGTGCATTTATGTATTTCAATATGCCTGTTCATACATACTTATCAAGGAAGAAAATTGCAAGTGAAGTATGTGGAATGGAATGGAGGGAGAAAAAAGATAGATTTGATACAATATATTTTAATTAAAAATGTATTGAAAATTTTTAAATAAAAAAGAGGGGCTTGAGATATCACTCAGCAATTAAGAGCACAGGGTATTGTTGTAGAGGATCCAGGTTCCATTCCCAGAACCCACATGGAAGATAAGCATTTGCTGTAACTCTACTTCCAGGCATTTCTGGCCTTCTTCTGGCCTCTGTAGGTACTCCGCACACACACACATTCAGGAAAAATATTTTATTACTAGAATTTTAAAAAAGAAGTAAAGAAAGGGAAAGAATGGATTTTTATACAGTGATTTCACAGGCCAGACACAGACAGAATGCAGGGTTAGTAAAAATGAGTTCTTTCTGGCCTGGCATGCCTGCTCAGAGACAAAAGAACCTTTGTTTTGAAGTTAACAGAGCTCATCATAACCATTCATCATCTAAGAGCATAGTATACAATGGTCTTAGGTGACTTTTTCTTAATGATGTCTGTATTTGTGTTCTCTGTCTTTTATCTATGAGAATTACTGCATCGGCACAACTGTCTTTTAGTTCAAACATCAAGGTTGATATGTAGCATAGGTTCCTAAGCAATCTATTTTCACAACATTATTTCCTTAATTTTTGGCTAAGACCTTTTGTTATTGTATATAGTAAACATGCCAGAGACATTTTGTTCCACTATTTTTATAATTTATATATGTTCCTGCATGACTTTGTATAACATGAGGGGCCGGCTGGTCGGGGTTTCTGTCCCGCCCAGTACCCCACAACCAGCAAGTCCCAAAGAAAATCACACAGAGTCTACATTAGGTTATGTCCTTATGTAACTGATTGGCCCATTAGGTCAGGCTACTTACTAGCTCTTATAACTTTTGATACCCCATTATCCTTATTTATGTTAGCCACATGGCTTGGTACCTTTCTCAGCTGTGCAGGTTACATCCTGCCTCTTCCGTGGTCTGTGCAGGAGTATGGAGGGAGCTTCCTGCGTCCCAGAATACTCCTATTCTCTTTGCTCCACCTCTACTTCCTGTCTGGTTTTCCCACCTATACTTCCTGCCTGGTCAATCAGCATTTTTTAAAAATATAATTGACAGATTACAGACAATTCTGCACCATTTCCCCCTCTTTTTTTTTAAAAAAAGAAAATATCTATAGTCCATTTTTTGGGAATGTTGGCGTAGTATTCCAGGCTACTTCTGGCTGGTTAGAGGCACTGATAATCTTATGGGGACCTAAAGAAAATTTAGAGTTATAATCAAGACCTGACTGGAGTATCCTGTGAGTCTTGATCACCTCAGGCAGCAGTCTTGAATCAGTTCTGGATGTAGACCTCAGACATCTGGGTCATCTGTTCCTACCAGAGGTTTCTTGGGTGGTCTCCCTTGATCAAACTGGATTTTTCTTAACTCAGAATGAATCCACAACCTTTCATTTTTCTGTAGAAACAAAAGCAAAATCTCTTCTCCAAAATAACATACCTTTTGACTTCAGTTTTGAAGCCAGGGTATTTTCAAAATACCTATTTGGGTTAGTTCAGCAGCATTTATGAACAAAAGTCTGTTAGCAGCTGTTGTTCCTTCCTCAGCATTCAAACAATTTAAAGAGAGTATAATAGCATACAGTATCAAGATTCTCTGTGTATTTTCCATCTTTGTGCAATTTTATTTTAACCTCAATTTCTTTTATTTTTACTTTTACTTTTTGAGACAGGTTCTTTGTATAACTTTGTCCTGGAATAACTCTGTAGACCAGGCTGTCCTTGAACTCACAGAGATCCATCTGTCTCTGCCTCCCAGGCATTGGGATTAAAGGTGTGTGATACAACACATTGAACTCACAGAGATCTATTTATCTCTGCCTCCTAGGCATTGGGTTTAAAGGTGTGTGCTACCACACCTTAATGCCACAGAGGTCAATCTACCTCTGCCTCCCAGGCATTGGAATTAAAGGTGTATACCACCACACCCTACTTCTCTCTTTCTTTCTTTTTTATTTTTAATGACTTTAACCTTTAGCCTGCATATATTTTTTAACACACTGTAAACCATTTAGAGGTTTTCTTCCTCTTTGAATCTCTCTTTACTGTATATCTCTCTTTCTGACAACATGAGTCTTTTTGGAGAGGATTAAAGTCGTGACTTTGATGGCTGGATCCAGCCCATTCCTTAGCTTCTCAGCCTCATGGCAAAGGTACTGACTGTAGCCATTTTTATTGTCACAACTCTATGGTGTTTCAAGGTCCCTGCCAGCAAGGAAGCTGCAACATTCTGCTCACAGACCACACTCAGTCAGACTGCCTGCCTGAAAGAGTCAGAGTTTGCCCTGACAGGACAATCCAAAAAGCTGGCATTTTAAAACAGCGCAGCTTTTTTCCTGCTACAGCTGAAAACCAAAAAGCATGCATTCAGCTTTTTATCAACACTGTTTAAGTGTTTCATGGCAGGACCTCTTAAAAGAGCTGCAAGGTTTTGCAGCTAAAGCTGAGTGAGAAAGCCTCTCTTAGATGAGAGCACTTGCTTGCCTCTAGCAAGCAGAGCAGACCCAAGAAATTGCTGCTACCAAGAAGCCATGTTTTACTCTATCCTTTTCCAAGCATTCTCAGGCTTTCTGTGGATGTAGTTATCCATGTGGGCACCATTCGGTATCCCACAGCCAGCAAGTTCCCAGGAAAATCACACACAGGACTCTATAAGATTATAAACTGATTGGCCCATTATCTCAGGCTTCTTGTTAACTCTTATAGCTTATATTAACCAATTATTCTGATCTATATTAGCCATATGGCTTGGTAACTTTTTCAGCTGTCAGCTCACATGTTGCTTCTTCAGGGGCCTGGGCAGGAATGGTGGAGGGAGCTTCCTGCTTCCAAGAATACTACTGTTCTCTTTGCTCCACCTCTACTTCCTGTCTGGTTTTTTTTTTTGCATCAATTCAAAGTGAGATGATAACACTTAAGAGTGGGGAACTGTGGTCCTCCTACATCAGGAAAGAGTGTGTGCAAAAATTTTCTGGCATGCTTCTGCAATAGATATTTGTTTTCCATGGTTTCCTAATTTATTTAACTACTCACATGTATCAGTACGAACTACAAGATATTGACTTTAGTGTAGGTTTGATTCTATCTTTTTGATTTATTTACTTTCCTGCTGAACTTGTTTCATTGGCTGTGGTGAGCTCCTACTCTTATTTTGTATGGCCCTGTGGACTTAATTCAATAAGCATTTTCTTTTTAAAACCACTTTCTTAGTACTGTAATTCTCTCAGACCCGACGTGGCATGGGCATGAACCCCTTTGACACAATCAGGAAGTGGTGAGAACTTTAAGGGGTAAGGTCTAATATGTGGTAATGAGTTATTACCAGCATTACCTGAGACTATAGACCTTCTCTCTTACTTTCTCTGTGGTCACTGGCATAATGAGCTAAATATATACATATATAAAGCTATACTTTGGGATCTCTCTGTTATATGCTGTTTTACCATGGGTTCGAACAGAAGAAAATCCTTTGATCATGAACTGATACATCCAGAGTCTGAGGCCATAATTAACCTTTCTTTGTTATATTTTCATTTTCTCAAGTATTTTGTTATAGTAACTGAAAGTTGATTAACTCTTAATCCCCCCCAATATAGACATTTTTATAAGATACTCCCAAGCTGGAGATTACAAAAGATGTGAAGAAATGTTGTATACTGAAGTGCAACATCTAAGAAAACCCAATATAGTCAATGATGCACATATTCATTTATTTGTAAGATCACTTAATGTTTGCTGTATGGGCACCTTTTTTTTTCTGGCCACTGAGGCAGAGTAGCTCTTTCTTGAGGAATGATATAAAACACAAACTTTATTGCTGACTTAGTCCAAGGAGCAACATATCACTTGAAAATGTTCAATACCAATAGTGACCAATCACATCCTTTCTTTCAGGATTTGGTGGCAAAGAGCTCTCTACTGTCTACTGTAGTTTAGTTAAACATTGATATTGATTATCAACTTTACTTGATCTAGAATCATGTAGGAGATAGTCCTCTGGGTATACCTGTGAGGAATCCTGCAGCTTAGGATGGTACTTGACATACCCATGAAGGATCTTTGTATTAGATTAATTGAGAGGGAAGATTGAAACTAAAAGTCGTTGGTAGCATTCTGTTGGATCCTAGACTTATAAAAATGGAAAGATTAACAGGAACATTTACCACTTTTTCTTTTTGACTGTAGAAGTGATATGATCAAATTCTTCAAGCTACTGTCACTTTGATATCCCCAACAGAATGGAGAGAAATGTGGCCACATTAAACCCTTCCATACTTATAGTTTTTTGTCAGGGTATTTTATCATAACAGCAGTGAAGAGACTAAAATACTCTTTATTTTCAGACACACAACAAATTCTCAAATGTGTTGCCTCTTTGTTGCCCAAATTTATATATTGTGGTAGAAAGCAAGCTTTGTTAACAACAGTATCTTGGAGCTGACACAGAAAAGAAGGGAGAAAGGAACTATTAAGATATATTAGAATAAGTAGAGGAGTCACTATATTTAATTTAGCTTGCCAACAGATTCTCATAGCTAAAAAGTACCGGGTAGATGCTGTAGAAGCTGTTATGTGGCTAGGGTTGAGGGCCAGAGGAGGTGAGACATATTCACAGTGTGTACTTACTGTAGTGACGTATAGGGGCTGGTTGGCCAAATCTATGAGAAATTGTCATGACTGTGCATCCAGAGTTTAAACTGTTGGTTACTTGATACTGACCTTGATGAAAGTACTTACAATACGCAAAGTCACAAAAAGTATAAATGAGTATTTTCTGCTCCTTTCAGAGACAAATTTTAAGTAGTTATCAGCTCATTTTAAATTCATCATTGCCCATGAGCAAGCAGAGAAAGAAAAAGTAAAATGACTCAAACTCTGAAATTTTACAACATTTCCACAATGAACAACAGAGGTAAGAAAAATAAAGATTACAGAGAATTTATGTTGACTTCAGAATGCACACATTTTATTTTTATTTTCTTGATGGAAGATATCTGAATACACTTCAGTAAAATGGGATGTAAGAAATTAGAAAATGTTAGTAAGGTTAGGAGTTTGACTATAGTGGAATCCAGAAGACAGGATATGTACAGTGAGGGTCATCCCATGATGATAGATTCCTGACATTTCTAAGTAATTCCTGATTACTTAGAAAGGGACTTGTCACATTGTCGGATAAAGATCAGAACAATTTCCACATCTGAGATGAAGATCATGTGATAAAACTAAGAAAACTAAACCAAAAAAAGATGTTTAGAGTTAAAGAAACCCAAACAAACAACTAGTTTCTTCTTTGTCTAGAAGTACCAAATGACTTTGGGCCTCTTGGTGGCCTTGGTCTTTTCAAAGGCCAGAGGGGAAAGAAAGATTGAAGTCTTTGACGCCCGGTCCTATTATTAAGTGATTTCAGTATTATCATTTTTTTCTGGAAGATATTAGATAAGCTATAAAGGCCCAATAAAGAAAACTAATGGTTAAGAGAATCCATGGTCAGGGTGGAGACCTAACATTCCAATAGGAAGGGTCAGTCACCAGGGCAAGGGACCTACTTAATGCACAGTAAAAGGATATTGTATAAGGCAAGCAGCAGGTTGTGTTCCACCACCCTACTAGCTTAGCCCTGAAATAATTACACAGAAACTGTATTCATTTAAAACGCTGCCTGGCCCATTATCTCCAGCCCTTTATTGGCTAAGTCTCACATCTCCATTAATGTGTATCACCACTTGACTATGACTTACCAGCATGAGTCTAACCAGCATCCATCTTGGGCAGGAGAATCATGGTATCCGCCACATTTCTCTTCTTCCCAGCATTCTGTTCTGTCTACTCCACCCACCTAAGGGCTGCCCTATCAAAAGGACAAGGTAGTCTCTTTAGTCAACCAATGAAAGCAACACACAAACAGAAAAGCCTCCTACACCATTTCCCCTTTTTCTGTTTAAACAATAAAGAAAGGCTTTCACTTTAACATAGTAAAATTACATGTAACAAAACAGTTATCAAGCAAGAATTACAGTTACAATGTTTATAACTATTTTATTTTTTATCATAACAAAGGAAAACTTTAACTATAACTATCTATCATCAACTCCTTCAAAGCCTCCAGAAAAATATAATATTACCTAAGTAAGTGAGAAGTAAGCAACTTTCAAAATTCTAAAAATGACAGAGACATCTCGCTGCCTGTACAGTCACCCAAAGTTCCTCTGTACCATTGGGGCATTCATCTTCAGTCTACAAGCCCATAGTATTCAGTAGACATTTCCATGAAGCAGGAAATTTTAAAGATTATTTAGTCACTTTTTTCTGTGTCCTGCCAAATGTCTTGCAGACTCTTTCATGAACCAGGAACCCCAAAGGATCATCTCACCTTTAGACAAGTTCAGCAGTCCTCTCTCTGTGGGTTCTTTGTGTCCAGCTTATGCAACAGTCCAGGCAAGAGCAGTTTCTTGCCCAGATGGCTAACCAACTCCATAAGGAGCCTCTTTGATGCCCATCTTCCTCTTGAAGTAGATTGATGCTGCCAGGAGCAGACGTGTCTCATTGTCATGGAAAGCCCTAAGTTATTAAAAACAATTTAAATGCCATATTCTGTAGTGTTTGAAAGATATGAAGAATGCCTATTTGAAATATATCTATGCACATCTAGAAAATCTAACTAACATGACTACAAAGTTGACTATTATAGATGATCATCCATTAACAACCTATATTTCCTAATTATACATTACATTTTTAAATTAACTACACAATCACAATACCTTAATCAAGATTAGAAATATGCATATAACAAAACTGACCTTAAACTTGTATTAATAAATCAAGATTTATACCAATGCAAATGATTCATCTCTATATCATATCCCCCTTTAAATGTAAAAGAACATTTATAAACAATATTTGGGAATATGGGCACAGTTATTTTTCTCCAAACTGCTTTGTGGTGTATGGGGACACTGTTAATCAAGTCCTTTATGGTGTATCTTTTGTGTTAGGTTCATCTCAGTCACCAGTTGAGCAAAGTAATTTATTGAGGGTCTTTATGGCAACCTTCAGGAGGGCGTGGTCTATCATACCATATAAGTCTAGAAGCAATCCACAGGGTCTCATCTTCTGTGAAAACAACCTCTTTTCCAAAGCGTCATATCCTTAGACCCAAATTCTGAAGTCAAGATACCTTTATAATATACATCCTGATTTGTCTTAGCAGACCACACAATGAAATGTCTCTCTGTATTTAGCTCCTTCACAGTCAAAAATTGAAAGAAAATACAATACACATAACCACACTCTATGAATTTTTTATTTTTACATGACTTACTTTTTTCTTTTAATTTATAACTCTCTGTACTCTGTCACTTTAAAGACTTTACCCTTTTTAAGGCATTAACTTTACTTTATGACATTTTAATACTCTTTTTCTTCTCTATCCCAAGCCTATGTATGTCTATCTAACACTATGACCCATTTAGAGGTCTGTTATGTCTGAATCTGTCCATTTTCATTGTCTTTAATTCTCCACTGCTTTGAGGAGCTTTGAAAATGTTAAGCAGCTTTATTGCAGCTGCTCTGGACGTTAACTCCACCTCTTTCCAATTTTAAAATGGTGGACATGCCATTTCTGCGATCTCTGGGTCCACCAAGCAGGAGCTGCACTCAGCAGTCCAACCTAGAGAATGAGTGTGCCACACATAAATACTTTTTATCTGAGTTACAGCCAAATCTGCCATGCAGAGCACTGCGCATCCTGGAAACATCTCTCGGCATGGCGGCAGAAATCCGCCATGCTCTCCTGCCTGCCTAAGCCTGATCCTGCCATCTGCCCAGGTGGGGAGCAAGCTATTGACATGGTCTCAGAGTACTTTCTTCCCGATTTGAGCAGACACAGAAACACCCGGGTCCCACAAATGTCATTGACATGCTTTATAGCCAGAGTTAGCACTGGCAGCACAGCCCAGGAAGCCTCATTTTCAAATGGCACAGCTTTGTTTTCTCCTGTGGCTGCTATTGCTGAGTCGGGAAAATTTCTCTGTGGCACCCCGCCAGCACACAGCAAAAAGCTGTGTTAAACTCCATATTTGTGTCTAGAATTCCTTTTAAAGACCTCTCAGGTTTTAGGTGACTTTAGTTAACCACAATGGGCGCCACTCTGTAGTATGAGACAAGCGGCAAACTGTGTCCCACCGCCCGGCTAGCTTAGCTCCGAAGTAATTACACAGAAACTGTATTCGTTTAAAACACTGTCTGGCCCATTATCTCCAGCCCCTTATTTGCTAACTCTCACATATTACTTTAACCCATCTCCATTAATATGTATCACCACTTGACTGTGGCTTACGGGCATGAGTCTAACCAGCATCCGGGAGAATTATGGCGTCTGCCACACTTCCCTTCTTCCCAGCATTCTGTTCTGTCTACTCCACCCTCCTAAGGGCTGCCCTATCAAAAGGCCAAGGCAGTCTCTTTATTCAACCAATGGACGCAACACACAAACAGAAAAACCTTCTACACCAGGATATATGGAATAATTTTTCTAGCAGGGCATAATGGCACACCACACGCTCAGTTCCAAAAATCAGGAGGCAGAAGCACGAAAACCTTGTGAGATGAGTTTAAGGTAAGCCTCATCCATGTAACAATCACAGGACTTTCAAGGCTGTATAATAAGACCCTGTGTCAAAACTGTTTTCTCATTAAATGACATAATATCCATTTCCTTCCCAGATTTTCCTACATGCTACAGTACCTGTGTGCTATGTTGAAGTTCAACTGGGTCTTCCTACCTCATTTTGCTCAAATCAAATAGGAACAACTTTTCCTTTTCTTTTTAATGTTTCTTTCATTTTTATTTTGGATGTTGTCTGAATCTAAGAATACCTTATCTGATACTTTGGACTTCCTTATATTTTCTCTAAATGTTCCCCTCTTTTTTTTTTAATCATGTGGCAGTTTGTCCACCATATGCCTGACCTCTATGCCTTCTTAAACAGCATGAATATATTTTCCTTTCATCCTCCCTTTTTCTCTGTGAGGTTGCTGAGTTGTATCCTTGTCTGAACTTGAAATTGTCCCTCTTAACTTGAATAGATAATCTTTGAACTTTACTAGAGTTTATTGTCAAATTCTTTTATTAATTAAGATACCCAAGAACAAAATCCAATAACCACAGTATCACCGCTATGAGCTATCAATGTTTATGCCAAGGAAGAACAGAGAATTCTGAGTTGGAGTCATCCTCGTAAGGGAGGCAATGGCAACAGTCTTTCACAGCTTCTCAATAGCTTATTGTAGGCTGATACTGCTGAGAAAGGTAACATCAGATATGCAAGGTCCCCTGTGACAGAAGATGAAGAGATATGTAAATCACCTCTCATTCAATACTCTTTCATCATTTAGACATTGTATCTTAGTGTTACAGTGTCCCTGGTATTCCTCTCCTCTTCTTCTAAAGTGAATGAGATGACCATGCCATAAAAGTATCATCTAATTCTGGTCTCTGTGTCATACAGTCTTTCTGAGTCCATTCTTTAGTATCGCAAAGAGGCCAAAACAAAAACAATTCTTATCACAGATCTCTGGAACCTCTCAAAATGTGTTCAAAATATAGATAGCTATTTCCCATGGAACCTTTGCCTCCCGCTTACTGTAGTAAAGGAGCAGTGAGGCCAATAGCTCACATCCTACCCTTTGTCCCATGTCTTTCACATACTTTATGTTTCTTTTTATACCTTTGTTGATCCTTACTGAACCCTTCCTGCAGGAAACACACATATTTCCTGGGAGCTTAAAATATCTCAAAATGTTTTAAGAGAGTCCTGAGGATTCTCCACAATATATCATCACCACAGATGATAGCTCAGTTCAACAAAAGCCCTGGCCTTCTTACTCATCCTTCCTCTTCTTTGTTATTCCATAGATTGATATGCCACTGGTGCTCTAAATGAGAAATTATCTCTGTATTATAGGATATTTGAATACTTGTTTCCCTGTTGGTTAGTACTTTTTGGGGAGGTATGCATGGTACAAATTTCCTAGAAGAAGTATGTACCAGGGGGTGAGATTTCTTATTAAAAATCTTGTTCTACTTTCAGACTCTTCTCTCTATTTCACAGTTTTTAATGAGGATTTGATTGGCTCAGCTCCACCTCTGACTTCCTTGCCTGTCAGGTTTGATGTACTTATCTGTCCTTGGAACAGTAAGACCAAATAAACCTTTCCTTTTATAAGTTATTTTTTCATGGTGCTTTGTCATAGTAACAGGAAGATAACTAATACACCCTCCAGTCCTTCTAACTTACAGTCAGGCCTCTGCTTCTTGCAAGCAGACATCAGAGGTACCAATTACAAGTAGCAATTTGTATTCAAAGAGAACAGTTCCAAGGATTTTAGCATTATCAGATATATTCAGTTCTGAAAATCAAGTGGGAGGGGGAATCATTAGAGAGGAAATGATGAACTTATCATCAATTATCTTTTCTTGGCCCATCTGTGGATTCCCAATCCCTTGAAAGCTATGAGGAGTTTGAATCTGTGCCCTATTCAAGCTTCATTACATCAAAGCAGAATACGTGATAAAGAGATTTTTAGTTTTCCATTTGCCTGCCACAGGTCATTAAGTTCTGCTTGTAGAGAGATTGGGTAAGAATTTGTACTCAGTGCCACAAAGCACTTAGTTTTATCAAAAAAGTTCCCACAAAGAAGCTGAACCTTCAAACTGAACCCTGTGTGATGATTATTAACTTTTTGAATTTCAGTGAATTGGAGGATTATCTTATTGCAGGTCAAGTGCCAAATTATCTTGAACCATATTTAGCCCTCTTCATAGCCATAAGAGTGCCTTCCTTTTTACCTGACCTAGCATTGCCATGACCATGAGGTGAATCACATGGACTGTATGAGCACAATACTAGTTTTCTTTGGGAATATATTAACTTAGCAGACCTCTAGGTTCAACCTACTCAGATGTTAAGACAGTGTCTGAAGCCTCTAACAGGTTTCTGTGCTTTGTTATAAACCATCTCTTCCTCGTTTCCACCAATGAATTGCAATCATGTCTTGATTTGTCACTTTCTTTGTTCTCTTAGTATAAAAATTTAGTGAACTGCTTAAATGGTAGTTTTTAGGTGACTCAAGTCTGTGATCCTGGGCCATGGTCACTGATATTTTCTTCCAGAATGGGCTATTTCTTGTTCTCTTTGAGGAGAGAGTTATAGTTTTCTATCAGCAGTTAAATGTGTAATTTCCACAATCCTTTGAATATGGGAATATTCTTCACACTCTGAAAGACAAACTGAGCCCTAGGATCACAAGATTGGTGGGACCCAGGAAAGTTCCCCTTAGGGAATTTTAGGATGATGCATGGGAGAGTGTCCTTGGACATTGATAGAATCAATCTTCAAAATCACAGGAAAAGCTGTGAACAGAAAAGGGAAAGGCTGTGAACAGAAAAGATCTTGGTTCATGGAGAGATAGAATTGTTATACTGCCTTGTTTAGGTAAAAGACATTCTTTAAACTCCAGAGTCTTGGAGGATAAAGGCAACCTGGTAAAGTATCAAACAACCTGATAAAACTACTTGTAAGAAAACATGGTGATGAAGAATGAAAAATTTATAAATGAGTCTAGAGGAATAATTGTCATGTTATGGAACATCCATCATCATGCAGCCCTTGTCCACCCTAGTATAGATGTCACTGGAAACCTTTCTGATATCCAGGAAGAGGTAGTTTTAATGTTGAAATTAATCAATGATGAAAATTTTAAGAATAGAAACTGGTTGGATAGGTAGTTCATGGAGCACAGTGTTCATTTAACATGTAGTGATAGATTAGCTTTCTAGGCTCATTCCCAGCATACCATGATCACCATGAACAAATAGGTCTGTAATCCGTGACTATAATTTTAATACTTGGAAGGTGGAAACAAGAGGATCAGAAGTGTGAGATTTTACTAGCACCAGATTCCTGAGCCTCTGTCTATGAAAGCTTTAAATGTTCACTTCCTACAACCTAGAATTGTAGGAAGAATATTTTGGCTAAGGAATTGTGTTGTTGTGGCTGACCTTTTGGTGGATCTATGAACAATCATTTTGATTGTTAAATGAAATGGTAAAATACCACCCTGAATGTCAGTGGCCCTGCTTTATTAGACACTGGGCCCCACACTGTGTAAGAATGGTTAAGAAAGCTAGCTGAACGTCATGCAAAACAGGTAATATGGGTGCATTTGTTTCTCTTTTCCATTAACTATGGATGTGACTTTTGAGTTCCTGCTTTGAGTTTCCTGTATATCTTGGAATTGCAAGGTAAACCAAATATTTATTTCCCTGAGTTGCAAATGAAATTGTAACATTTCCGAAAAACAAAACAAACAGCCAGCCACCCAGTAAGATACAAATGAAAAAAAAAACAAACAAATTTCCCCTCAAAAAAATGTTCTTGATGGGGCCTTAGGAGGAAAGAGACATCTAATTGTATGCAGCAGATTTGAGGATAAAAATGCTATTTCTTCCTCCTTCCTCTTCAGTCTGGAAGCATTCTTAATGACCCTCCCATGCTCCAGCTTTCTGGATACCAGGCTGTTTATACCTGTGTTGATATCTACAGTTTTCTGAAAAGGCCTGCCTTCATACATCTACCATAGACTAATTTCTTGTGATTCCGACCTAGAAGGAAACTAGACTCAAATAGAAGAATTTGAAATTTGATTTCTGAACTGACTAGTGTTGATGATCCCAGCACTAAGGGTCATTGTTCCCAGCGCTTGCGGTAAAGGTGCAAAAGTTAAATTAACTGTGCAAGTGGTAGAGGTGTAATTATTGAAATTAAACCTGCAGACAATAGATATCCATAAGAGGTAATTCTTTTACATTAATCATTAAAGTGAATGGCCCCCTCACAAAGAAAGCAACAAGACCAAACTAAGCCAAGATGAAGGAAATGCTATTCTTAGACTACCAACAAATGCCTAAGTAAATGTCACATTAAAATAATAGAAACCTAATTTTTGCATAAGGAAGGCAAGTTAAATATAAACCATGCTAAATAAAGAGGTAGAATAATTATTCTTTTAATGAGATGCTGAAATGAGCAGTATGGAGAGAACTATACACAAATTCGCAAATACTGTTTATAAATGTTTGTTTACATATAAAGGGGGATATGTTATAGGAATTTGTATTGGTGTAGATCTTGGTCTATTGATACAAATTTCAGGTCAATTCTGTTATATGTATATTTCTGCTCTTGATTAAGGTATTGTGTTTGTGCAGCTCATTTAAAGAATGCAATGTATAACTAAGAAATTTAGGTTAATAGATAGTCATCTTTAATAGCCAAGCTTGTATTCATGTTAGTTTGATTTTCTAGATGTACAGAATCATATTTCCCATGAATAATTATTCTTCAAATGTCTCAAAACCTAACAGAATATGCCATTAAAATGCTATAAGAACTTAGAATTTTTATGACAGCGAGACACATCAGCTTCTGTCACCACCACTCTGTTGGCAGAGGATCATGGGCAGCAAAGAGCCTCCTCGTGTAAGTTGTTAGACATTGGGGAAAGAAATTGCTCTTGCCTGAACTTCGTGACTGAAATTGCAGCACCCCAGAAAAATGACTGCTGAAGTTGCCTAAAAAAAGGTGAGACAGTCATTTGGGTTTCCTGTTTTATGAAAGAATCTGTAAAGGACACAAAAAAGAGACTGACAAACTGCCAGCATATGACCATTCAGATTCATTTGTGTTCATGATCTACAGGAAAACTACAGATCTTCAGGAGGCCTGTCAGAATTACACTCAAAAAGTAGCAAAAGACCCTGACTGAGGACACAGATGTTTACGGAAAGTGCAAATTGGCAGGGGGGAAAGGAATATGTTAAAAAAAAACTGAAGAAGAACATGAGACTATAATAAAGGTTAGGTAAAATAGAAAGAGATGGGAAGCTAGGGTAAGATGATGCCTTCCTGTCTCCCTTATTTAATATCTGAGAACGTCAACTCATCAGTGGAGACCTGTGAGAAGTTGGCAATGAAAGCCGACTTTTCACATTCCACTTAGTTTCCAGATATTAGGATTATGATACAATCAACATAAATGCTGCTTTTGTCATCTGAAAAAGAGGCAAAATTTACAAACAGCCAAGAAGCTGCAGTGGAGACACACCAGACACAGTGCTAGTACCTTGCCCCTTCTGCTGTGCATGGACCACCACAGTATGGGATTTTAGGACTGGTGCCAGTCCATCATGCTCCACCTGGCAGGTGAGTACCAAGTCTTCCTCATGGACAGATGTGTTCACCAGGACCCAGCTGGTCCAGTTATAGGTTCCATCCTTGTTTACCAACTCAACCGAAATCTCAAAGGGTAGAAATTATTCAGCTGGCAGGTTACATATATCAGATTCCCAACATCTGATGGCTGTTGCTGATCTCCATGGTGGGGGGAACTGAAAAAGTACAAGCAAAAACTGAAACAGACAGAACCTAGTCAGACATATCTCAAATGAGGGGCTAAAGTGAGGAGCATTCAGCCCTGTTGCAAGTGCATTGTGGGGCAGGATGAATTTTTATGCTGAAATAAAACCACTAAACACAGTCCTAGCACACAGGGACACAGATAGTGACAGGGTGGGTGCCAGTAAGTGCCACTCCCCCATGCACTAGGAAAACAATAACAAAGGTCAAACACATGAAACTGCTAGGTATGAGGGGTGGCTCAAAATATAGCTGTGTTTCTTCTGTTGAAATGAATATAATTTCATTTATGTGCTGATCACTGTCTGTGATTCCCACTGTTTGGTATGCATAAATGTTTGCTGGCTACTATGGACCAAAGCATTCTGAACAGATATGAACTTGAGCTAAGACTCAGAGTCATTTACATTGGATGGTGTCAGACAACCATGGAGAGGGCCTCAATGCAAGGTGATGTGAGCCCCTCACAGAGGATATCAGAGTAGATACCCACAGCACCCAGGGCCACCTGGACTGTGCTGAAGACGCTGCAGGTGTTGCTTTTTCCTTCAAGGTTCACAGGAGTTTGGTCATCAAGGGGGTCCTTGATACAAACTGCAACATTATACAGGAATTGCTCAGCCATCTTTTCAGGAGTGACTTATCAGAACCAAGAAATCTGATAAAGGCTAAACCAAAATGCAAGGCTTTTTGGCATTATTGCTTTGTAAGTAGAGTGGCTGTCCTTTGCTGTAGATTTTTCACAGTAGCTTCCTGTTGTGTATTTGGGGATTGATTCCCACAGTTCAGAACTCTTTGGTAAAAACAGTATCCCACTGAAAAGACATTGTTCATCTCTGCTAGTTTAAGTGCAGAGATCTGTCTTCCTACAATTATCTTTACCAGCAGGCATTTGGTCAGTATTTAGGCAAAAGCATCCCACTCATAGCTCTCCAAGGACATGGAATTACTACCTGCCCAAGATGATGCTCTGGTTTTACTGTACAACACCCACAATCAGAAAGGTTGATAACAGCATAGCCCAGAACTAATAATTTAGAGTCCTGGGTCTCTTCTTCACATAGAGCAATAAGTCTAACTTCAGACCTAGTCCTATAGAAACTACAGTGTCTGGTGTATGTGCTATCTGAAAAGAGTCATCAGCTTTCCCTAGGTTGCCTAGTTATCTCACAGTCTCTACAAATACTGGTAGAAAATAAGTTGCATGCAATTTAAACAGTCCATGCCCTATTCACAATTTTATTAAAAATAAATTCTTTAGCTCTTTACTAACCACCTAAAAATGAAATGTAATACACTAACCTTCCCCTCTAGAATCTGCTGATGATTTAATTCCTTTATTAACTAACTTTCTCCATTAAGGAGTTCACCAGAAATGTACTAACCACTTCCGTTTACGTGTGTGTGTGTGTGTGTGTGTGTGTGAAAACTCTTATCTGATTTTTTATTTGACAGAAGAATTCTGGCCCTGGAACCTGCTAGGGCTGTGGAATTGTTTGTTTTAAGTGTATATATGACTGGGAACATTTGGTAATGGGAAGGATAAAGATGAACAAGTAGAAATAAGAACAAAGAGAACAAAGATTACAAGTAGTAGGTGGAGCAAGAAAAGTGATGGATTGATGAGAGAAGAATAAAGAAACATGGACAGACGATTCCTGTTGAGTAGACTTCTTACCCCTCACATATTTACCCTCAGATTTCTAGCCCCCATCTAGCGATCCGTGGTGTCTTTAACTGAACCTTGAAAGTGAGTTGGAAAGGCAAAAACCTTTTAAGGCTCCTATTGAATCTCATTTCTGTCTTTGAACCACTTCACTGTGATGTTCTGAGGAGAGAAGTCAATAGATTTGCATGTGAAGCTAACAGTCTCTTCATGTGGAGCTCTGGCTACAGGGTCTAAGACTACATGAAGAGATGGTTTAGCTAAAAATGAACATTTAACAAGGATGTGATTGTGGTGGCCCACTGATGACATAACATTGTAAAGAAACTTCCTAAATACTATTACCATCCTCATTTATTGTGGTGCCTAGGAATAATACCAGACCTTTAGCCATAGTAAGGACCTGCTCTACTTCAAGGTTATAGCTATGTCTGAGCTACAGTAATCAACTATTCATTCTCCTCATGGTTATTTTTCTGTTTTTGTATTGTTTGTTTTTTTGTTTTACATGGTTTCTTCCTTATCTTTCTCTGGTATCCCTTGTTCTTCTTTCTCCACAGTTTAGCATAGATGCTGAGGTGAAAATGAGGAATGAAAATGTTGTAGTAATTTTCATTCTAGACAAAGGTAATGCCAATGTATTTCATATTTTATAACTTCTCTTCCTGCTGGCCTTTTCTTGAAACATTGAAAATCTAGGGGAAATGTTTGTTAATTTATATCTATAGTATCTCTGGAAATAAGCGACATCACAGAAGGGCCACAAAGCTGGAACCCTTTCTGCTTCCCCCAGTTCTTTGGGGTTTTTTTTGTTTGTTTGTTTGTCTTGGGTTTTTTTTTATTTTTTGGGGTTTTTTTTGGTTTTCTGTTTTTGCTTTTTACTCTATGCTGGTAGGACTCATCTGTGCCAAGCCTGAATTTAACACTGAGAGCTCACTAGTCTGTATCTCTAAATCAGCTTTGTTAGGACTTAGTTTTAGATTGAAAACAGTGATTTACCCTCTGCAGAAGAAGCTATAGATGGTCCATTTATTAATTGATAATTGTAAGAGACATAGAGAGAAGCCTATTGAGGAGACAAAATTTCTTCTTGGTTTAAAGCACACTTTTGGTTAGACTAACGGGAGGAAAGCAGTGGGCTCCATAGATGCCTTGTGCTGAGGTTATTATGTGTAACAGGGTGTATTTGAAAAATATACACATTTGTATTTGTAGATCTGTGACTCCCTTTCAAATGTCCATCAAACCAGGAGTAGATACAAATGTTATTTGAAATCAAGTTATCTAAATGCTATCATAACTTATGTCCCTATGGGTTCGAAGGACTATAGCCAGCCACCAATTATTAAAATTTCAGGGTATCCTGACATTGTCCAGATTCCAATGACAAAATCTTTGCTTGGATTAAGAGCAGAGTATGTTCATGGACAAGCTACACCAGCTAAAGTATGCTCACCCCATCCATAAAATGGTAATATCCTTATAAACTATTTAACCTTCAAATACATCAGACCTGGTCCACAGGGCATGTTTCTTGTGGTGAAGACAGTGGGTATATGAGGTTATCTGCTGTGTCACTGCATGAGTAGCCACAAACTCAAACAAATAAAACATCTATGACCCGGGATCTGCTGGAGTGCTATGCTTTTTCTTTAAGCAGAGAACAGTTCTTGGTTCTAATATGGACTGTGAATTATGGTTGACATTGTTGTAACTTTCTTTTTCTATTTTTTTTATTAATTTTATTGATCTATACATTTTCTTTACTCCCCTCCCCTCTAGCATCTCTCATGATCCCCATGTCCCCAACTCTCTCAGGAGAACTTTTCTTTATCTACTTCCCATGGGCATTAGTCCAAGTTTGTCTCTTGTAGGGTCCTCTTTGTTGTCTAAGTTCTCTAGGATTGTGAATTGTAGGCTGGTTTTTCTTTACTTTATGTTTAAAATCCACTTATGAGTGAGTACATATGATATTTGTCTTTCTGGGTCTATATTACCTGACTCAATATGATGTTTTCCAGATCAATCTATTTGCCTGCAAATTTCAAGTTGTCATTATTTTTTTCTGTTGTGTAGTACTTCTTTGTGTAAATGTACCACATTTTTCTTATTCATTCCTTGGTCGAGGAGCATTTATGTTGCTTTCAGGTTCTGGCTATGACAAGCAGTGCTGCAATGAACATAGTCGAGCCTGTGTCTTTGTGGTATGATTGAGTATCCTTTGGAATCCAAAAGTGGTATTGCTGGGTCTTGAGGAAGTTTGTTTTCTAATTTTCTGAGAAATTGTCTTACTTATATCCAAAGGGGCTGTACCAGTTTGCATTAACACCAGGAATGCAGGAATGTTCCCTTTAATCCACATCCTCTTCAGCATAAGTTGTCATCAGTGTTTTTGATCTTGGCCATTCTTACACGTATAAGATGAAATCTCAGAATTGTTTAGATTTACATTTCTCTGATGACTAAGGATGTTGAACATTTCCTTAAGTGTCTTTCAGCCATTTTAGATTTCTCTGTTGAGAGTTCTCTGTTTAGGTCTATACTCCAATATTTTTGTTTTATTTATTCTTTTGATGATCAATTTCTTGAGTTCTTTGTGTATTTTGAAGATCTTCCCTCTGTCTGCTGTGGGTTTGGTGAAGATCTTTTCCCATTCTGTAGGTTGCAGTTTTGTCTTGTTGTCTATGTTCTTTGCTTTACAGAAGCCTCTCAATTTCAAGAGGTCCCATTTATTGTTTATTAATAATTAATATTATTAATTTTATTATATCCTATTATTAATTAACAAAAAATATATTCTCTCAGTGTCTGTGCTACTGGGGTTATATTTACGAAGTGAAGACCATGTGTTCAAGAGTACTTCCCACTTTCTTTTCTACGCGGTTCAGTGTGATTGGCTTCATATTGAGGTCTTTGATACGTTTGTACTTGAATTTTCTGCATGATGAATCTATTTTTATTCTTCTACATGTTGATATCCAGTTATGCATTTATTGAAAGTGCTTTCTTTCTTCCCTTTTATATTTTTTGCTTCTTTTTCAAAAATCATGTAGTTGTAAGTGTGTGGATTAATATCTGGTTCTTTGATTCATTCAGTTCCATTGTTCCTCCTGTCTGTTTTTATTCCATTACCAGGCTGTTTTCATTATTGTAGCTCTGTAGTAGAGTTTGAGTTCAGGGATTGTGGTGCCTCCAGAAGTTCCTTTATTGTACAGAATTTGTTTTGACTATCCTGAGTTTTGTGGTTTTCCATATGAAATTGAGTAGTGTTCTTTAGAGGTCTGTGAAGAATTTTGCTGGAAACTTTTTGGGCATTGCATTGAATGTGCAGATTACTTTTGGTAAGTATTTTTGCATCCGTGTTCACGAGTGAGATTACACTACTGAATAGTATCATCTGATTGAGAGGAACACCGTCACACCTTGTGGATCTGATGATGAATCAAAAAATTCTAATTCCGTATGTCAAATGCACCTAGCTCCTAAGTGGAGATGATGTCTCTGGATTGGATAGCAAGACGCTGAAGTGGAGTCAGTTGTGGATTCAAGGTCAGTTCTTAGAGCTAACTGGCTATGGAATTATACAGGGAACTGGCACATAGGGTTAATATCTCAAACAGAGCAGGAATGGATAATCTGACAGTCCTACTTGATGGAATATTCCCAGAATCAAGACCTAAAAGGAAAGAATTCAGGCTTGTGTCAGGAAATTTAAAGTGAGTGTCCTGTTTTCACAGCTACTGATTAAAGGGCATCTACATGCACACTCTCTCCAGAACATGAGCCTACATTGCCTGAAACCTTCAGTGCCTGTCAGAGTTGATCCCCGAAACAATTTCAGACAGACCCACAGTGAAGGCCAAGCTTGCTGTTGACATTTAAACCTGGACTGAGAGATTCCACAGCAAATTCTGTATCTTGAAGTTTCACAGTGTACTTACTATGGATAAAGAAGAAATGAGAAGAGCACACTCAGTCATGGCCCTGTTACTTTCTGCCTTAGTGTGCTTTTCTCTTGGGCACATCTTGGGTAAAGAGCTCCAGCTTGCCTGCCTCCTGCCATCTCTGTTGACATCTAGAATGCAACCTAGCATTACCAATCCTTGGGTCATTGGGGGCAGAAAGGGAAGACTCAGCCAGGAGAAGAAGTGTTCTCTGGAGGCAGTAGTCCAGGTCTGAGCCTGTCACTGGACAAGGCAGTCAATGCAGAAGGATATTTATACAGCGTCTAGGAGGCCACAGCATGAGAAAGGTAAGCACTGCTGACCTGGTAGGCAAGGGTATAGATTTATCCAATTCACCAGTAAAAGGACCTGTAGCAAACAGCTTGTTTTCTGTTCTCTGCTTCCTTGATCCACAGTTGGGGTAAAGTCACCCTATGAACATGTGGGCCACTTACAGGCTTGCTTCTTCCTGGTTGCTCACAGAATCTTAGACACATTTTGACCTTTTGGAGATAATCAGGGATGAGAATGACAATGAGGAACTTACCATGCACATACTACTCGGTGCCGCCCCCAGATCGAAACTCCTTGTCAAGGTTTCCTCTTTGTATCTTCACCCAGTAGTAGGTACCAGCATCAGCGGGTGTGACATGACTGATGCGGATGGAAAAGATTTTTCTCTTTGAAGTATCTGTAACATTTGTGACTCTTGGAAACGTCTCTTCTGTGAAAGGATATATAAGCTTCCGATTGTGCCCTACACCCTTGAACCATATAATGGGTCCCATAGGGTAGAGGGCAGTCACAGGGCAGTTCAGAGTGACTGACTCTCCAGCAGAGACAGAAACTGATTTCTCAGACTGAATCACCTGCATATTCTCCCAGGTATCTTCTCCGCAAGAAACATCAGTTAGTGTTCATCCTAAAGGGAACTGAAAACTCTACAATTTATGATGAATGTTACTTAATAGATCAAAGCAGGCATGTGATCACAGCTCCCCTCATTTGGGCCTCTTAACACAAGTATGTAACACAAATGAGGAAATGAATCGCAGAGACACTGAGAACTTTGCAGTATTCTGATTGACGTCGTCCAAATTCTGTATGAAATTCTCATACTTCATACAGTGTCTGTTTTGCTTTCATTTTCTGTTTATATGACATGAGGCACTTCTTGTGTAATAGTATTACATGTGATGACTTGACTCTTTTACCCATAAGACATGAACAAAAGTCTCTTGTATAGTTAGTGAAATGTACATTTGATTGCACGATTCTCTGGGGCAGGCCTACAGCTCAGGATGGAGTTGTTTTACCAGATAGAGTGCTAATGCTATGAATAGATCCCACCATGAAATAACGTGTCCCTTAATGTAGTGGGATTTCATTTGTATTTTAATAAATAAAATTTGCCTGAAGTTAAGAGTTAAACAGCTACACTAGTCAGCCTTTCAAACCAGGCAGTGGTGACACACATCTCTAATTCCAGTAGCCACACCAGTTTGCCATAGAAACCAGATAGGAGTGGTTCAAGTCCACTTTAATGCCAGCACTAGAGAGGAATATAAGATGTGAAGGGACAGTTCTCAGCTCAGTCTCATTCTGAGGATTCCTGGAGGCAAGATTGCTATTTCTCACTGAGGTAGAGGTAACAGTCAATGAATGATTGCTTTGCTTTTCTGGTCTTGAGGTTGAACCCCAATATCTGTCTTTAGAATTTTATTAATCTTGATACACCTTAATTAGAGAAACAAAATCTCAATTTTAGCTACCAGTTTTAAAATATATATTATAAACACGTTAATTGATTTATTGATTGATTGGTTGATTGATTTTATGTGTATGAATGTTTTGCCTGCATGTATGTTTGTGTATTAAATGCATCCCTGGTGCTCAAGCAACCCAGGGAAGGGTGCCAGATTCCCTGGTATTGATATTACAGATGGTTGTGAGTCACCATGTGCATGCTGGATATCAAACTTTGGTGCTCTAAAAGAGGAGAAAGTGCTCTTATGTCCTGAACCATCTCTCCAGACCCAGCATTATATTAACCTCAAGGATGATATAACAGATTATTATAAAGTTAATGGTTTGACACAAAAGAAACGTTTTATCTCATGTTTTGGAGGGCTACAGTCCTCATTTGCTGTGACAAGGCAATTAGAATGCTGTCACAGCACCACACTCTCCAGGTGGTACTGTTTCTTTCCTTGCACATGATGTGGTCACCTGGATGTATTCTCTCTTGTCATCTGTCTTCCCATCATTGCTCTCTGTTTGCTCAGTAACTTTGCTCCCATGACTCAGACACTTCTGACCTCTTTGTGCCTTTATTTGGTGATCTGGTAGGACTGAACTATACTGCTGTGTGTTACTGTACGGAACCAAGACTGTGCAACAGACATTTGAAACATGAAAAGATCAAAGAAAAGTATAGAAGTATAGAAAAAAACTAAAGAAAGTGAATTATCTGAATAATAAAATACAGCATCAAATGGAAAGAAACTGTCAGAAGGAACCAAATGGTATTGAAGGATTGAGGAGGATATAACATGTGAGTCCAATGGACAAAGTTCAGAGAGCATTTAGCAAGTTCCCATAAAATAGTATGTATGGCTTTCTTTTTCAATAAGCTTGCCTAAACATTGTGGCAGTCATTACTCTGCAACATTTCGTATTAGCATAGATGTTCTAACATAACAAATAAAAAATTAAAGTGAAATAATGTTTTACACTTATAAAGTAGTTTGATAAATTTACTTCTATAAAGGTAAAATGGTAATCATGGGAGATTTGAAAATCCATGGCATGTTCCCAGAACCCACCTCAGCCACTCACAAAGAACTAAAACAGTAGTCAGTTACAGTTTGAGGCAAAGTATTATGCACAAGTGAAGGAAGTCATCATGGGAGGAACTAGTATCTGCCTTTCTGTGAGGACAGCACATAAAACTGAACTAAATATCCTGACAACTGGCATCTGCTTTGCAGAGTGAATTTGATAATCTCAGCTAACTCTGCTCACATAGATGTGAGTGATCATAGCTAGTAAAGGCATCCAGTCATTATAGGTTTCGTTAATTTGGGAAGACCAGCTAGAGTTCACACAGAATCTTTGCTTTTGAGAAACTCCATCCTTCTTCCCTGTCCCATCCCCAGAACCCAGGCTGTAGTAGCTATGTACTATCTAAGCATGGTAAGTGTTTCTGACTTTACACTAGTTGGGTTGTGGAAGGTCAGAGAGTACTTCACATCCTCTTCTGAAAGTCCACAAAAATCACAGAACACTTGTACAAGGGTTGCAGCCTCATTTTTCAGTTTTTCCTGCAAAACTGTCAGGTATCCTATGGTACAGGAGACAAGTTTTTCCTTCAAAGAGGATACTAGAGCATCTTACATAAGAATAAGAATGAGAGATATTGGATATCATTTGTCAAAGGCTATGCAACCTTGCTGCAGGTTTTGTGTTAATGCTAGGACTGGGAACTGGTGGACATGCAGTACTTGCCACCATTCTTCCCTCAGGCTCTATCTTCTGTCGCACTGCAAAAGCGCTGATCGAGCAATATAGCAGGTACACTGTATTCCTGCTCTGTCTGTACTGAGTATGGGTTCATGCCATTAGCAGTGCTATGGGCAGGTGGCTTGGGCCCCTATTTTTCCTAGGGCTATCAATGCCAAAGTCACTTTGTCACATCTGCGTTTAACTCTGTAACTATTGAAGAAATATCAATTTACTGACACCATCATTCCCATCATTGGACTATCTGCACATTGGGTCTCCCATCCCCTCTGTCGTATAAAGCCACTGCTGCATCCATCTATTTAAATATTTTATGAGACCATGTCTAAGAAACTTGTTGTAGATTAAGAAAGTAAGTGTAAGCAAACAAGGTATTCTTGTCAATTAGTGCTTTAATAGACAGGCTGCATTTTGCAGTTACAAAAAAATAAATCATTTTATTATTTATCTCAAAAGGTAATCTCATAAAATAATCTTAAAAGAATAGCAAATCTAAATTTCTATATATAAAAATCAGTCACTTCTAGTTTAAGTCCTCAGAGTACACAACCACTACTTAACAATATTTTTCCATTATACCATATCAGGGAGCTGAATGCAAAAAAGTGAGGAGAAGGAATTAGTCATCACCTTTGGACACCAACACATCTTTATCAAGAAAGGCACTGCATTTCTTCTTGTTCCTTGACCTCAATACTCAACTATCAAAATTGTGGCCTTCTAAACTTTAAATTGTTCCCCAAGATTTTCTTCATTAAAGCCATTACCATAACATCTTAAGTTAACTTTACTAACAATCTACATCTCTGAATTCTTTCTAAAGGTGGTGGTTAAATCATTAATCTGCTCCAGCAACAACTGGAAAAAGTCAATCTCTATTATTCTAAGTACCAGTAATACTTCCCAGTGAAGCTCTAGAATCCCCCTTTGAGTTTTCATACAGCTCATAAATTATGAGGTCATGGTGATCGCAAGTGCATTAAGCAGAGCTATGCTTACTGACAGTATGACACACAGTCCTTAGGAGTCTGCCTCTCCAAGGCTCACCCAGTGGTGTTTATTTTGAGTGTTAGGCAGTATTCCATGAAAGCTGTTTGCTGTTCCTCTCAAATGGTCCCTGATATCTTTTAGTTTAGAAAATCACTTTAAAACTCATGTCCAGCCATAGTGCTTGTCTATTCCAAGCTTGCACTGACTCCCATTCACCTAGAGTGTAAGCATGATTCATGAACATGGAATGAAGCCCCACTTAGTGCCTTTGATCTTGCTGCTGTTTTCTGTGAAGTTCTTCTTCTACAGTGCTTGGTCACGTGTCTCACTTTCACATTTTCTTTTTCTTTTTGTTCATATTTCCTCTTCTCAGTGATTTGCACCAACACACTCAGTTTTCAACATCTAACTCCCTAAAGAGTCCGATTTTTTTAGACAATTGGACACATTTCCATGTATCACTTTTTACAATATCAAGATTTCTCTTTTACCCTAACTATTGTCACTTCCTCTAGTAGAATCTAGCTCCACATTGGTTACTGTGTTGCCATTCCTAGTCCCCAGTACAGCACATGTTCCTACGATAGTCTCTCGTTCATAGTCAGTATCCAACAAATTCTTCCCTACATATGATTTGCTTAGTATGACATCTTCCCAGGTCACTGAAAGTGAAGTAAAATAGGTATTTCATTTAGAAATACAAACACAGTATTCAATGGGAATGACCTTTACATTAAAAAAAGCCATTTTCATCTAAAGGGGAGTTTATAAATCTAGTAGCAGAAAACCATAGACCCTGTCCTCACTTTCTCAGGCTAAAACTCAGGGGATAGATATAAGTTTCAGGAAACAGTGGTTGTTAATTCCATGACCTCATTCAAACAGCTTGAGTTAAACCAGATGTTGGCATTTGGGTTGTGGATGCTTCTGCTTATTTTTCTGTGTTTGTGGCAATGAGACAGGAACATTCACCTGAGATGTAGGTCCACATGAGGTAGAACCATGTAATACTTCACACAATATCTGAGACATGGTGAAGGTTCATGACATTGAAAAGTAATTTCTCTGGTGATTACTTGAGTCATGGACTCAACGTCAACTGATACTGGATGATCTGTATAGTTTCATGAAGTTGGTCCAGCTTATTGAACTGTATATAGCTCTAAATACGAACGCAGATTTGGATGGAATTACAGGTTGCCATCTTAGCTTCCTATTGATGTGAAAAATACCTGAGATCAGCAGTTCAAAGGGATAAATACTTCTTCTGACTCACTATTTCTCAGAGTTCAGGGATTAGTGGGTAGACTGGCTCCATTGTTGTGTTCTTAGGTGAGGCAGCGTCTCCTTATGAGGATAGTATGTAGAGGAATAGTATTGTTCATCTCCCCCCTACTACCAAAACACTCAAACCGGGTACTGGTGGTGCATACCTTTAATCCCAGAACTCAGGAGGCAGAGGCAGGCAGACTTCTGTGAGGTAGAGGCCAGTCTTGTCCACAAGAGCTAGTTCCAGGGCAGGCCCTAAAGCTACAGAGAAACCCTGTATTGAAAAACCAAAAACAAGCAAACAAACAAACAAAAACAAAATGCTCAAACTGTCTCACCGTAGTGTCCTTATTTATGAAGAAAATCTTAAAACATATCAATTTTGGGATATATTTCAGACTCTAATTATAACATTTGTGCTACACAACTTCCCAGTACTGAAGTGAATTCTTAATATAAATCAACCAATAAAAGGAGAAGTTGCATGAACTATCACAGGTTAGAAATGTTAACCTCCGACTTTGAAGCCTATAAGAAGACAGATATTCATGACGGAGACAGCAGTGAATCAAAAAGGGGCTGAAATACAAACAAAAAGAGAGAGAGAAAAAATTCACAATGCTTATCAATGATGTATTCCCCATTAATGTTTTCTTATATAGTGGTGTTGTCCTTGTTCTTATAACATTATATTGACTGGGCAATGTGTGTCTGTGAATGTGTATGTATTTTTGAAAGATATGGTGAGATAAAGAAAGACAGAGACATACAGAGAGAACTGTTAAAGAAAAAGAATTCAAAGTGAGAAATGAAATGATGTAATTTTGTAATTATATGTTAATTTGAGAAAATTAAAAAGAGATTTACGAAATTATAAAATCATTTAAAATTACTCATGTTTTATTGATAGTAACAATAAAACTATTATTTTTAATAGTGAATGGGAATTAAAGAGAACATCTTGAAACTTCTATAACATTAGGTAACATAACACCTGACCAAAGTGGGGAGTCTGAGGGCTATGAAGCCCTCACCTGAAGCCATAAAGTTTTCCTCATGGACAAAGAAGGAATTAAAGATAAAGAGCCTTTGGAGAATCATGAGCAGGGTCCACTCAGAGTGTCAATAATCCTTACCGTGAGAAGAAGGGAAACAAAGATCCCTGGAGAAGATCAAGAAGACCAGGGATGTGTGTGAACTACTATACATAAGTTGGTTATGCTCTGTTTGTTAAATCCATAAACCTAATACTTGGTGATGTATTTGTATTTGGAACATTCCAAATACAATGTTACAGTGTTGCAACATACCAAAAAATATGAATTTTGGAACAGGGTCAATGAGTTCATTTGGGGGTCTTAACCCAAACTGACTGGTTTCATTTTAAGAAATGGATAAGATCCTCAGAGACAAGCTGAGGTAAGGTCATCTACGTACAAAGAAAGAGAAGGTGAAATTTACAACAGGAGACATCATAGAAGAAAATAGCTCAATGGACTACTCAACCCTTTTCTTCCAGTCTCCAAAACTGTGAGGAAAAAGAACTATTGGTTTGGCCTTCAGCCTGTGGTACTTTGTCATAGCAACCTTAGCAATACATGCAATTGGAAGGAAAAATAATAGTACAGTCTCTCAAAGAAGCAATACTTAGTGGGAAGACTGAGGTCAGATGAGGAAGGAACTGGAGGACAGAGGACAGGATAAAGAACCTAAATGAGAAGGAATGGAACTGAGCATTGGCAGAGCCACTTCCCTTGAGCCATGTCGCTGGCCTGTATATAAGCCTCAGTATCTCAGGAAGTGAGCAGAAAATGTTGAGCATGGAGCCAGACCCTCAGCTGCTTTGCACTGATGACTTCAGAGTTGCATTGATTTAAGTGGGATTCTGCTGAAATATTAAAAATTTTTGTAATTGATGGACTCTGGACTCTGGACCCCTCAGATATGTTCTGACCTCTCTTGTGGCAGTTCTTGTGTTTATCTGGAGTCCTTGAGTTCCATTGGCAGGGATAGACAGAGGCGGAGAGATGGATTGCACTCCTGGGACATGCTCACCTGTGAGTCCCAGCAGTAGGGTCAGCAGCAGAGCACTGTGAGAAGTGTGTGGCCAGGAGTCAAGGTCAGGCATGGTCCCAGCTAAAAAACTTGCTGGGTTCAGTGTCTGTGCTGGTGAGATCCAAAGTTCTGTTCTGTAGAGAAAAGAAATTCAGTGTCTTATTCTGCATAAAAATTGACAGTATTATGATGAAACAGGAGCCATACTGATTATTTTGAACACTAAGACAGAGTGTTGAATGCAGCTGCAAGAGAAGAGTTATTTATCATTATTTTCCTTTTCTGGCCACCATATTGGATTCCCTTAGTCTCAAGATATCTTGTTTTTGAATGTCATCAGGTACTAAGGAATCCAGGAGGCCTTTGTTCCCAGTCTCACTTGAGAGTTCTTAGTTAATCACATGTAATATTTGTGAGAGCAACCTAATGTTAGAGTAAATCAGTTGTCCTCTTAAAATAACCTTGAAAATGTTTCATTGATAGTATAGTAAATGTAGTCCAAGTGAAGATTAACAGTCTATTTGCCTACTCAAATCTATTATGTTTAGTATTAATTGCCTAATTGACACAGAGGAAGCAGGCCTACAGACACATTTTAAAAAAATTGTTGGGATTTCGAATGTCCATTTGACTGTCTATGCGGGGTTATCTAGAGTTAATTTATTTGGGAAAACTCATCTTAATTTTTTGGAATAATAATTTCCTGAGCAGGATATCTTGGACTATAAAGTGAAGAAGGTCAGAGCTGGATATTAGCATGCATGCAAAAATTTTTGTTCACTACTTTTGTTGATGAATATAATTTGACTCTCTGCTTCAAGATATTGTCATCGTGAATCCACTGCAAAGATGAAGTATGAATTGGAGATGTTAGTCAAACAAATCCTTGCTTTCTTAAGTTGCCTTTACCAGGGCATTTTATCATAACATCCTTATTTCTACCAGAGAGCAAGTGGGTACACGTTAATAAGCATGTGCTTAATGGAACATGTAAAGGAATATCACATAAAGAAGCAAACAGTATGGATAGTTTCCTGAGTCAGGGAAAACAGGCTGACACAATGTTGTCCAGTGTATGTTCTGCATAGAAAACATGTATTTCATTTCCTATTATGTGCAGCTAGGAACTAGGGAGAGAAAAGGGAAAGCACTTTCACTGGACAAAGACACGTGCCTAGGAAACAGAGAAAGAAATTCAAACCTTCAAGGCCTAATCTCCCCCTCTATAATCTAGGCCTAAGAGGAGTAACATTTAGTGCTTTAGAGGGTGTGATGGTCAATCTTGGCTATGATTTTGACACCTGAAAATTGGAACGTCAATTGATTAATTATCTGTTTAAGATTGACTTGTGGCTACATCTGTGGGGCATTTTTTCCATTCCTAACTATGGAGGCTCTAACACACTGTAGGCAAGTTCCTATAGCAAGAGATTACTAATCAAATAATTGGAGTAACTATTGGGCTACTATTAAATGAATACTTAAAGTCTGTAGTTGTAAGAGGAGGGAGAGATTCTAGCTAGGAAATGACTTGTTATAGGCAATTGGAATGTCAGAATGTGAATGAAATGCCAAAGCTGTTCCCTGCAATCCTCCAGAAGATACATATTTACCCAGTGAAAATTTGAATTTAAGTATTTGTGTTTTCCCACACAATTACACCGAACTATCTTCAAAAATGAGGCTGCATAATATGAGAAGCTAACATGCATTAGGGCAAATACTCATTACTCTTCATTAACATTGAGAAAAGTCCTGTTGCCTGCCAATTCTTGATGAGTTAATTTATGTGACATGCTTTGTACAAATGGTCGCCAAAAGATGTTGAATGAGTGGAACAAAGTGTGAACACTAACCACTAATACAAAAGACTAAGAGGCCAGGGAACACCATAACCTTAGAGTTGTCCTCAAGCCATCTTACTATACTGTGAATTCAATGCAGTTTTCAGATACATAATAAAGTAATACTTTCTTTTTACTGAATGCCACTGACTGTTATATCTGTTTAATAAGCTGATAACTAAGAAACACTCTGCAGTATTTATAGTGAGACATGCCTCACTCTGACCTTTGCCTTCTATCTTAAGTTGTCATCATCATTACTTCTAGTCACTATGTGCCAATGCCTCCCAAATTTCTACCTATTCCCAACCTAGCACTCAAGACTACAGATTTACAAAGATCCTCTTACTTAATACCACTTAAATTTGGAAAAGTCAGCTAAAATTTAATGTCCTCAAAATCAAACTGATGTGGGATTCCCCTCTGTATGAATACCATTGGCTAATAAAAAAAAACTGTCAGGGGCCTGCACGGGAAATAGAGGTAGGTGGGGAAAACTAAATGGAATGCTGGGAGAAAGAAGGAGGAGTTAGGGAGAAGCCATGTATGCCCACTGGAGACAGATGCTGGAACTTTAGCCAGTAAGCCACAGCCACATGGTGATACACAGATTAATAAAAATAGGTTAAGTTAAAATGTAAGAGTTAGACAACAAGAAGCTAGAGCTAATGGACAAAACAGTGATTTAAACAATATAGTTACTGTGTGATTATTTTGGGGCTGAGCAGCTGGGAACCAACAAGCAGCCTCTACACAACAGCAAACTCTATAACCCAATGCAAAGTTGTCTATGTGGGACATTTCTTACTCACTTAAAATTAATCATCCCAACCAATGAGGCTGAAAAGTCTGCAAGATATTCATGAATTTTCCTTGTGTCACTGTTCTTGTTCTTTCCCACAAACACCACTACGTACAGATAAAGTCCAAAAAAAGAAAGTTTTAGATGATTTCAGCTGCACAGGAGCATTGCACAGGGCTAGTCTTATGAGCACAGAGTTTAAGAGTATTTCTGCTTCTGTAGCCCTGAGGTATATTGCTTCTAGAATATTGTTATTGACAAACGTACTAAGGGCTGACTCTGCTCAAAAATAATTTTTCCTTTAGTATCATTTCCTCATCCCATTTTTCAGATGTATCACATATTTATTCTATTTTAAAGACACAAGTATTGGCATATAGTACTGTCCACACACTGACTAAGGTTATTTTATTGATATATTGAATAAGGTAAACGATAGCTCTATTTTACCCTGACACAGTCAGAAGGTACCTATAAAGACGTCCTGCTTCACAGATGAACATTTAAATATGTAGTTTTTATAAAAAGCAACTTCTAAAAATGGGGAGTATTAATAGAAGGAAATACACAAGAAACCCAGGACCACAAGGTAAATAGTTGAAGGTATAACTAGTGAAGAGGTATTACATTTTATTTGTATTGCAGTTTCAAGTTGGGTATAACTAAAATAAAGGCATAACTGCTTTCAGATAGGGTGAGCATCTTAAGCAAATAGTTACTCCTTCACCTAAATAAGTGTACAAGCATAAATAGGTGAATTATTCTGTGGATGTATTGTAGATATCAAATACATCTGTGGTTCTTTTCACTTGTATTTTGAACATCTGTAATGCAGGTGTTTAGAATAAGAAGCTCTAATGTTGAGGCTACATACAATATCTTATATGGAATTAAGTTCAAGAATTATTTTTGCTAAGCTGTGTCAAAAGCTCACAGGAAGTTTGCATTCCCACCAACAATGGATGAGAGTTCCCCTCACTCCACATCCTCTCCAGCATAGGCTATCATTGGTGTTTTTGAGTTTAGCTAATCTGACCGGTGTAAAATGGTATCTCATAGTTGTTTTGATTTGCATCTCCCTGAACGCTAAAGATGTTGAGCATGACCTTAAGTGTCTTTTGGCCATTTGAAGTTCTTCTGTTGAGAATTCTCTGTTCAGATCAGTACCCCCATTTTTTTATTGGGTTAATTAGAGTTTTAGTGTCTAGTTTCTTGAATGCAAACTTGTGCAGCCATGGTGGAAATCAGTGTGGTGGTTTCTCAGGAAACTGGGAGTTAACCTCCCTCAGGACCCAGCAATTCCACTCTTGGGAATATACCCAAAAGATGCTCTAACATACCACAAAAGCATTTGTTCAACTATGTTCATAGCAGCACTATTTGTAATAGCCAGAACCTGGAAACAACCTAGGTGCCCCTCAATAGAAGAATGTTTAAAGAAGGTGTGGAACATATATACATTAGAGTTTTACTCAGTGGTAAAAAACAATGACATCTTGAATTTTGCATGCAAATGGATGGAAATAGAAAACGCTTTACTGAGTGAGGTATTCCAGGCACAAAAAGAGGAATATGGTATGTACTCACTCATAAGTGGATTCTAGCCATAATTAAAGGTCTTTGAGCCTATTATTCGTGATCCTAGAGAGGCTAAATAAGAAGGTGAACCTGAAGAAAATCATATACTTATCCTCCTGGATATTGGAAGTAGACAAGATTGCCAGGCAATCGTTGGTGCACGGGGGTGGGGGGATGGGGGAGGAGGGAGAGGGGGATGGGAGGGGAGAGGGTTAGAGAGAAGGGAGTAGGGGAGGATTGGGGAAAGCTTGGGGGATTGGGATGGGGGGAGAGAGGAAGAATGGATATGGGAGCAGGGAAGTATATATCTCAACTAAGGGAGTCATTATAGGGTTTACAAGAGACTTGATTCTAGAGGGGTTCCCAGGTCCAAGGAGAGATCCCCAGATTGTTCCCTGGACTGCAGAGGAGAGGGTGCCTGAACTGTCCTTGGCCCATAACCATACTGATGAATATTTTGCATAGCACCATAGAACCTTCATCTGGCAATGGATGGAGATAGAGACAGAGAACCACATTGGAACACTGGACTTAATTCCCTAGGTCCAAATGAGAAGCAGAAGGAGGGAGAACGTGAGCAAGGAAGGCAGGATCAGAGGGAACCTTCATCCGAAGATGGATGGAGATTGAGACTGAGACCCACATTGGAGCACTGGACTGAGCCCCAAAGGTCCAAATGAGGAGCAGAAGGAGGGAGAGCATGAACAAGGAAGGCAGGATCGTGAGGAGTGCGTTCACCCACTGATACAAGGGGACTGATGTAATGAGAGCTCACCAAAGCCAGCTGGACTGGGACTGAACGAGCAAGTGATCAAACCGGATTCTCTGAATGTGGCTGGCACGAGGACTGTCTGAGAAGCCATTTATAATGGCACTGGGTCTTGTTTCCTCTGCATGTATTGGCTTTTTGGGATTCTAGTCTGTTTGGATGCTCACCTTCCTAGACCTGGAGGGAGTGGGGAGGAACTTGAATTTCCCACAGGGCAGGAAACCCTGACTGCTCTTAGGTCTGGAGAGGGAGGAGGAGAGAGAGTGGGGGCAGTGGAAGGGTATTGGGAGGAGGGGCGGAAGTGGAATTTCTTATAAATTAATTTTAAAAAAGCTCACAGGAAAAAAGAGTTAAGGTACTGTATAAATGAAGTGCAGTTTCAAGTGTGAGAAATGTTGCTTCAAAAACATGAATGAAAAATTGTCTTATGAAATAATATGACATGAATATATGTATGTATGTGGATAATTTCAATATATTACTGATCAAATTTGAGTAGTGTTTAACAAAAATGTTTTCTTCATTATGCAACAAAAGGAAATCTATGTTGGGTACTGGTGGCACACACCTTTAATCCCAGCACTTGGAAGCAGATGGATCTCTTTAAGTATGAGGCCAGCCTGATGTAAAATAGCTAGTTCTAGGATGGCTAGAACTGTAACACAGATAAACCCTGTCTTAAAAAACAAAAGAAACGGAAATCTATTTTAACTGGGAAAGCCATGAATGCTGGACAGAGACAATAAAAAATGGATATGTAATGTAAGAATTCTTTTTCTTAATTATAAGAACAAAACCTGAAAAGAGGTCATATTTTCTGAGTCCTCTGATTTTTCCTTCATGCAATTAGCCCAGAACTTTAGATTTTGAAGCTGTTTTCCCACCACTAGGATGAGAAGCAGTCACCACTTATAGCAGAGCTATATGGTAAGATTCATGTTAACCTTAGTGTGTTGCCATTCTGTTAAGTTTCTACTGCACCCTTTCTCCAAAAAGAAACGTCTTATTGAGTTCCTTTTCTTTTTTTTGATGATTCTTTGTGCCATATGGAACTTATTCATTTTTAAAAGCAATTATTCAGAGGAGAGAAGAGATTTCCTTCAAGAAAATGATTCACAAGTCCAGCTAGTGTGGGCTGGCTGAAGATCCAGGAAGATTTCTAAGGTTATCTGCTGACGCTTTTCTCCTACTCACAGAGATGGGATAGGAGATGCTACTTCCTTCTATTGAGATAAAGTGATCATCTGACAGGTTGAAGTCCAACCATACTATGGAGAGACACTGGTTTACACAAAGTCCACCTATTTAAACTAGTCTCATAAACACACACAAGTGGGGGGGAGAGAAACACATTTACATTCTTGAAAAATCGTCAAAAATAATGTTTTCAAAGTAGCTGAGCACTGTTATCTATACCAAAGTCTAGTTAAATTAACCATCACAAGCCAGACATGATGGCAGTCACCAATGGACTCAGCTCTCAGAAGCTGATGAAGGAGAATCATTTTAACCCAAAAGTTTAGGGTACCCTGAGCAACATAGTGAGACCAACTCTGAGAAAGAAGAAAGGAGATAAAGAAGAGAAGGAGGAGATTGGGAGAAGATCAAGAAGAAGAGGTGGAAGCAGACAGGAACAGAAGGAGGAGAAGGAAGGGAGAAAGAAGATGAAGAAGAGGAGCGGGAGGAGTAGAGGGAAAGGAGTAAGAGAAGGAAGAGGGAGAGGAGGAGAGGATGAATAACATGACAAGGAGGAGAAAGAAGCAATAAAGATAAATGTTTAACCATACTCACTTCAACAGCTGCTACCTGTGAGCCAAAAATAGTGCCAATTAAAGATTCTCAATTTTCTAATTAAGACTTGTATAAGGCTGTTCACTCAGTTATTGACACATTTTATACCTGTGAGTATACATAGATCGCAGATGGGTTCCATTTTGGTCAAATGAGGACATAGCAGTGTATGTTTCTCAAGATGTACTGTGAATTTAAGAAAGAGATTGAAAGAAAAATGGCCAGGGAAGCAGGTAGACAAACTCCATTCAGTTCTCCTTCTGCTCCTCCAAATCCAATCACCCAGTATCATCACTAGTTCCATATTAGACCGCTTCCTGGAGCCTCCACCTCAAGCCTTCTTCCATCTCCACTGATATTCCCCTCCTAGTCTCCCTGTCCCCACTCATTCATTTTTCTCAACCTACACCCCCAAAAGGCACTTCCTGGAAACTCACAGGACACACTTTCTCGGGAAGATGGTAAGCTACAGATCTCCTCTTCTGCTACTCCAAATCTGATCTCCCAGTCTCATGCCAGTTCTTTACCAAGTCTGCTGTGACCTTTCATAATGCTCTACCCCCAATTCTTAGGAGATTAGTTAAGAAGATTTGGATGGAATGCCTTGATTTCCTACCTCTTGTGAAGCCTAATCCATCACCTTCAGGCCCTTTCTCATTTTTAAGTCTCAGGTTCTGATACTCAGAAAAACATATTTTTCTGGAACACCCAGTGCTCCCACCTATCATGACCCCAAAAGATTTTCCTATAGGCAATATCCAGCCACCACATATAACAGAACCAGAGAATAAACAGAAACCCAGGAAAAAGCCACCCAACCAAGACAAGACCAAATTCCAGTACCTAGATATAGTCTTCCCAATCTTAGACACGCAATCAATAACAGGATAATATATTATATCTCTACTAAAGGCCAGCTATCTTACCACAGCAGGTCCTTGCTGGAATCCTTGTACCAAATGGGTTTGATGACCTGGGATGGTTGTGTAAAAGTCAGTGCCAAGAAGAGATTGTAGCTACCTATTGCTCAAACGAGTGTCTCAGGATGGCCTGGGCTGTCTTTATTTATACCGTTTCAATGGTTCATAAAGAGATTTACAATCAGCTTTTACTTGCTAAGTTTGAAAAAATGATTACAACAGTTTGTTTCTTGCCTCTTTCCCCTTCAGTATACCCAACTATCTACCAGTAGCCATTATCTTTTTATCTATATCTTTACCATCAGAAGCACAAGAAGTTTTGCAAGCTACTGAGAAACTTTTCTTATTAGGAACTCCCACAGGTGGCACAGTGTGGCAAGTTGGCTTCTTGTGATGTTCCGGTGTCATACATGGTGAGAGACAGTTTCCTTTCTTGTAGTTAATATTTACATATCGTACAGTCTAAATTATAATAATCAAGTCACCAGCCAAAGCTGAATCAATCCATTCAATATTTTATACTGTTGTATCTCCTCTGGGGATGTACAAGGTTTTCCCATTTATCCAGTAGACAGCATAACTTGAAAACTTACTCTTAATAGTTGTTGGCACTGTTTATCCCTTGTCCTTTTGTCTATCTATCATAACTTCTTCTGATATTGACACAGCTATTCGAAATTAGGGAATTTGTTTTTTTATTCTACTTCAATCTTTGTTTCTCAATTTTTTCCATGAACTTTTGATATTATTTATTTAGTTTCATTTCTCAAAAGCTCTTATTGTTAAAACTATTTTTACCAATACAGTTATATAAATATGTAATATTAAACTTCATGGCTTACTGTGACTCATTCATGCCAGCAGTATGGCTAGCATAGTGAAATCAAGGAGATCACATAGAAAACATGCTCCTGGAGTCATAATTGGATCTGTGCACAAGTCTTTGTCAAGTGGGTTAGGGTCCTACCACAAGGAGAGACGTTTGTGCTATTCTCAAGACTTGCTCCCCAAAGAAGTCACACAGCTCCTGGTAGGCCCTGAATATTCCAACATACCTGAGGCACAAGTAAAAGACATTAAAATAATCTTTATAAATATGATGAAGGTACTTAAAGAGGAGATGAATAAATTCCCATAAGAAATTCATGAAAACAATAAAAGTAGAAGGAAATGAATTAAACTGTCCAAAACCTGAAATTGAAAATAAAATTAATAAAGAGAACTCTATCTGAAGAAAATATGGAAATGAAAATTTTAAGCACTTAAACAGGCACTACAGAAGCAAACTTGCCTAATACAAAACATAAAAGAAAGAATTTCAGGTAGTGAAGACATCATAGAAGAAATGAATACATCAATCAAAAAAATGTTAACTCTAAAAAATTCCTAACACAAAAAATCTAGGAAATCTGAGACACTATAAAAATACCAATTTTTTTTAAAAAAAACATAAGAATCAAGGAAAGAGAACAAACACAGGTCAATGTCACAGAAAATATTTTTGACAAAATCATAGGAAAAAAAACCTATTTATTTATTAAGGAATGTAAAGCCTGCCAAACTCCAAGAATCACACAGATCAGAAAGTTTTTGGACCCCAGAAGAAAGTCCCCTTGACCCTTATAATCAAAAGTCTAAACATCCAGAACAAAGAAAGAATATTAAAAGCTGTAAAAGATAAAGAACAAGTAACATACTAATTGAGGTCTATTAGAATGAGATCTGACTTAGAAAGACCTAAAACATTGTACATCATTCAGAGCAAAAGAGACCACAAATGCCTGGCCAGACTATAATATCCACCAAAACTTTTAATTACCTCAGATGAAAAAACTAAGACATTTAATGTTAAAGTCAAATTTAAACAATATCTACTTATAAACCCAGCTGTATAAAAGGCTCTAGAAGGACAAATAAAACCTAAAGTGCACCCAAGAAAACACAAGGAATAACTAGTTACAAGAACAGCCAATCAAAAGAGAATAGAACGTACACAAGCATACCAACACTGCCGCAACCACCACCAGCAATGTCACCATCAATAGCAGTGACAGCCTCTACAATAACAAAATAATAGTAATAAAAAATTATTGCTCATTACTATCTCTTCAACATCAATAATTTCAATACCCTAACAAAAAAGGCACTAAATAACCAAGTGGATGCTGTTCTAAGAAGAGGGGCCACTTGTTTGTCCTGGCCACCAGGCTTCATTAGACCCAAAATAATCACACAGAAACTATATTAATTAAATCAGTGCTTTGGCCCATTAGCTCTAGCTTCTTATTGGCTACCTCTCACATCTTAATTTAACACATCTCCATTAATCTGTGTATCACCACAAGGTTGTGGCCTACCAGCAAAGTTTCAGCATGTCTATCTCCAGCGACAGACCCATGGCATCGCTCTTGCTTTGCCTTCTTCCTCCCAGCATTCAGCTTCATCTTCACCACCTCCATAAGTTCTGACCTATCAACAGGCCATAGCAGTTTTTTTTATTCATTGACCAAAAAAAACAACACACAGATAGAAGGACCTCTCACACCAGGATGTGAATAAGATCCACCCTTCTGCTACATCCAAGCAACATAAAGATATACCAAACAATATCACAAACAATTAGACCTAAGAAGCAAGTTCATATTGCCATTTGAATAGACTACAAATCAAAAATAATCAAAAAATAGGAAAAATTATCCACCAACATAACATTGGAATTCTTAATATCTATGTCCCAAACAGAAGGATATCCAAGTTTATAAAGGAAACCCTGTTGTAGCTTATATAGCATATTAATCCCCACACTAAGATAATGGAAGATCTCAGTATACCATTCCTGTTGAGAGATGGGCTATCTAGACAAAAACTAAGCAGATAACACCTGGTGCTAACTTATGTTACAAAGCAAGTGGACCTAACAGAGATTTACAGAACATTTCAAGAAAGCAACTAAAGAATATACCTTCTTTTCTGCACCTCACGCAGCTTTCTCAAAATTTAACCATGTACTCAAACACAAAGCATGGCTCAACAGATAAAGTAAAACTGATATAACAGCCTGCACCCTATCTGATCACCACAGATTAATGCTAGATATCAAGAGCAATGGAAATAGCTGAAAGCTTTAAAACTCATGTAAACTTAAATACTCACTACAGAAAGAAAAATGGAGAAAAATAGAAATTAAGAAAGAAATTAAATACTTTGTAGAATACAATGAAAATTAATATATCACATACCCAAAATTGTGGGGCAAAATGGAAGCAGTTATAATTCGAGAGTTAATAGTATTAACTACTAACATGAAAAAATTGGAGAGCACTTATACTAGGAACTGAACAAGACCTTTGAAATCTCTAGATCACATAGAAAAAAATCACACTCAAAAGGATTAGACTGAAAGAAATAACCATACTCAGGGCTGATATTAATGTAAAAGAGAGAAAGAAAGAAAGAAAAAGAAAGAAAGAAAGAAAGGAAGAAAGAAAGAAAGAAAGGAAGGAAGAAAGAGAAAGAGAAAGAAAGAAAGAAAGAAAGAAAGAAAGAAAGAAAGAAAGGGAAGGGGAAGGAAGGTAAGAAAGAAGGAAGGAAGACTAAAAACAATACAAAGAATCAAAAAAACAGGAGTAGGTTCTTTGAGAAAATTAAGAATGACGAAGGCTTAACCAAATTAACTAAAAGGCAGAGAGAAGATCAAAATCAACAAAATTAGAAATTATAAGGGGAACAAAACAGATATTAAGAAAATTCAGAGAATCATAAGGACATATTTTTTACTTCATCAAATTGGAAAGTATAAAAGAAATGGATTTTTTTTTCTTTTTGGTTTGGTACCATTAGCAGAGTTAAATCTACATCACATATTCATTTTAAATAGACCTCTAGTGAAAGAGAAGTCATTAACAGTCATCATCCCCCCCCCCCCAAAAAGCCTAGGCCAGATGGTTATAATGCAGAATTTTAATAGACTATAAAAGATGTGTTAATTACAATACCCCTCAAAATATTTCATAAAGTAGAAACAAAAGGAAGACTGTTTAATTAATTTCATAAGGCGATAATCACTCTGATACCAAAAAATGCAACATCTCAAGACAAAAGAAAATTACTAACTTGATGGCAGAGGCCGGGGAGGCTTTGGAGGTTGAGGAGGCTTCTGAGGTGGCAGAGGAGGAGGAGGAGGGGGAAACTTCAAGCCACAAGCAAAGAAGATGAAGTTTGAATAATTCCTTCCATCCCAATCTTTCTCTATTCATTTTAAAGAAAGGACTCTGGGGTTTTACACTGTTACTTGTTAAAAATGACAGAGCCTTTTAAGAACATTTCCAGAGGTTTTTTTTTTTTTTCCTACAGTCTTTTTTTTTTTCTTTTTTGCATTGGGCATTGTAAAAGAATGTTTATCATGGTTTTTTTTGGTTTTTTGTTTGTTTGTTTGTTTGTTTTTCTTCAGTGACTTTAGGACAAATTAAAAGTCCTAAACTCTGGTGCCAGATTTGTACTTCCTAAATGTTCCTTTTGGAATGATGCTTAAGAGCTCAGCAAGACCAACGCTGCTATGCAGACAGATTCTGACTAGTGGGAATTTGAGGTGTGTTCTACTGCTTTCAAGAGTCCCAGCTACAAAAAGTGGAAATTAGTTTGAGGGGAGGAGGCACAGCAGTTTCTGAACTGGAAGGTTTGTTGAAGATGCTGCATTTGCACCTCAGATGGTGGGCGTACTGACAATTGGTTGGTGAGAAACACATGGATCATTGCTGAAATGGCAGTAAAGTAAAGCCATACAAAAAAATTACTAACCCATTATCCTTGTGAATATAGATGGAAAAGTACTCAATAAATACATTCAACTCAAATACAAGAACACATTAAATAGCTCATATTCCCTGATTAAGTAGACTTCTTCCCCGTGATGGAGGATTGGTTAAAAACATGGAAATCAATAAATATAATCTTCCATATACACAAACTGAAACGATATAAATTATCACTGCATTATTTGCACAAATAGCCTTTGACAAAATCCAACAATTTTTCATGATGAAAGTCCTGGAGAGATCAGAAAACAAGGGGAATTCCTCAGCATAATGAAGACAATTCATAGCAAGCCCATAGTGAACATATATTTAAATAGTAAGAAAATGAAAGCAATTCTACTAATTAAGGTACAAGGGAGAGTTGTCCACTTTGTCCATATATATTTAATATAGTACTTGAAGTTTTAATTAGAGTAATAAGGCAATTGAAAGAGTTCAAGAGGATACAAAATGGAAAGGAAGACTTAACATATTTATTGGCAGATTATATGATAATTTATATAAGTGATAGCAAATACTGCATAAGAAAACTCTTCCAGCTGTTAAACCTTTCTGAAACATAGCTGCATACAAAATTAACTCAAAAATCTATAGCTCTTCTATATATGAGTGACAGAAGGGCAGAGTAATAAATCAGGAAAACACCACCTCTCACAATAGCATAGCATCAAATAATATAAAATATCCTGGGATAAACTAGCCAATTAAAGGTAAGACAACATTATAAAAGCTAGATTTTTTGAATTTGAAGAAAGAAATAAATAGAAATATCAGAAAACGAAAAAACTTCTATGTTTGTGGGCTTGTAGAAGGAACAATAAAAATGTCCATTCAACCAACAGCAATATACAGATTCAATGCAATTCTCCTTAAAATTCCAATAAACAATTTTCCAGTTTTTGGAAAGGTGATATTCAGCTTCAAACAGAAGCACAAGAAACCCAGGATGAAACAGTCCTTAATAATAACATACTGAAGTTATATCACCATCTTTGATTTCAAGTTGTACCAAAAAATGATAATAATGAATACAGTATGACATTGGCACAAAAACAGACATGTTGGTAATAGAATCAAAATGAAGACAAGGCATAGATCCAGACACCTATGGATGAAGATGGACGCTAAAAAGAAACCCCATACTAGCTTAGAATTGAGTATAACAAAGGGTTATTTATTTAGGGGTAGCCTCACAGATCACAGTCCTCTGTTTGAATAGGGAACAGCAACCTAATCCAGCAGCCAGAAGAGAGAGAAAGTGAGCATGTGCTTTATATTGCATTTATTGTATAAAAAGTCATGCCCACATGGGCGGGTAACTTAAAGGCTACTGGCTGATAGATTTGCTACAGCACCTCCCCCATTTGTTTAAATAAGAGAATTCTAAGCCTAATACAAAATTATATACAATAAGAACAAATATCAAGTATACAAATTAGAATTACATGCAGCATAAACAATACGAAGCAAGAAACATGTGATAAATGTTATCCTATCTTAAGGAGTCTAAGTCTTGTATTTTAAATAATTTTGCTATGTTATGAGAGGAAAGTAATTATGACTATCTAGTCTTCAACCCCATCAAATACCCAAGAAGGGAAATAACATTACCTAAGTAAATTGTGCATTTACATGTAATGCTTACAATGTGAAGTTCATTATAAGCAACATCCACAGATCTAGAATTGACAGACAAATCTCACCACCTAAACAGCCATCAGAAGTTCTTCTGTACATTGGGGCATTCATCTTCAGCCTACAGGCCCATATCAGGCAGGCTATTCCATGGAGCAGGAAATTTCAAAGACAACTCTGCCTATATTGGCAGTTTGTCAGTCACTTTCCTCTGTATCCTGCAGAATATCTGGCAGACTCTTTCATGAAGATGAAACCACAAAAGGATCATCTCACCGTTAGGAAAGTTCAGCAGTCATTTTTTTTATGGGTACTGCATGCTTACTTCATAGAGCGAAATATTAAGCTGTACAAGCAAGAGCAGTTTCTTACCCAAATGGCTAGCAAACTTCATAAGGAATCACAGTGATGTCCATCTTCCTCTTGAAGTGATTGGTGCTAAGAGAAGCAGATGTGATTCTTGCCACGAAAAGTGCTAAGTCCTTTAAACATGTTAAATGCTATATTCTAAATGGACCTGTTTTTAGATAAGTACCATTTACCTAAGTTAAATCAAGACCAGGTGAACAATCTAAATAGACCTGTTAGTCGCAAAGAATAAGAAGCTGTTATCAAAAATTTCCCGATCGAAAAAAGTCCAGGACCAGATGGTTTCAATGCAGAATTCCACCAGAACTTCCAAGAAGTGCTAATACCTATACTCCTTAATGTATTTCACAATATAATAACAGAAGAGTCGATGCCAAATTCTTTTTATGAAGCTACAGTTACCCTGATACCAAAATCACATAAAGACACAACCAAGAAAGAGAATTGCAGTCCAATCTCACTCATGAACATCGACGCAAAAATTCTCAACAAAATCCTGGCAAACCGAATCCAAGAACATTTTAGAAAAATTATCCATTATGATCAAGTAGGCTTCATCCCAGAGATGCAGGGCTGGTTCAACATACAAAAATCTATCAATGTAATCTATCATATAAATAAACTGAAAGAAAAAAAACCATATGATCATTTCATTAGATGCTGAAAAAACATTTGACAAAATTCAACATACCTTTATGATAAAGGTATTAAAGAGATTTTGGATACAAGGATTATACCTAAATATAATAAAAGCTATTTACAGCAAGCTGACAGCTAACATCAAACTGAATGGAGAGAAACTCAAAGCCATTCCATTGAAATCAGGAACACGACAAAGCTGTCTACTCTCCCCATACCTCTTCAATATAGTGCTTGAAGTTCTAGCAATAGCAATACGACAACATAAGGGCATCAAGGGGATTCTAATTGGAAAGGGAGAAGTTAAACTCTCATTATTTGCAGATGATATGATAGTGTACATAAGCGACCCCAAAAACTCTACAAAAGAACTCCTACAGCTGATAAACACCTTTAGTAATGTGGCACGGTACAAGATCAACTCCAAAAAATCAGTTGCCGTCCTATACACAAAGGATAAAGAAGCAGGGAGGGAAAACAGAGAAGCTTGACCTTTCACGATAGCCACAAATAGCATAAAATATCTTGGGGTAACTCTAACCAAGGAAGTGAAAGGCCTATTTGACAAGAACTTTAAGTCCTTGAAGAAATAAATTGAAGAGGATACCAGAAAATGGAAAGATCTCCCCTGCTCTTGGATTGGGATGATCAACATAGTTAAAATGGCATTTCTACCAAAAGCAATCTATAGATTCAATGCAATCCCCATCAAAATCCCATCAAACTTGTTCACAGACCTTGAGAGTTTATATGGAAATATGGAAATCAAGTTTATATGGAAAAACAAAAAACCCAGGATAGCCAAAACAATCTTATACAATAAAGGAACTTCTGGAGGTATAACCATCCCTGACTTCAAACTCTATTACAGAGCTACAGTATTGAAAACAGCTTGGTATTGGCATAAGAACAGAGAAGTCGACCTATGGAATCGAATAGAAGACCCAGATGTTAACCCACAGACCTATGAACACTTGCTTTTCAACAAGGGAGCTAAGGTATGCAATGGAAGAAGGAAAGCATCTTTAACAAATGGTGCTGGCATTACTGGATATCAACCTGTAGAAGAATGAAAGTAGATCCATATCTATCACCATGCACAAAACTCAAGTCAAAATGGATTAAAGACATGAACATTAATCTGACTACTTTGAACCAGATAGAAGAGAGAGTGGAAAGTAGTCTACAAGACATAGGCACAGGAGATAACTTCTTAGGTAGAACCCCAGTAGCACAGTCAATAAGAGAATCAATGAATAAATAGGACCTTCTGAAACTGAGAAGCTTCTGTAAAGCAAAGGTCACTGTCAGTAAGACAAAAAGGCGACCTTCCGACTGGGAGAAGATCTTCACCAACCCCTCATCAGACAAAGATCAGATCTCCAAAATATACAAAGAACTCAAGAAACAAGACACTAAAACTCTAATTAATTCAGTAAAAAATGGGGTACTGATCTGAACAGAGAATTCTCAACATATGAACTTCAAATGGCCAAAAGACACTTAAGGTCATGCTCAACATCCTTAGCAATCAGGGAAATGCAAATCAAAACAACTATGAGATACCATTTTACACCGGTCAGATTAGCTAAACTCAAAAACAACAATGATAGCTTGTGCTGGAGAGGATGTGGAGTGAGGGGAACACTCATCCATTTTTGGTGGGAATGCAAACTTGTGCAGCCATGGTGGAAATCAGTGTGGTGGTTTCTCAGGAAACTGGGAGTCAACCTCCCTCAGGACCCAGCAATTCCACTCTTGGGAATATACCCAAGAGATGCCCTATCATACCACAAAAGCATTTGTTCAACTATGTTCATAGTAGCACTATTTGTAATAGCCAGAACCTGGAAACAACCTAGGTGCACCTCAATAGAAGAATGTTTAAAGAAGGTGTGGAACATACATACATTAGAGTTTTACTCAGTGGTAAAAAACAATGACATCTTGAATTTTGCATGCAAATGGATGGAAATAGAAAACGCTTTACTGAGTGAGGTATTCCAGACACAAAATGAGGAATATGGTATGTACTCACTCATAAGTGGATTCTAGCCATAATTAAAGGTCTTTGAGCCTATTATTCGTGATCCTAGAGAGGCTAAATAAGAAGGTGAACCTGAAGAAAATCATATACTTATCCTCCTGGATATTGGAAGTAGACAAGATTGCCAGGCAATCGTTGGTGCACGGGGGTGGGGGGATGGGGGAGGAGGGAGAGGGGGATGGGAGGGGAGAGGGTTAGAGAGAAGGGAGTAGGGGAGGATTGGGGAAAGCTTGGGGGATTGGGATGGGGGAGGGAGGAAGAATGGATATGGGAGCAGGGAAGTATATATCTCAACCAAGGGAGTCATTATAGGGTTTACAAGAGACTTGATTCTAGAGGGGTTCCCAGGTCCAAGGAGAGATCCCCAGATTGTTCCCTGGACTGCAGAGGAGAGGGTGCCTGAACTGTCCTTGGCCCATAACCATACTGATGAATATTTTGCATAGCACCATAGGACCTTCATCTGGCGATGGATGGAGATAGAGACAGAGAACCACATTGGAAGACTGGACTTAATTCCCTAGGTCCAAATGAGAAGCAGAAGGAGGGAGAACGTGAGCAAGGAAGGCAGGATCAGAGGGAACCTTCATCCGAAGATGGATGGAGATTGAGACTGAGACCCACATTGGAGCACTGGACTGAGCCCCAAAGGTCCAAATGAGGAGCAGAAGGAGGGAGAGCATGAACAAGGAAGGCAGGATCGTGAGGAGTGCGTTCACCCACTGATACAAGGGGACTGATGTAATGAGAGCTCACCAAAGCCAGCTGGACTGGGACTGAATGAGCACATGATCAAACCAGATTTTCAGAATGTGGGTGGCACGGGGACTGTCTGAGAATCCATTAATAATGGCACTGGGTCTTGTTTCCTCTGCATGTACTGGCTTTTTGGAACCCTAGTCTGTTTGGATGCTCACCTTCCTAGACTTGGAGGGAGGGGAGAGGAACTTGAATTTCTCACAGGGCAGGAAACCCTGACTGCTCTTAAGACTGAAGAGGGAGGAGGAAAGGGAGTGGGAGGAGTGGGAGGTTATTGGGAGGAGGGGTGGAAGTGGAAACTCTTATAAATTAATAAAAAAAGATTTAAAGGACAAGCCATACTAAAAAATAAATAAATAAAAATAAAAATATATCCATAAATGGATAAAAGCAGGATTGTCTTATCTTGCCAAGACAAGGTGAGAGAGTCCTAAAAGGTTTCTTGCCTTTGAAACATGGCATGTCAGTTACATCAGGCCTTAGCCAAAGTTGGTTGACTCAACATTGCCTATGAGACTTTGGGTGATTGCCCAGGTATTCAGTTGTCTCTTCCATTTGTTGCACATTTGTGTTTGAGTAAAATTATTTCCCTTCTCAGATCTTTGATGGAGTTGAAGATTAGATAGTTGTAGTTACCATCTACATTATTTAGACTCCTTGAAATTGAATGTTTAGTAAAACTTTTGTTATATGTTTCTTGCTTAATATTGTTTGTTGTTTGTGACTTTATATTTATTATTTGCTTCTATTGTGTATAGTTGTATTTGGTTTGGTTCTGTCTTATTTTTTAAAAAGGGGGGGGAGATGATATGGAGTTCAGCCAATCACATTCTGTTCGTGGGGCATGTCGCCCTTAGGCAAAAGTTTACCTATAAACTTGGGGGGGGAAGCGCCCCCCCCCCCGTGCTCTCTCTCCCTCTCGACCTGGCTTGGATCCAGCGTTCCAGCAGGGTGAGACTCTGTGTAAGTTTTCCCCTCTGTTTTTATTAAAGCTGTATCTCTTGAAAAACAAAAAAACAAAAAAAACAAAAAAACCAAAAAAACAAAAAAAACGTATTTCTTGAGTGAATAAATGTTTAACCAGGTAATTGATTTTTTAAAAAAAAAATGTCATATTCTGAAAGTCTTTGAAAGATTTGAAGAATACCTAACTAAATGAAATATATCTCTCTATACATAGAAAACTTAACTAACATGACTACCAGCTTGACTATTATAGATGATTATCTATTAACCTATATTTCTTCATTATACACTGAATTTTTAAATGAGTTGCACAAACGCAATATCTTAATTAAGAGAAGAAATATACAAATAACAAAATTGGTCTTAAATTTGTATCAATAAACCAAGATCCATACTAATGTAAGTCTCTATAACATATCTCCCTTTAAATGTAGACAAACATTAATAAACAATATTTGGGAATTTGGTCATAGTTCTCTCCAAACTTTTTCCTGTCTTTTATCGGGCAAAGTAATTTCTTTGGGGGGTTTTCATGGAGATTATCCAGGGCTTCTTGGTACATCAAACCACACTAGTCTGGAAGGATTCTACAGGTTCTCATCTTCTGTGGAAACCAAAGGAGAATCTCTTTTCCAAAGCAACAAATCCTTAGACCCAAATTTTGGAATCAAGATACCTTTAAAATACATATGTTGGTTTAGTTTATCAGCCCAAACAATGAAATGTTTCTCTATACTTAGGTTCTTCATACTCACAAAATTCAAAGAAAACAAAGTATACACAATTCAGACTCTCCATGTATATTCTATCTTTATCCGGCTTGTTTTTACTCTATTACTTTTTAATATTCATTTTATTGTCTTTACTCCTTTAATCTATGACTGTCTCTACTCTGTCTCTTTGAAGACTTCACTTCATTATTTTAAAAAACCATTTACTTCCTTTTATAACTCCCTTTACTTTTTCTTCTCTCTCCCAAGTCTATGTACAATTTTTAAACGTGCTGTAATCTATTAAGAGGTCTTTTTCATTTGAATCTGTCTTCATTGTGTATCTGTAATCTTGTGACTTTTTTTCTGCTACCACAGAATCAGGAAGACCTCTCTTAAAGGGCTGTGGCACACTGGCAGCAAAATGCTGGCAACCAAGTAGTCATGCTTAAGTCTCTTCTTTTGTGTCTAGAATAACTTTTAAAGCTTTTGCAGATTTTGAATGGATTTACCGCGTTGGTGTTCAATTTGTAGTAGGAGGTTACTTGTAAGTTTCCATCTGCCCAGATTCTCAAAATAATCACAGAGAAACTATATTAATTAAATCACTGCTTGGGGCATTAGCTCTAGCTTCTTATTGGATTACATTTATATCTTAATTTAAGACATTTCCATTAATCTGTGTATTGCCATGAGGCTGTGACTTACTGGGTGTCTTTCACCAGTGGGCCTAAATAGCTTCTTCTTGCTCTGCCTTCTTTCTTCTTTAGTTTTCCCCACCTACCTTTGTTCTGCCCTGCTATAGGTTCCTAGCCAGTTTTCTTTAATAACCAATCATTTTTACAGCATACAGAGGGAAATCCCACTTCACTGACAGATACTGCAGAAGCTGTGCAAGTTGCTGCATAACTGGTAATGCAGCAGGAGAGGATAAATGTGCTCAAGTTTTGGAAATTTCCAAATCGCCACACACTTAGTTCCATTCTTGTGGGGGTTTTATGAAAACACTTAGTAGGTAAAAGCAAGCCAGGCAGGTGAGGATATGGGTGGGAAGACCTTCTGGGCCATGGACCATTTGTGGGCTTTTTATACTTTTATACACCAGTAGGTGTGGATTTGGGATCCATGTGGGGTGCTAAATGAAGATCGATGCTAAAAAGAAACCCCACAGTAGCATAGAATTGAGTATAATAAATAATTATTTATTTAGGGGTAGCCTCACAGATCACAGTCCTCCACTTGAAAAAGGAACAGCAACCTAATTCAGCAGCCAGAGAAGAGAGCGAGAGAACAAGCCCTTTAGATTGGCATTTATAGTATAAAAGGCAATGCCCAAATGGGCAAATAACTTATAGGCTAATGGCTGAAGGATTTCCTACAGCATATGGACATGTGGTGTTTTTGTTGTTTGTTTATTTGTTTGTGTGTTTAAAGAACCAGAAACCCACCCTGGAAAAAAAGACATCTTAAACAAATGGCCCTGGTCTTACTCGATAGTTTCATGTCAAAGAATACAAATAGATCCACACTACCACACTGAACAAATCACAGCCACAAATGAACAAATACCTAACTATAAAATTGGATTCATGTAACCTGTTGAAGAGAAAGTAGGAGATAGCATTGAACTCATTACACAGAAAATAAATTTCTGAAAACAAAAAAAACTCCATTAACACAGGCACTAGGATCAACAATTAATAAATAGAATCTCATAAAATTGAGAAGCTGAGAATCATGATATGTAATGGATTCTGCCTTCTTTCTCCCTGCATTCAGTTTACATTTCCCACCTTTCTGTATTCTGTCCTGTCATAGATCAATGCAGAACATATTCATAGCATAGAGAGGGGAATCCGTCATCAGTAAAATTTCAACTTATAACCATCAGATTGGATAATATCAACATAACAAGTAAGAGTTTATAATGATGAACAACCATTGATGGTAGTGGTACAATTTTCTTTTTTATTATTACTTAAAAAATACCAATTCAATTCCCAATTTCTCCCCTCCTCCCAGACCCCTACCTCTCACACCACAGACCCCCCCCATCCCTCCAACCCTAAGGGAGTGCCACATACCCTGCCCTGTGGGAAGTCCAACGCCGTCCCTGCTACATTTAGGTTGAGCAAGGCTTATATCCAAAGAGAATAGGATCCCTTGAAGCGAGTATATGCAAGTAGAGACACTTCCCAGTGTCACTATCAGTAACCCCTCAGTCTGCTCCAGCTGTCAACCCCCTTCAGAGGGGCTTGGTTGTTCCCATGCTCATTCACTCCCATGCTAATGGGAGTTGATGAGCTCCCATTAGCTCAAGCAAACTGTCTCAGTGGATGACCCCCTCATGGTCTTGAAGTCCTTGCTCATACTCTCACTCCTTCCACTCTTCAACTGGATCTTGGGAGCTCAGTCCAATGCTCTGATGTGGGTCATTGCCTCTGTTCCCATCTGTTTTTGGATGAAGGTTCTATGGGGATATTTAAGATAATCATCAGTCTGACTACAGGGTGACTCAGACACCCTCTACTCTATTTCTTACAGTCTTAGCTGGGGTCATCCCTATGGGTTCTTGGTCATTTTTCTCGAGCCAGGTTTCTTACTAACTCCATATTGGCTTCCTCAATCAAGATATCTCTCCTTGCTCTCATAACTGTCTTTCCTCCATTTTGACTATCCTATTCCCTTAAGTTCTCCTCAATACCCCTTCTCCCCTTCCTTTTAGCCCCTGCCTCCATGCTCCCCACTTCTTGTCTGATTCTATTTTCCAGGCAGCTTTATATATGTTTTTCTTTGGGTTCACTTTATTACTTACTTCCTCTAGGATCCTGAAGTATAGGCTTGTTATCCTTTGTTTAAGACTAGTATCCACTTATGAGTGAGTACATACCATATTCATTTTTGGGAGTCTGGGTTACCTCACTCAGGATAATGTTTTCTAATTCCATCCATTTGCATGCAAAATTCAAAATGTCATTATTTTTTACTGCTGAGTAGTACTCTAATGTGTGTATATTCCACACTTTCTTTATCCATTGTTCAGTTCAGGGACATCTAGATTGTTTCCAGGTTTTGGCTATTACAAATAATGTTGCTATGAACATAGTTGAACAAGTAGTGTAACTGAGCATCTCTTGGGTATAGTCCCAAGAGTGGAATTGCTGGATACTGAGGTAGGTTGACTCCCAATTTTCTGAGAAACCACTACACTGATTTCCAAGGTGGTTGCACAAGTTTGTATTCCCACCAGCAATGGATGAGTGTTCCCTTGCTCCACAACCTCTCCAGCATAAGCTATCATTAGTGTTTTTGATCATAGCCATTCTGACAGGTGTAAGATAGTATCTCAAAGTTGTTTTGATTTACATTTCCTTGATATCTAAGGAAGTTGAACATGTCTTTAAGTATCTTTTGGCCATTTGAAATTTTTCTGTTGAGAATACTCTGCTTAGCTCAGTACACCACTTTTTAATTGGGTTATTTAGAATTTTAATGTCTAATTTCTTGAGTTCTTTATGTATATTGGAGATCAGCCCTCTGTCTGATGTGAGATTGGTTAAAATTTTTCCAGTTCAGTGGGCTGCTTTTTTGTCTTATTGACTGTGTCCTTTGTTTTACAGAAGCTTCTCAGTTTCAGGAGGTCCCATTTATTTACTGATGTTCTTATTGTCTTTACTACTGTGGTTATATGATGGAGGAGGGTTATCTGTCTATTGTGTTATTTTCATTGGTCAATAAAGAGACTGCCTTGGCCCTTTGATAGGACAGAAAATTAGGTAGGTGGAGTAAACAGAATAGAATGCTGGGAAGAGGGCTATGAGGCAGACGACATGGAGCCAGCTACCAGGTCAGACATGCTGAATCTTTTCCGGTAAGCCACCACCTCGTGGTGCTACACAGATTATTAGAAATGGGTTAATCAAGATGTGAGAGTTAGCCAATAACTAACTCTCTAGAGATAATGGGCCAGGCAGTGTTTTAATGAATACAATTTGTGTGTTGTTATTTTCAGGGCTAAGCTAGCCATGCGGGAGCCGTGCGGGATGAAAAGCAGGCCTGCCTGCAACTCCTCACTACAAATGGTGCCCAGACGTGGATAATTGAATCCACAGAAAGCTTGAGAAAGCTTGGAAAAGAATAGAGTAAAGCATGTTCTCTTGGTATGGTAGCAGCAATTTCTCAGGTCTGCTCTGCTTGCTAGAGGCAAGCAAGGCTCTCAGCTAAGAGAGGCTTCCTGACTCAGCTTTAGCTGCAAAACCCTGCAGCTCTTTTAAGAAGTCCTGCCACGAAACACTTAAACTGTGTTGATGAAAAGCTGAATGCATGCTTTTCAGTTTTCAGTTGTAGCAGGAAAAAAGCTGCGCTGTTTTAAAATGCCAGCTTTCTGGGCTGTCCTGCCAGGGCAATCTCTGACTCTTTCGGGCAGGCAGTCCGACTGAGTGTGGTTTGTGAGCAGAATGCTGCAGCTTGCTTGCTAGCAGGGACCTTGAAATGCCACAGAGTTGTGACAATAAAAATGGCTTCAGCAGTACCTCTGCCATGAGGCTGGAAAGCTAAGGAATGGCCTAGATCCAGCCGTCAAAGCCACGGTTTTAGGCTCATGTGGTCATAAAAAGAGAGATGTACAGTAAAGAGAGATTCAAAGACAAAGAAAACCTCTAAATGGTTTACAGTGTGTTAAAAATATATGCAGGCTAAAGGTTAAAGTCATTAAAAATAAAAAAGAAAGAAAGGGAGAAATAGGGTGTGGTGGTACACACCTTTAATTCCAATGCCTGGGAGGCAGAGGCATATTGACCTCTGTGACTTCAAGGGGCAGAGGTAGATTGGCCTCTGTGACCTCAAGGTGTGGTAGTACACGCCTTTAGTCCCAATGCCTGGGAGGTAGAGACAGATCTCTGTGAGTTCAAGGTGTGGTAGCATGCACCTTTAATCCCAGCACTGTGGAGGCAGAGACAGAAGGATCTCTGTGAGTTCAAGGACAGCCTGGTCTACAGAGTTATTCCAGGACAAAGATATACAGAGAACCTGTCTCTAAAAGTAAAAGTAAAAATAAAAGAAATAGAGGTTAAAATAAAGCTGCATAAAGATGGAAAATACACAGAGAATCTTGATACTGTATGCTATTATCCTCTCTTTTAATTGTTTGAATGCTGAGGAAGGAGCAACAGCTGTTAAAAGACTTTTGTTTATAAATGCTGCTGAACTAATCCAAGATAGATATTTTGAAAATACCTTGACTTCAGAATTTGGGTCTAAGAATATGATGCTTTGGAAAGGAGGTCCTTCTTTTGTTTTCACAGAGGATGAGACCCTGTGGATTGCTTCTATCCCAATATGGTATGATAGACCACGTCCTCCTGAAAGGTTGCTGTGAACACCCTCAAGAAATTACTTCACTCAACTGCCAACTGAGATGAACCTGGCAGACAGGTTTTACCATGAAAGACCTGATCAACAGCGCCCCTATTCAGCAGGAAGAAGTTTGGAGAGAAATAACTACGTCCATATTCCCAAATATTGTTTATAAATGTTCTTTTACATTTAAAGGGGGATATGATATAGATATGAATAATTTCTTTGGTATGGATTTTAAGGTCAATTTTGTTATATGTATATATATTTCTGATCTTGATTGATGTATTGTGATTGTATAGTTCATTTAAAAATGCAATGTATAATTAAAAATATAGGTTGTTAATGGATAATCATCGATAATAGTCAAGCTTGTAGTAATGTTAGTTTGATTTTCTAGATGTGCATAGATATATTTCAGAGAGACATCTTCATATCTTTCAAAGACTACAGAACATGGCATTTAATGTTTTAATAACTTAGGACAATGAGATATGTCTGCTCCTGGCAGCACCAATCTACTTCAAGAGGAAGATGGGCATCGAAGAGGCTCCTTATGGAGTTGGTTAGCCATTTGGGCAAGAAACTGCTCTTGCCTGGACTGTTATATAAACTGGACACAGAGAACCCGCAGAGAGAGGACTGCTGAACTTGCCTAAAGGTGAGATGATCTTTCGGGGTTCCTGATTCATGAAAGAGTCTGTGAGACATTCTGCAGGACACAGCAGATAGTGACTGAACTGCCTTTGAAATTTCCTGCTTCATGGAAATGTCTGCTGGATATTATGGGCCTAAAAGGCCGAAAATGGATGCCCCAATGATACAGAGGAACTTTGGGTGACTGTCCAGGCAGCGAGATGTCTCTGTCATTTCTAGAGTTTTGGAAGTTGCTTACTTCTTGTTTACTTAGGTAATATATCCTTCTGGAGTCTTTGATGGAGTTGAAGAATGGATAGTCATAGTTATAGTTTTCCATTATTATGATAAAGATATAGTTATAAATATTGTGACTGTAATTCTTGCTTGATAACTGTTTTGTTATGTGTAATTTTACTATGTTAAAATGAAAGCCTTTCTTTTTTGTTTAAACAGAAAAAGGGGAAATGATGAAGGAGGGTTATCTGTCTATTGTGTTATTTTCACTACAGTTATATTTAAGGAAGTGGTCTTCTGTGCCCATGCATTGAAGGTTACTTCCCACTTTCTTCTTTATCAGGTTCAGTGTGGTAGGATTTATATTGAGGTCTTTATCCATTTGGATTGAAGTTTTATGCATGGTAATAGATATTGATCGATTTTCATTTTTCTACAGATTGACATCCAGTTATGCCAGCACCATTTGTTAAGAATGCTTTCTTTTTTACCTTTTGTTTCTTTGTCAAAAATCCAGTATTCGTAGATGTGTTAATTATTATCTGGGTCTTCAATTTGATTCCATTGGTCAATGTCTGTTTTTATGCCAATACCAAGCTGTTTTCATTACCATAGCTTTGTAACAGAGTTTGATGTCAAAGATGGTAATACCTCTGATAGTTCCTTTGGTGTACAGGATTGTTTTGGCTATCCTGGGTTTCTTGTTATTCCATATGAAATTGAGTATCATTCTTTCAAGGTCTGTGAAAAATTTTGTTGGGATTTTGATCGGGATTGCATTGAATTGATAGATTGTGTTCAGTAAGATTTCCATTTTTACTATGTTGATCCTTCATATCTGAGAGCATGGGAGATTTTTTCCATTTTGTGGTATCTTCTTCAATATCTTTCTACAAAGACATAAAATTCTTGTCAAATAGGTCTTTCACTCCCTTGGTTAGTGTTACCCCCAAGATACTTTATGCTATTTGTGGCTATTATGAAAGGCAATGTTCCTCTGATTTCTCTCTCAGCTTCTTTGTCCTTTGTGTATACAAGGGCTACTGATTTTTTTGAGTTGATCTTGTATCCTGCCATATCACTGAAGGTCTTTATCAGCTGTAGGAGTTCTCTGGTAGAGTTTTTGGGGTCACTTATGTACACTATCATATCATCTGCTAATAATGAAAATTTGACTTGGTCTTTTCCAATTCAAATCTCCTTGATCTCCTTGTGTTTTCTTATTGCTATTACTAAAACTTCAAGAACTATGATGAAAAGATATGGAGATAGTGGAGGTTTTATTTGTTACTGAATATGCAATCAGTTTTAGAGAAGGTTCCATGGGGTGCTGCTGAGAAGAAGGTACACTCTTTTGTATTTGGGTGGAATATTCTATAGATATCTGTTAAGTGCATTTGATTCATTTCATCTGTTAGTTCCTTTATTTCTCTGTTAAGTTTCTGTCTGTTGATCTGTCCATTGGTGAGAGTGGAGTGTTGAAATCTCCTACTATTATTTTGTGGGGTTTGATGTGCGATTTATGTTTTAGTAGTGTTTCTTTTACATATGTAGGTGTTCTTGTATTAGGGGCATAGATACTCAGGATTGAGACTTGATCTTAATGAATTATTCCTGTTATGAATATAAAATGGTCTTCTCCATCTTTTCTGATTGATTTCAGTTTGAAATCAATTTTGTAAGATATTAGGATTCCATTTGACCAGAAACCCTTATTCCAACTTTTTACTCTGACATAGTGTCTGTTTTTGAGGTTGAGGTGTGTTTCCTGTAAACAGCAGAAGCTCGGATCCTGTTTTCCTATCCAATCTGTTTTCCTGTGTCTTTTCATATGTGAATTGAGTCCACTGATATTAAGGGATATTAATGACCAGTGATTCTTAACTCTGGTTATTTTTCAGTCATAGTGTTTGTGTATTTCCCTTCTTTGTGTTATGCTGTTGGGAGGTTACCAGATAGCTGTGTTTTTGTGGGTATTGTTAGCTTCTTTGGGTTGGAATTTTCTTCTAGTACTTTCTGTAATGCTGGGTTTGTGGATATGTATTGTGTAAATCTGTTTTTTTTTCATGGAATATATTGTTTTCTTCAACAATGGTCAATGAAAGTTTTGCTGGGTATAGTAGTTTGTGAATGCATTCATGGTCTCTTCCTGTCTGCAGCACATCTAGGACCTTCTGGCTTTTATGGTTTCTATTGAGAAGTTGGATGTAATTCTGATAGGTTTATCTTCATATGTTATTTGAACTTTTTCTTTTACAGCTCTTAATATTTTTTTATTTTGTATGTTTTGTGTTTTGATTATTATATGATAAAGGAATTTTTTGATTCAGGTTATTTGATGTTCTGTAAGATTCTTGTACCTTTATAGGAATATCCTTCTTTATGGTTCAGAAAGTTTTTTTCTATAATTTGTGGAATGTATTTTTCTGTGCCTTTCATCTGGAGTTCTTTTCCTTATTCTACCACTATTTTTCTCAGGTTTGGTCTTTTCATGGTGTCCCAGATTTCCTGAATATTTTGTGTTAAGAATTTGTTGGACAAAGAAACTTCTGCAGCAGTTGCCCTCACCACTTTGACCCCAGACATTCAGCCCGGAAGAAGGCTGAGTTGGGAGATTCTTTGGTACCACAGATGGAAAGGGATTTTTGGGGGAGGGGCAAGCTGAACTCCCTATTCCAGATTTCCAGCTCGCCACCTGTAGGGTGCACAATAACCCTCTGGAAAAACAGATCTTCTGGTACAGAATCATGGCCCCTTGCTGGCCACGGACCTCACAGACAAAAGAGTGCCCTTGCTGGCTGCAGGCTCAATGGGACAAAGAATTCCTGCACCAATTGCCATCACCACTTTGACCTCAGTGCCCAGCCCAGAAGCAGGTTGAGTTAGGGAATCCTTTGACTCCGCAGATGGAGAGGGATGTGGGGAAGGGAAGCTGGGATGGGATGAGAAGAGAAAGGCAGCAGACGCGGCTGGGGGGGAGACCCCACTGGAGGGCAAGAAAGTTTATGGGAATGGGGAGCCTGAACTCCACTTTTCAGGGTGTCAGGCCAACTGCTGGTCAAGCACTTACTCACTGCTTCAGAAGGACAGGTCTTCTGGTACAGGATCCGGGCCACTTGCTGGCCAGGGAACTTGCAGACAAGCAAGCGTGCCCTTTTGTCTGTGAGGTCTCTGGCCAGCAAGCAGCCTAGATCCTGTTCCAGAAGATCCGTCCTTCTGCAGGGCATTTGAAGGAGAGATGGGCAGACGCTAATACAAGAATTCCTCCAACAATCTGAAAAACAACATGATAACACCAGAATCCAGTGAACATACAATAGGAAGACTTGAACACCCTGAATCAAAAGGCATAGAAGAAATAGACTTTAAACATAACATTATGAAAGTGATAGAGTCCCTTAAACAGGAAGTGAAAAACTCCCTTAAAGAAATGGATGAGAAGAATAACAAAAAGTATGAAGAAATGGATAAGTACCTCAAGGATACCCTAGGAAACCAAGAAAAACAATTAAACAGGTAATGGAAATAGCTGAAGACTTGAAAACTGAAATAGAGGTAATGAAGAAGACACAAACTGAGGGTCGGTTGGATATGGAAAATCAGGGTAAACAAACAGGGTCTACAGAGACAAGTATAACCAACAAAACACAAGATATAGAAGAAAGAATTTCAGACACTGAAGTTACTATAGAGGAAATAAACTCACTGATCAAAGAAGATAGCAAATCCAACAAATTCTTAACATAAAATATCCAGGAAACCTGGGACACCATGAAAACACCAAACATAAGAATAATAGGGGTAGAAGCAGCAGAAGAATTACAGCTCAAAAACCCAGAAAATATATACAACAAAATTTTAGAAGAAAACTTTCCCAACCTAAGGAAGGATATTCCTATGAAGGTACAAGAAGCATAAAGAACATCAAATAGACGGGATCAAAAAAAAATCCCCTCCCCATATAATAATCAAAACACAAAACATACTGAATAAGGAAAGAATATTAAGAGCTGCAAAGGAAAGAGGTCAACTAACATATAAAGGTAAACCTATCAGAATTACACCGGACTTCTCTATGGAAACCATGAAAGCCAGAAGGTGTTGGATAGATGTGCTGCAGAAACTAAGAGACCATGAATGCAAGCCCAGACTACTATACCCAGCCAAGCTTTCTTTCACCATCAATGGAGAAAACAAGGTATTCCAGGATAAAAAAATTTAAACAATATGTAGCCACAAACCCAGCATTTCAGAAAGTAATAGAAGGAAAATATCAACCCAAAGAACCCAACAACACCCACAAGAGCTTAGACATCTAACAACCCTTTACAAGCACAATGCAAAGAAGGGAAACACACAAACTCTGCCACCAAAAAAAAATCAGAGTTAACAACCACTGGTCATTAATATCACTTAATATCAATGGTCTCAATTCACCTATAAAAAGGCACAGGTTAAGAGAATGGATGTGAAAGCAGGACACAGCATTCTGCTGCTTAAAAGAAACACACCTCCAACACAAAGACAGACATTTACTCAGAGGAAAAGGTTGGGAAAATGTTTTTCAACAAAACGAACATAAGAAACAAGCAGGTGTGGCTATACTAATATCTAACAAAATTGACTTCAAACTAAAATCAATCAGAAGAGATGGAGATGGACACTTTATACTCATAACAGGAACAATTCATCAGGATAAAGTCTCAATCCTAAATATCTATTCCCCTAATATAAAAACACCCACATATGTAAAAGAAACATTACTTGGACTCAAAGCACACATCAAACCACACACACTAACAGTAGGAGACTTCAACACTCCTCTCTCACCAATGGACAAGTCAATCAGAGAGAAACCTAACAGAGAAATAAGAGAACTAAGGGAGATAATGAATCAAATGGACTTAACAGACATCTACAGAACATTCCACCAAAATAAAAAAGAATATACCTTCTTCTCAGGACCTCAAGGAACCTTCTATAAAATTAATGACATTCTTGGTAACAAAGCAAACTTGCACAGATTCAAAAACTTTTAGTAACCACCTGTGTCTAATTGGATCACTGTGGAAAAAAGTTATAATTTAAACATAATTCTACCCCCAGAAAGCCTACAAACTCATGGAAGCTGAACAGTCAACTACTGAACCAACCCTGGGTAGGGAAGAAATAAAGAAAGAAATTAAAGTCTTCCTTGAATTCAATGAAAATAAAGATACAACATACACCAACATATGGGACACTATAAAGCAGTGCTAAGAGGAAAGTTCATAGTACTAAGTGCCCACGTTAAAAAAAAAAACAGAGAAAGCTCACATTAGAGACTGAACTGCACAGCTGAAAGCTCTAGAAAAAAGGAAGCAGACTCACCCAGGAGGAGTAGAAGACTGGAAATAATCAAACTGAGTGCTGAAAGCAACAAAATAGAAACACAGAAAACAATCCAAAGAATCAGTGAAACAAAGAGCTGGTTCTTTGAGAAAATCAACAAGATTAGCAAACCCCTATCCAAACTAATCAAAAGATGGAGAGAGAACATGCAAATTAACAAGATCAGAAATGAAAAGGGGGACATAACAACAGACGCTGAGGAAATTCAAAGAATCATTAGGTTTTACTACAAAGGCATATATACCACAAAGTTGGAAAGTAGAAAAGAGATGGACTTGCTTTTAGATAAATACAATATACCAAAATTAAATCAAGACCAGAATAACAATTTAAATAGACCTATAAGTCATGAGGAAATAGAAGCTGTCATAAAAAAACCTCCCAACTAAAAAAAAGTCCAGGACCAGATGGTTTTAAGGCAGAATTTTACCAGAAATTCCAAGAAGAGCTGAAACCTATACTCCTTAAAGTGTTTGACGTAATAGAAACAGAAGAGTCATTGCCAAACACTTTTTTTTAGAAAGTAATTTTATTAAAATCTAAAAGTTTCCATTTCCGCCCCTCCTCCCAACACCCTCTCACTCCCCCCACTCCCTCTCCTCCTCCCTCTCCATCCCTAAGAGCAGTCAGGGTTTCCTGCCCTGTGGGAAGTTCAAGTTCCTCCCCCCTCCCTCCAGGTCCAGGAAGGTGAGTGTCCAGACAGACTGGATCCCCAAAATCCAGTATATGCAGAGGAAACAAGTCCCAGTGTCATTGTCAATTGCTTTTCAGAAAGACTCCGGGCCAGCCACACTCAGAGAATCCAGCCACATTCAGAGAATCTGGTTGGATTGCGTCCTCGTTCAGTCCCAGTCCAACTGGCCTTGGTAAACTCTCATTAGATCCGTCCCCTTGTATCAGTAGGTGATCGAATCCCTCGCAGTCCTGATTTCCTTTTTCATTTTCTTCCTCCTTCTGCTCCTCATTTGGACCTTGGGGGGGGGGCTCAGTCCGGTGCTTCAATGTGGGTCTCCGTCTGTATCGCCATCCATCGTCAGATGAAGGTTCCCTCTGGTCTTGCCTTCTTTGCTCACATTCTCTTTCATTCTGCTTCTCGTTTGGACCTAGGGAGTTAAGTCCAGTGTTCCAATGTGGGTCTCTGTCTCTATCTCCATCCATTGCCAGATGAAGGTTCTATGGTGATAAACAAAATATTCATCAGTATGGTTATGGGCCAAGGCTGTTTCAGGCACCCTCTCTTCTGTCCAGAGAACAATCTGGGGATCTCTCCTTGGACCTGGGATCCCATTTGCATGCAAATGGATGGAAATAGAAAACGCTTTACTGAGTGAGGTAAGCCAGACCCAAAAAGAGGAATATGGTATGTATTCACTCATAAGTGGATTCTAACCATAATTAAAGGTCTTTGAGCCTATTATTCATAATCCTAGAGAAGCTAAATAAGAAGGTGAACCTGATGAAATTCATGTAGCTATCCTCCTGGAGATTGGAAATAGACAAGAGTCCAGATTGGAAATAGACAAGAGTCCCAGGTAACCTCGGGTGCATGGGGGGTGGATGGGAGGGTTGTTGGAAGGGGAGAGGGTTAGAGAGAAGGGAGTAGGGGAGGAATGGGGAAAGCTCGGTGGACTGGGATGGGGGGGAGGGAGGAAGGATGGATATGGGATCAGGGAAGAATATATTTCAACTAAGGGAGTCATTTTAGGGTTTACAGGAGACTTGCCAAACACTTTTTATGAGCTCCAGTTACCCTGATACCAAAACCACACAAAGACACAACCAAAATAGAAAATTACAGACCAAACTCGCTCATGTACATCGATGCAAAAATTCTCAATAAAATACTGGCAAACCAAATTAAAGAAAACATCAAAAAAATTCATTATGATCAAGTAGGGTTCATCCCAGAAATGCAAGGCTGGTTCAACATATTAAAATCAATCAATGTAATCCATCATATAAATAAACTGAAAGAAAAAACCATGATCATTTCATTAGATGCTGAAAAAGCATTTGACAAAATTCAACACCTATTTATGATAAAGGTCTTGGAGAAAGTAGTTATACAAGGATCATATCAAAATATAATCAAAGCAATATACAGCAAACCAACAACTAATATCAAATTAAATGGAGAGAAACTCAAAGCCATTCCACTAACATCAGGAACAAGACATGGCTGTCCATTCTCACCATATCTATTCAACATAGTACTTAAAGTTCTAGCAATAGGTAGCAGAAGATACAATGGAGGGGTTAGTGTGCTCCTGACCCACAACAGAAGCCTGGCAAGGGAATACACAATTTCTCTGCCATCCTTACCTCCCTGGGTATTCTGAAGGGGCAGCTTCCCCTAGCTAAGCCCTTTCTCCTCCTACCCCATCCCCGCTTTCAGTCAGGAACCCCTTCCCTTCCTCCCTCCCATTTTCAGGACATAAAATCTCCAGGCCAGTCTGGAGTGTGTGGGCAGCACCAGGAAGGGGCCGTGAGTGCAACCTGGAAGGAGGGAATTCCTTTGTTTTAATAGCCTGTCTGCAACAAGGTAGGACTGCAGGCAAGGAAATTCTTGGCTAGCAAGGGGCACTGATCCTGTAGCAGAAGAATCAGTGGAGGGAATAGCAATTGGAGAGCATCTGAAGGAAGAGATGGGCAGGCGCCAACGCAAGAATTCCTCCAACAATCTGAAAAACAACATGAAAACACCAGATCCCAGTGATCTTACTACAGAAGGACTGGAACACCCTATTCCGGAAGATGTGGAAAACAGTGTCATTATGAAAGCAATAGAGTCCCTTAAACAGGGTATGAATAACTCACTTAAAGAAATGGAAGAGAAGTATAGCAAAAGATTGAAGAAATGAGAAAAGAATTGGAAGAGAAGTATAACAAAAACTTTGAAGAAATGAGTAAATCCATAAATGACACCCTGGGAAACCAAGAATAAAACAATCAAACAGGTAATGGAAACAGTTCAAGAATTGAAAACTGAAATGGAGGCAATGAAGAAAACACAAACCGAGGGCCAGCTGGATATGGAAACTCTAGGTAAACAAACAGAGACTTCAGAAATAAGCATAACCAATAGATTACAAGAGATAGAAGAACGAATCTCAGATTATGAAGATACCATAGAGAAAATAAATGCTCTGACAATAGAAAACAGCAAATATAACAAATTCTCATCACAAAACATACAGGAAATCTGGGACATAATAAAAAAACAAATCTAAGAATAATAGGGGTAGAAGAAGAGGAAGAATTGCAGATTAAAGGTCCAGAAAATATATTCAACAAAATTATAGTAGAAAACTATACCAACCTAAAAGAATGATATTCCTATGAAGGTTCAAGAAGAATACAGAACACCGAATAGACTGGATCAAAAAAAAATATCACCTCGTCATATAATAATCAAAACACAAAGCATTCAGATTAAAGAAAGAATATTAAGAGCTGCAAAGGAAAAAGGTCAAGTAACTTATAAAGGTAAACCTATCAGACTGACACTGGATTTCTCTATGGAAACCATGAAAGCCATAAGGTCCTGGATAGAGGTACTGCAGAAACTAAGGGACCATGGATGCAATCCCAGACTACTATACCCAGCCAAGCTATCACTCACTATAAATGGGGAAAACAAAATATTCCAGGATAAAAACAAATTTAAACAATACATAGGTACAAATCCAGCCTTACAGAAAGTATTAGAAGAAAAATCACAACCCAAGGAATCTAACATTCCCAACACTGTCTACAATAACTCAGACATCTAGCGACCCTTCACAAGCACAACTCAAAGAAGGGAAACACATGCACTCTACAACCCCAAAAAAATAACCGGAGTCAACAACCACTGGTCATTAATATCACTTAATATCAATGGACTCAATTCACCTATAAAAGGCACAGACTTAGAGATTGGATATGAAAACAGGATCTAACATTCTGCTGTTTACAAGAAACACACCTCAACCACAAAGACAGACTCCTACTCAGAATAAAGGGTTGGGAAAAGGTTTTCCAAGCAAATGGACCTAAAAAAACAAGCGGGTGTGGCCATTCTAGTATCTAACAAAATAGACTTCAAACTAAAATCAATCAGAAGAGATGGAGATGGACATTTCATACTCATAACAGGAACAATTCATCAGGAAGAAGTCTCAATCCTGAATATTGATGCCCCTAATATAAAGCCACCCACTTATGTAAAAGAAACACTTCTAGAACTGAAGGCAGTCATCAAACCACACACACTAATAGTAGGAGACTTCAAAACACCTCTCTCACCAAAGGACAGGTCAATCAGACAGAAACCTAACAGAGAAATAAGAGAATTATTGGAAGTATTGAATCAAATGGACTTAACAAACATCTATAGAATATTCCACCCAAATAGGAAAGAATATACCTTCTTCTCTGCAGCTCATGGAACCTACTCAAAAATTGACCACATACTCGGTAGCAAAGCAAACTTCCACAGACACAAAAAAATATTAGTAACCACCTGTGTCTTGTCAGAACATCATGGATTAAAGTTAAAATTCAACAACAGTGCCACCCCAAGGAAGCCAAAAACCTCATAGAACTTAAACAGTCAACTACTAAATCACCCCTGGGTCAAGGAAGAAAGAAAGATAGAAATTAAAGTCTTCCTTGAATTTAATGAAAATAAAGACACAGCATACTCAAACCTATGGGACACTATGAAAGCAGTGATAAGAGGAAAGTTCATAGCACTAAGTGCCCAATTAAAGAAAACGGAGAAAGCACACATTGGAGACTTAACAGCACACCTGAAAGCTCTAGAAAAAAAGAAGCTGATTCACCCAGACAAAAAGACTGAAAATAATCAAACTAAGGGCTGAAATCAAGAAAATAGAAACACAGAAAACAATCCAAAGAATCAATGAAACAAAAAGCTGGTTCTTGGAGAAAATCAACAAGATTGACAAACCCCTATCCAAACTAATCAAATGGCAGAGAGAGAACATGCAAATTAATAAGATCACAAATGAAAAGGGGGACATAACCAGAGACACAGAGGAAATTCAGATAATCATTAGATCTTATTATAAAAGCCTATATGCCGCAAAATTGGAAAATGTAAAAGAAACGGACATTTTTTTAGATAAGTACCATATACCAAAGTTGAACCAAGACCAGGTTGAACAATCTAAATAGATCTGTCAGTCGTGAAGAATTAGAAGTTGTTATTAAAAATCTCCCTACCACAAAAAGCCCAGGGCCAGATGGTTTCAATGCAGAATTCTACGAGAACTTCCAGGAAGAGCTAATTCCTACACTCCTTAATGTATTTCACAATATAGAAACAGAAGAGTCATTGCCAAATTCTTTTTATGAAGCTACAGTTACCCTGATACCAAAACCACATAAAGACACAACCAGGAAAGAGAATTACAGGCCAATCTCACTCATGAACATCGACGCAAAAATTCTAAATAAAATACTGGCAAACCGAATCCAAGAACACATTAGAAAAATCATCCATTATGATCAAGTGGGCTTCATCCCAGAGATGCAGGGCTGGTTTAACACATGCAAATCCATCAACATAATCCCTCATAAATAAATTAAAAGAAAAAAACCATATGACCATTTTATTGGATGCTGAAAAAGCATTTGAAAAAATTCAACACCCATTTATGATAAAGGTGTTGGAGAGATTGGGGATACAAGGATCATAACTAAATATAATAAAAGCAATATACAGCAAGCCGACAGCAAACATTAACTTGAATGGAGAGAAGCTCAAAGTCATTCCACTAAAATCAGAAACACCATAAGGCTGTCCAATCTCTCCATAACTCTTCAATATAGTGCTTGAAGTTCTAGCAATAGCAATAAGACAACATAAGGGGATCAAGGGGATTTGAATTGGAAAGGGAGAAGTTAAACTTTCGTTATTTGCAGACGATATGATAGTGTACATAAGCAACCCCAAAAACTCTACCAAAGAACTCCAACAGCTGTTAAACACCTTTAGTTATGTGGCAGGATACAAGATCAACTTCAAAAAATTGGTTGCCCTCCTATACACAAAGGATAAAGAAGCAGAGAGGAAAATCAGAGAAACATCACCTTTCATGATAGCCACAAATAGCATAAAATAACTTGGGGTAACTCTAACCAAGGAAGTGAAAGACCTATTTGACAAGAACTTTAAGTCTTTGAAGAAAGAAATTGAGCAGAGTACCAGAAAATTGAAAGATCTCCCCTGCTCTTGGATTGGGAGAATCAACATAGTAAAAATGGCAATTCTACCAAAATCAATCTATAAATTCAATGCAATCCCCATCAAAATCCCATCAAACTTGTTCACAGACCTTGAGAGAACAATAATCAAGTTTATATGAAAAAAAAACCAGGATAGCCAAAACAATCTTATACAATAAAGGAACTTCTGGAGGCATTACCATCCCTGACATCAACGTCTATTACAGAGCTACAGTATTGAAAACAGCTTGGTATTGGCATAAGAACAGAGAAGTCGACCTATGGAATCGAATAGAGGACCCGGATATTGACCCACAAACCTATGAACATCTAATTTTCAACAAGGGAGCTAAAGGTAGACAATGGAAGAAGGAAAGCATCTTTAACAAATGGTGCTGGCCTAACTGGATGTCAACCTGTAGAAGAATGAAAGTAGATCCATATCTATCACCATGCACAAAAAATCAAGTCCAAATGGATTAAAGACAGGAACATTAACCTGACCCCTTTGAATCTGATAGAAGAGAAAGTGGGATGTAGTTTTCAAGGCATAGGGACAGGAGACCACTTCGTAAGTAGAACCCCAGTAGCACAGACAATAAGAGAATCAATGAATGAATGGGAATTCCTGAAACTGAGAAGCTTCTGTAAAGCAAAAGACACTGTCAGTAAAACAAAAAGGCTACTTTCCGACTGGGAGATCTTAAAACCAACCCCTCATCAGACATAGGTCTGATCTCCAAAATATACAAAGAACTCAAGAAACTAGACCCAAAACCTCTAATTAACCCAATTAAAAAATGGGGTACTGAACTGAACAGAGAATTCACAACAGATGAACTTCGAATGGCCAAAAGATACTTAAGGTCATGCTCAACCTCCTTAGTGATCCGGGAAATGCAAATCAAAACAACTATGAGATACCATCTTACACCTGTCAGAATAGCTAAACTCAAAAACACCAATGATAGTCTATGCTGGAGAGGATGTGGAGTGAGGGCAACGCTCATCCATTTTTGGTGGGAATGCAAACTTGTGCAGCCACTGTGGAAATCACTGTGGTGGTTTCTCAGGAAACTGGGAGTCAACCTCCCTCAAAACCCAGCAATTCCACTCTTGGGAATATTCCCAAGATATGCCCTATCATACTACAAAAGCATTTGTTCAACTATGTTCATAGCACCACTATTTGTAATAGCCAGAATCTGGAAACAACCTAGGTGCCCCTCAATAGAAGAATGGTTAAAGAAGGTGTGGAACATATACACATTAGAGTTTTACTCAGCGGTAAAAAACAATGACATCTTGAATTTTGCATGCGAATGGATGAAAATAGAAAACGCTTTACTGACTGAGGTAACCCAGACCCAAAAGAGGAATATGGTATGTACTCACTCATTCGTGGATTCTAGCCATAGTTAAAGGTCTTTGAGCCTATAATTTGTGATCCTAGAGAAGCTAAATTAGAAGGTAAACCTGAAGAAAATCATATAGTTATCCTCCTGGATATTGGAAGTAGACAAGAGTGCCAGGCAATCTTGGGTGCCTGGGGGGTGGGGGGTGGAAGTAAGGGGAGATAGTTAGGGAGAGGGGAGAGGGGGAAGATTGGGGATGGCTTGGGGGAATGGGATGGGAGTAGGGAGGAAGGATGGTTATGGGAGCAGGGAAATATATATCTCAACTAAGGGAGCCATTTTAGGGTTTGCAGGAGACTTGATTCTGGAGGGGTTCACAGGCCCAAGGAAAGATCCCCAGATTGTTCCCTGGACTGCAGAGGAGAGGGTGCCTGAATTGTCATTGACCCATAACCATACTGATGAGTATTTTGCATTTCACCATAGAACCTTCATCTGGCGATGGATGAAGATAGAGACAGAGAATCATGTTGAAACACTGTACTTAATTCCTTGGTCCAAATGAGAAGCAGAGGGAGGGAGAATGTGAGCAAGGAAGGCAGGATCAGAGGGAACCTTCATCCAAAGATGGATGGAGACTGAGACAGAGACCCGCATTGGAGCACTGGACTGAGCCCCCAAGGTCCAAATGAGGAGCAGAAGGAGGGAGAGCATGAACAAGAAAGTCAGGACCGTGAGGGGTGCGTTCACCCACTGATACAAGGGACTGATCTAATGAGAGCTCACCAAAGCCAGCTGGACTGGGGCTGAACGAACAAGTGATCAACCAGATTCTCTGAATGTGTCTGACATGGGGGCTGACTGAGAAGCCATTGACAATGGCACTGGGTCTTGTTTCGTCTGTATGTACTGGCTTTTTGGTTTCCTGATCTGTTTGGATGCTCACCTTCCTGGACCTGGAGAGAGGGGGGGAGGAACTTGGACTTTCCACAGGGCAAGAAACCCTGACTGCTCTTGGGACTGGAGAGGGAGGAGAAGAGAGAGTGGGGGGAGCGGGAAGGTATTGGGATGAGGGGAGGAAGTCGAAATTTTTATAAATAAATAAATAAATAAACTAAAAAATAGTTCTAGCCATATCAATAAGACATCATAAAGAGATTAAGGGGATTCAAATTGAAACGGAAGAAGTCAAACTTTCATTATTTGCAGATGATATGACTGTATACATTAGTGACCCCAAAAACTCTTCCAAAGAACTCCTACAACTGAAAAACACCTTCAGTGATGTGGCAGGATATAAGATCAACTCAAAAACATTAGTAGCCCTTCTATATACAAAGGATAGAGAGGTGGAGAAGGAAATCAGAGAAACTTCACCTTTCATGATAGCCACAAATAATATAAAGTACCTTGGGGTGATTCTAACCAAGGAAGTGAAAGATCGATTTGACAAGAACTTTAAGTCTTTGAAGAAAGAAATTGAAGAGGACACCAGATAATGGAAGGATCTACTATGCTCTTGGTTTGGGAGCATCAACGTAATAAAAATGGCAATTCTACGAAGCGCAGTCCCCATCTAAATTCTAACAAAATTCTTCACAGATCTTGATAATACAATAATCAATTTTATATGGAGAAACAAAAAACACAGAATAGCCAAAACAATCCTATACAATAAAGAAACCTCTGGAGGCTTTACTTTCCCCGACTTCAAACTCTATTACAGAGCTACAGTAATGAAAACAGCTTGGTATTGGCATAAAAACAGAAAACCCAGATATTAACCCACAAACCTATGAACACCTGATTTTTGACAAAGAAGCTAAAAGTATACAGTGAAAGAAAGAAAGAGTCTTCAACAAATCGTGCTGACATAACTGGATGTCAACCTGTAGAAGAATGAAAATAGATCCGTATCTATCACCATGCACAAAACTCAAGTCAAAATGGATTAAAGACCTCAATATAAATCTGACAACACTGAACATGATAGAAGAGAAAGTGGGAAGTAGTCTACAAGACAAGGGCACAGGGACCACTTTCTGGGTAGAACCCCAGTAGCACAAACAATAAGAGCAACAATGAATAAATGGGATCTCCTGAAACTGAGAAGCTGCTGTAATTCAAAGGACAATGTCATTAAGACAAAAAGGCAACCTACTGAATGGGAGTAAATCTTCACCAACTCCACATCAGACAAAGGTCTGATCTTCAAAGTATTTAAAGAACTCAAGAAACTAGACAATAAAACTCTAATTAACCCAATTAAAAAATGGGGTACTGAACTGAACAGAGAATTCTCAACAGAAGAAGTTCAAATGACTAAAAGACACTTAAGGTCATGCTCAACCTCCTAGGCGATCAGGGAAATGCAAATCAAAACAACTTTGAGATACCATCTTACACCTGTCAGAATGGGTAAAATCAAAAACACCAATGATAGCCTATGCTGGAGAGGATGTGGAGTAAGGGGAACATTCATTCATTGTTGGTGGGAATGCAAACTTGTACAACCACTTTGGAAATCAGTGTGGCGGTTTCTCAGGAAACTGGGAGTCAACCTACCTCAGGACCGAGTAATTCCACTCTTGGGAATATACCGAAGAGATGTCCAATCATACTACAAAAACATTTGTTCAACTATGTTCATAGCAGCAGTATTTGTAATAGCCAGAACCTGGAAACAACCTAGGTGACCCTCAATGGAAGAATGGATAAAGAAGGTGTGACACATATACACTTTAGTGTTCTACTCAGTGGTAAAAAAAAAAACAACAATGACATCTTGAATTTTGCATGCAAATGGATGGAAATAGAAAACACTTTACTGAGTGAGATAACCCAGACCCAAAAAGAGGAACATGGAATGTACTCACTCATATGTGGAATCTAGCCATAGACAAAGGATGTTGAGCCTATAGTTCATGATCCTAGAGAAGCTAAATTATAAGGTAAACCCAAAGAAAAACATATATTTATCCTCCTGGATACTGGAAGTAGACAATATTACCCGGAAAAAGTTGTGAGTCTAGGGGTGAGTGTGGAGGTTGAGGGGTAGGATAGATGGTGAGAGACAAGGGAACAGGGGAGGAATGGGGAGAACTTGGGGGAATGGCATGGTTGAGATGGAGGAAGGGTGGATAGGGGAGCAGGGAAGTAGATATATTAACTAAGGGAGTTATTTTTGGGTTGACAAGAGACTTGGTTCTAGAGGGGTTCCCAGGTGTCCAAGGGGATTTCCCCAGCTAGGTACTTGGGCAGCAGATGAGAGGGTGCCTGAACTGGCCTTCTCCCATAGCCCATGATGAATATCTTACATATCACCATAGAACCTTCAGCAGACCATGGATGGAGATAGAGACAGAGAACCACATTTAGCATTGAACTGAGCTCCCATGGCCCAGATGAAGAGCAGAAGGAGGGAGAACATGAACAAGAAAATCAGGACAGCGAGGGTTGCCTCTACTCATGGAGACGGTTGGACTGATCTAATGGGAGCTCACCAAGGCCAACTGGACTGGTACTGTATGAGCATGTGATCAAAGCAAACTCTCTGAATGTGGCTGACTATGAGGGTGGACTGAGAAGCCAATGATAATGACATGACATTTGGATTCTACTGCATGTACTAGCTTTTTGGGAGCCTTGTCTGTTTGGGTGCATACCTTCCTAGACCTGCATGGAGGGTTGAGGGCCTTGGACTTCCCACATGGCAGGGCACCCTGACTTATCTTTGGACTGGAGAGGGAAGGGGAGGGGAATGGGGAGAGTGGGAGGGAAATGGGGGGATGGGAGGTGGCAGAAATTTTTAATAAATAAATGAATAAATAAATAAAATTAAGTCAATAAATAAAGATGGAAATAAAATAAAATAATATATCTTCTTCTCAGCACCTCAAGGAACCTTCTATAAAATTAATCACATTCTTGGTAACAAAGCAAGCACTCACAGATACAAAAATAATTGGAGCAATTCACTGTGTTTTATCTGATCACCATGGAGTAAAGTTAGAATTCAACAACAATACTACTCCCAGAAATCCTATAAACTCATGGAAACTGAACATTCAACTACTGAACCACTCCTGGGTCAAGGAAGAAATAAAGAAAGAAACTAAAATTTTCCTTGAATTCAATGAAAATTAAGACACAATATATCCAAACCTACGGGACACTATGAAAGCAGTGCTAAGAGGAAAGTTCATAGCACTAAGTTCTGACATAAGGAAAATGGGGAAAGCTCACATAAATGAATTAACAGCATGCCTGAATATTCTAGAAAAAAAGTAGAGACTCACCCAAAACAAGAAGAAGACAGGAAATAATTAAGTTGAGTGCTAAAATCAGCAAAATAGAAACACAGTAAATCATAAAAAGAAACAGTGAAGCAAATAGCTGGTTCCTTGAGAAAATCAAAAATATCGAAAAACCTTTATCCAATACAAATCAAAGGCAGAGAGAGAACATCCAAATTACAAGATCAGAAATGAAAAGGAGGACATAACAACAGACACTGAGGAAATTCAGAGAATCATTTGGTCCTACTACAAAAATCTGTACTCCACAAAACTGGAAAATGTAAAAGAAATGGATAATTTTTTAGGTAGATACCACCTACCAAAATTAAATCAAGACCAGGTGGGCAATTTCAACAGACCTATAAGCCACGAGGAGATAGAAGCTGCCATCAAAAACCTCCCAACTAAAAAAGTTCAGGGCCAGATGGCTTTTGTGTTGATTTCTACCAGAAATTTCAAGAAGAGCTAATGCCTATATTCCTCAAAGTATCTCACATAATAGAAACAGAAGGCTCACTGTCAAACCTTTTTTATGAAGCTACAGTTATCCTGATACCAAAACCGTTACATTTATCCTGATACCAAAACTGATACAGTTTTCCTGATACCAAAACCACATGAAGACTCAATGAAGAAGGAGAATTACAGACCAATCTCACTCATGAACATCAATGCAAAAAGTCTCAATAAAATTCTGGCAAACCAAATCCAAAATCATATCAAAAAAAATCATCCATCATGACCAAGTAGACTTCATCTCAGAGATGTAGGGATGGTTCAACATAAGAAAATCAATCAATGTTATCCAAAATATAAATAAACTGAAAGAAAAACCATATGATGATTTCTTTGGATGTAGAAAAAGCATTTGACAAAATTCAACACCCCTTCATCATAAAGGTCTTGGAGAAATTAGGGATACATTGACCATATCTAAATACAATAAAAGGAATATACAGCAAGCCAACAGCTAACATCAAATTAAATGGAGAGAAACACAAAATAATTCCACTAGAATCAGGAACAAAACAAGGCTGTCCATTCTCTCCATATCTCTTCTATATAGTGCTTAAAGTTCTAGCAATAGCAATAAGACAACATAAAAAGATCAAGAGGATTCAAATTGGAAAGGAAGAAGTCAAAATTTCATTATTTGCAGATAACATAATATATAATATAATATAATATAATATAATATAATATAATATAATGGAGGAGACAGTAGGTGGAGTCAAAGAGAAGCCATGTGGCTACCAAAGGAGAAAGATGCCCACTGGAGCACAACAGAATGGTGAAGCACGGATTAATAGAAATGGGTTAACTTACAATATAAGAGCTAGCTAGCAATATGCCTAAGCAGTGTCTTATTTAATGTGGTTTCTGCATGATTATTTTGGGTCTGGGAAGTCATGGGACAAATAATCAGTCTGCAACTACATATAAGCTTACTAGCCATAGCTTTACATTTCCAGATATTAATTTCTTCCTGTTGAAAAGGGTTCAAATCTAATTACCTCCTATTACTGAGGGGGAGTTAATCTATGTCTTCAGTTTCAGAACTTTGCTTTGTATGAGACTGGGTATTATTAAACAGTGTTTAATGTATATATGTTTATCGTTGTAATGCCTTCTTTATTGTTTGTTCCCTTGATTAGAAAAAATTCTTGTTTGTCTCTTCTGAGTAATTTTACTTTGAAGTCTATTATGCTGAATATTAGGGTGGGGTCACCATCTTGCTTCCTGGTACCATATGTTCAGTGTAGTTTTTACCATCCTTTCAAAATTTAAGGCTTTGGCAAATGCTAGTGCTAAGATGAGTTCCTTGTACAAAGCAGAAAGATGGATTTTTCTTTCTTAATCTATTGATCATACCCATATCTTTTGATTGTGGGATTAAGACCACTAATAATTAACATTCCATTGAAAGCCATGTGTTGTTTGTGGTTGTTTCATTGTTGTTTTCTGGTTTTGGTCGTGGTCTATTTTGTGCTTCAGTACTATAGATTTATTTTCATTTTATATTTTCCTGTCTATGTTTACCCCATTCCTCAATCTGAACTGTTGCTTCCAATATTCTCTGTAGTTTAGTGGACATGAATTCTTTTAGCCCACTTACATCATGTTCACATGACTCAGTCTTGGACCTTATTTTAGTCTTTTCTCAAAGGTCCTCTTCCCAGTGATTCTCAAACAAATTCTTTGTTTTCTGAATATAACTACCCAACAGATTCTCCTTAACATCTTAGCAACCTTAACATTTTTCTGCTATCATGTATCAGTTTGTAAGACAGCATGTTCTTTACATATTTTAGTGATTACTGTCATTCTGCCTAATGGAAGCTAAATTTTTTTTTCTTTTTTTTTTTTAGTAAATTTTATTAAATTATAAAAGTTTCCATTTCCGCCCCCCCTCCCAACACCCTCCCACTCCCCCCACTCCCCCCCTCCTTCCCCTCTGTCCCCCAGGGCAGTCAGGGTTTCCTGCCCTGTGGGAAGCTCCAGCTCCCTCCCCCTCCCTCCAAGTCCAGGAAGGCGAGCGTCCAAACAGACTGGATCCCCAAAATCCAGCATATGCAGAGGAAACAGGTCCCAGTGTCATAGTCAATGGCTTTTCAGAAAGACCCCGGGCCAGCCACAGTCAGAGAATCCGGCCAAATTCCGAGAATCTGGCTAGATCACGTCCTCGTTCAGTCCCAGTCCGACTGGCCCTGGTAAATTCTCATCAGATCCGTTCCCTTGTATCAGTGGGTGATAGCATCCCTCGCAGTACTGATTTCGTCTTTCATGTTCCTCCTCCTTCCGCTCCCCCTCCGGACCTCGGGGGGCTCAATCCGGTGCTCCAATGTGGGCCTCCGACTGCATAGCCGTCCTTCTCCAGACAAAGGATCTATGGTGATAAGCAAAATATACATCAGTATGGTCATGGGCCACGGCCGATTCAGGCATCCTCTCCTCTGTCCAGAGAGCAATCTGGGGGATTTCTCCTTGGACCTGGGATCCCATATATAATAAAGTCTCCTGTAAACCCTAAAATGGCTCCCTTAGTTGAAATATATTGTTCCCTGATCCCATATTCATCCTACCTCCCTCCCCCCATCCCCGGCCACCAAGCTTTCCCCGTTCCTCCCCTACTCCCTTCTCTCTAGCCCTCTCCCCCTCCATCGACCCTCCCACCCCCCCATGCACCCGAGGTTACCTGGGACTCTTGTCTATTTCCTACCTCCTGGTGGATAGCTAAATAATCTTCATCAGGTTCATCTTCTTATTTAGCTTCTCTAGGATCACGAATAATAGGCTCAAAGACCTTTAATTATGGTTAGAATCCACTTATGAGTGAATACATACCGTGTTCCTCTTTTTGGGTCTGGCTTACCTCACTCAGTAAAGCGTTTTCTATTTCCATCCATTTGCATGCAAAATTCAAGATGTCATTGTTTTTAACCGCCGAGTAAAACTCTAATGTATATATGTTCCACACCTTTTTTAACCATTCTTCTATTGAGGGGCACCTAGGTTGGAGAATTCACAACAGATGAACTTCGAATGGCCAGAAGACACTTAAGGTCATGCTCAACCTCCTTAGCGATCAGGGAAATGCAAATCAAAACCACTTTGAGATACCATCTTACACCTGTCAGAATAGCTAAAGTCAAAAACACCAACGATAGCCTATGCTGGAGAGGATGTGGGGTGAGGGGAACACTCATCCATTGTTGGTGGGAATGCAAACTCGTGCAGCCACTGTGGAAATCAGTGTGGCGGTTTCTCAGGAAACTGGGAGTCAACCTCCCTCAGGACCCAGCAATACCACTCTTGGGAATATACCCTAAAGATTCCCTAACATACTACAAAAGCATTTGTTCAACTATGTTCATAGCTGCACTATTTGTAATAACCAGAACATGGAAGCTAAATTTTATATTGACAACTATACTATCTCTTTTATCTATGAATGGTTCAGATGTTACTATAATGACATTTTGTTCATATCCAATAAGTATTTGCATCATGTATGAGTTGTTTTTTGGAACATCTTCCCATATCACTGAAGTACATTTTAAATTGATGGAGCTTGTCTAAAACTCAGTTTGTATATGTGTAGACAGAGGTTTCTGTCCTGCCTGGTCCCACAACCATTAAGTAAAAACAAAACACATAGGCTTATATCAATTTTAAACTGGTTGAGCTATTAGCTCAGACTTATTAACTAGTTCTTACAACTTAAATTAACTTATAGTTCATCTTAAATTAAATTAACTTATCTTAAATTAACTTATCTTAAATTAACTTATCTTAAATTAACTTATAGTTCATCTTGTGGCTTGATAGCTTATTCATTGAAGCATTCTCATACTCTTTCCTCTGCATCTGGAAGGTGACCATAGACTGAGCCTTTCTTCTTCCCTGAATTCTCCTAGTCTAGTCACCCTACCTATACTTACTGTCTGGCTACTGACCAATCAGAGTTTTATTAAACCATCACAAGTTAAAAATCTTTACAGAGTACAAGAGCATTATTCCACAGTATTTCTCCCTCCCCTTTCTTCTTTTTAAAACAAGAAGTGTGAGTCTAATCTCTTTGGTTTAGCTGGGTTCTTTTGAACAATTTTCCATAAGAACTGGTAAGCAGCAACCATAAACAGAGATAAACATGTATAATGCATTTTGGGGACTGAGGGCATAGATTTTAGGCTACTTTCTGCTGATTGGAGATGATGATAATCTTATGGGAATTCAAAGAAAATTTAGGATTATGGCTAAGTCCTGATTGGAGAATTGTGAGGCTGGATCATCTCAGCCAACAGTTTTAAAGCTATTCTTGATGTAGAACTCAGAGGAAGTTCCAACAGAGATATTCCAAAGCAATGGATCATCTAGGCCATCCATTAACACTGGAGATTTTCCAGGGGTGTCTTCCTTGATTAAACCTTATTTTTTAACACAAAATTAATCCACAGCCTTTCATTTCCTGTGGAAACAAAAGCAAAACCTATTTTCCAAAGTAACATACCTTTTGACTTAAATTTTGAAGTCAAAGCATTTTCAAAATATACAGGTTGGATTGATCCAACAGGATTTATAATCAAATGTCTTTTAGCAGATATTGCTCCTTCCTTGTCAGTCAAACAATCAAATGACACCACAATAACATACAGTATCCAGATTCTATGTGTAATTTTTATTTGTATGTGTTTTTAAACTCTATTTATTATTATTATTATTATTATTATTATTTTAGATTTTTGAGACAGAATTTCTCTGTGTATCTTTGTCTGTTCTGGAACCCACTATGTCGAACAGATTACCCTTGAACTCACAGAGATCAGTCTTCTAAGGAGATAGGTTTCATCCCAGCCGCCCAGCTAACTTAGCCCTGAAATAATCACACAGAAACTGTATTAATTAAAACACTTCTTGGCCCATCATTAACTATATCTTCTTATTGGCTAACTCTTACATCTTAATTTAACCCATTTCTAGTAATCTTTGCATCACCACGAGGCCGTGACCTACCAGCAACGTTTTAGCACATCTGTCTCTGGCAGTTCCATGACTTCTCTCTGACTCTGCCTTTTTCCTCCCAGTATTCTGTTTAGTTTTCCCTGCATACCTAAGTTCTGCCCTATCAACAGATCCAAAGCAGTTTCTTTATTCATTAATAGTAATCACAGAACACAGAGGGGACTCCCATATCAGGTAGTTACATTAGGTATGTTTTCAAGATCAAGGATAGAGATATTTTAGATAAGTAGGTCATATTTAAACAATTCAGAAATCTACAGAAGCTCTTTCTCCTCTGGTCGCAGGCATTTCGGGAGCCGCCGGTTACTGTCCAGCCATGGCCAAGTCCAAGAACCGCACCACACACAACCAGTCCCGGAAATGGCACAGAAATGACATCAAGAAACCCCGGTCACAAAGATACGAATCTCTCAAGGTGGTCGATCCCAAGTTCCTGAGAAACATGCGCTTTGCCAAGAAGCACAACAAGAAAGGCCTGAAGAAGATGCAGGCGAATAATGCAAAGGCCATGAGCACACGTGCAGAGGCTGTCAAGGCCCAGGTGAAGCCCCAGGGGTGAAGCCCAAGGTGCCAAAGGGCCCCAGCCGCAAACTCACCCGTCTCGCGTTCATTGCTCACCCCATGCTTGGGAAGCGGATTAGAAGCTTCATGGCCAGGGTTCGTAGGCTCCAAAAGGCAAAACCCGAGGTTCAAGTCAAGGCAGAGTCCTCAGATGCAGCTCAGGCTCCCAAAGGTGCCCAGGCCCCTGTGAAGGCCCCATAAGAAAGGTCTCAGTTTGCCAATGTGAAGACAGATGGACTGGTGTGAATATCTATACAGTATTTGATCAGGACCTTATGCTGTTTTTACAAATAAACTTAAGGCAAAAAAAAAGAAATCTACAGAATATGACATTTAAGATATTTTAATAACCTAGGTCCTTTTTTTACTTCAGAGAATATAATGGGCATCGAAGAAACTACACATGGAGTTTACTTCTTTGTGGCAAAATTAAGACACTGGGAAAAAGTAAAAATGCCTCTATCTTAACTGCTGACAGTACGCTGTCCTAATTAGATAAGCAGGACACAAAATATCCTGTTTCACAGAAAAGCCTGTTGGACATGTTAGGCCTGTAGGCCAAAGATGGATGCCCTAATGTTGAAGAGGAAAATTTTATGACTATCCAGACAGCCAGCTATTTCTGTCATTATTCACATTTTTGAATATCACTTGTTTGCACTTCCTGTTTGTTCAGATAATATTATTTCCTTCTTGGGTCTCAGGAAGAGTTAAAGACTAGATATTTATAAGTATAATTTTCCTTGTTTATCCGACACAGAAAGCAAGTTATGATAGAAAGTAAATCAGGTACAAGAATTTGTACTTATCAAGATAAGACAGATTTGGTGTATTTTCTGTAAATTTTTTAAATGCAAATGAACTATACATTGTTGCTGTATTTATTGCTTATACATATTATATATAGTTATTGTACTTATTGTATGTGGTTTTTTTTATATTAGTTACAACTTTTTTATTTTAGACAAAAGGAAAAATGCAGTGGCATTTCACTTGTATTTTAAGAAATAAAGTTTGCCAGAAGATTGGAGAGTAAAAGAGTTCCACTGGTAAATCTTACATCAGGCAGTGAAAACATACTTTTTTAATCACAATGGCCACACTGGTTGCCATAGAAACTGGTCAGTTCATGCCTTTAATCCCAGTGGTGTACTCCTATAATCCCAGACCTAGAAAAGATTATAAAATGGGAGGAAGAACTCTCAGGCACAGTCACATCCTCAGAGTCTTGGAGGCAAGATCGCCATTTTCAGACTGAGGTCAAGGTAATAGCCAGTGGCTGGTTGCTTTGCTTTTCACGTCTTCAGATTGAACCCCAATTTCTCTCTCTCTCTCTGAGTTTTTATTAATCATGAATCAAAGTGGTCTCATGAAGAAAACCCATATTTCACACAGGGAGAGAACTGAAAAAGTTCAGGAAAGGAAAATAATCTGTCCTCAGTCCATTTTTATCAATATGTTGTGACAGAACTGGAGAAAGCTCATAGGAAAGATTAAATTGTCTGGAAAAAAATGATACTGAATCCATGACAACAGTCAGACAACCTGAACTTGAATTCAGCTCTAGTAGCTGCCAGGGACCAGCCTCAGCAGAGAAGAGGGTCTCGAATCTGGACTGTCTGGAAGATGAAATGAGATCATGAATGCAAGATTCTAATGCAGGCTGACAGGCTATCAGCTGAAGGGTAGGTTCTTCTTCTACCATGTACTTAAAACCTGTCTTTTACTGTAAATTTTACAGTAGGAAAGTGATAAATTTTTACTTTTCACAGGATGATCATTACTTGGGCAAAGCAGTTCACATGAAGTATAAAAATTCTTTGAAATCAGAACATCATCATTCATCATGACATTTTCCCAGTTCCCAAGACCCATGTCAGCCACTATAAACTTAATTCTTAGCTCAGTTAGCCATAAAACAACTTCTGAGGCATTCACCTCAGATGTTAACTACTTGCAGTTCAGAAACATAGATCAGGTGGTTTTACTCCATTGTCTTACTCTCCCATTGTTCATCACAATTCCAATTTTCATTTAAAATGCCATAGACAGTCATCCCTAAAGCCCTAGGTTCTTTAGAACTTTATTCATCAAGTCAAGTTAACTTTCTGTTTTACTGCAATTCTTTTGCCAAGTTTTATAATCAGGAAAATAGCAGTTTCTACATTTTACCCAAATTTCATCAGTTTTTTAATCAGTCAGGGTTTTTCCCATGACCTGCTTTACAGTTTTAATACCTGCCCACTCTATCATTTCAGAATATTCAAATTATTGTACAGCAATGCATACTTTCAGAAGCCTCTGGTGTGGAAAGAGAAAAAGAACATGAAGAACAAGTACACTAGTAGAATTATTATGACCAGAAGCATCTGTAACATTGCCAAATGCACATGCAGATGACATAGAATTGGTCCTCGAGGCACATAGGTTTTTTTTCTCCTTGGCCCTCAAGTAACACTCTCATTTAGCTGCCACTGATTTGCCTGGAGGGAATTGCTTCCTGCATCTCAGGAATCACATCTAGAGGGGGCTACACTTTGTCATCTCTGACAAGTAGTTACTGTCAACAAGTAGGATGTTGAAAATCCTAATAACAAAACTTTTCCATTTACTTCCTTAAAAGGTATTACATACAGCATTGTAGTAAATCTACACTAGGAACCAATTCACTAAAGCTATGTACATTAGGGAACAAATCCAAACTATTGCATTTATGTTATTCATCTATAAATTCTTTCCTTCCTAACATAAATGCAAGAAGAAGGGCAAGATAGTAATAAAGAGAATTTCAGCCTCGAGAGAAAATTATTTCATGAAGAGGAGAGTTTGCTTACTGTAAGGATTTAGGGAATATTGTCAGAGGGTGCTTGTTCATTTCAAGACCTGAAATAAGCACACAGAAAGTGTATTGATTAAAACACTGCTTGGTATATTAGTTTATGCAGATTTCTTGCTAGCTCTTATATCTTAAATTAACCCATTTCTATTAATCTGTATATCACCATTTGGTTGTGGCCTGCCAGATAGGTTCTGGTTGGTGTCTGGCATCTGTCTCCTGCAGTGACTATTTGACTTCTCCCTGGCTCTGGCTACTCTCTCCTCCTCTATCTTCTTGGAATTCCTACCTCTCCCTTTTCTGCACTGCAAGAGGCCCAAAGCAACTTCTTTATTAACCAATGGTATTCACAGAATACAAAGGGGAATCCCACATCAAAGGAACTTCAAAGAGTTTGAAGAGAAGAAGTCAGTGGGCAGTGGGGAATAATCCTGGATGAAAGAGTAATAGAATGTACAGTCCTATATAAATACTATGTAAATTGATAAACTTAAGTAACAATAAAGATATTTTTAAAAACCCTAGCTCTCAGTGTATACACTGAGGCAAAGAACACAGGCATCTGCAAGAAAAAGTATACAAACTACCAACAGCAAATAAATTTGTGAGAAGACTCAGACCATGAAGCAGAACAGGCAGCATGGCTGAGGCAAACTGATTATGAGGAATGGTGACTTCACTACAAGTAACAGTCAACCTATACTGTCATGGTGAACCTGCCAGGTAAAACAGTGAATCGACCCTTAAAAGAAATCCAAGACTAGCTCAGAACTAAGAGATAGGTATTTATTTATTCAGGGGTAAACTCATAAATCAGGATTCTCTGATTGAACGGTGAATAAAGAAAGAATCCAAACAGTCCGAAAGAGCAATTGGTGAAAAGGAGCAAGGGGAAGGAGAAAAGGGATGGATGCAGGTTCTGCATCCACATATATATAGTATAAGAGGCCACGCCGCAGAAGGCGGGTCATTTTAAGCTGCAGGTCTTCCTACAGCACTGCCACCTTTTTTTTAAATAAGGGAGTTCTAAGCCTAATACAAAATTAAATACAATAATTCATATATCCTATTCTAACTAACTTAAGTCTTGTATAATAAATAACTTGGCCGAGTCATGAAAGGAAAGTAACTACAATTATCTAGTCTTCAACCCCATTGAAGATCCAAGAAGGGAAATAATATTACTTGAGTAAGCAGGAAGTGCAATCAAGCAACTTCCAAAACGTGCAACAAATGACACAGACAACTGGCTACCAGGGCACTCACCCAAAGACTCACTTGTAAATGTTGAAGCAACCAACTTTGGTTAAGGCCTAGAATAACTGACAGACCATTTTCAAAGGCAAGAAATTTCCAAATCTTATCCTGTATTAACAAGATTTGACAGTCCTGCTTATCCATTTCCGGATACTATATATTTTGTCAGTGGCTGAGGCATGGGAATTTCTTTGCCCAAAGGCCAGTTTTTGCCAAGAAGAAAACAAGCTCCAAGTGGAGTGTCTTCAGTGCTCAACATTCTCTCAGGAATAAGTGTATACAGTCTATGATTTGCACTTACGAATCATATTTGATTTTCTTGAGGATCCTTATTGGGTAGATATTTTTTCATCTGTCATCATTCAAACATCTGGGGTCTCTTGAATTTTTGAAGATGAGTATTTTCCTGCAAAGACAAGAACAGAACCCTGCTCCCATCCCATATGCTTTTCTTACCACCTGTATGGTTATCAACATTGTGGATGAGCTGTCATTTTTCCTTTTCAAGAGGTTTCTCCTCTTCAAACAGAATCTTTATTAATTTTGATGGTATTTATAGTTTTTCTTCTACTGTAGAAACAAGAGCAAAACCCCTTCCCCAATGCAGCAAATCTCCTGGCTTCCATTGTGAGGTCAGTACATCCTTAAAATAAACTGGTTGATTTAATTCAGCAGACTTTTCCAATATCTAATCTCTTTCTGCTTCTGCTGTCCCTTTCTCATTAACGTTAAGAAAATTCAAAGTTACTAAAACATTATGTAATCTATTTCTGGAGGCATTTTCCACCCCGTTTTGTTTGTTTAACATATTCTTTATAGTTTGATTTGATCTTTCTAATAAACGATTGAACTGTAGGATTGTGTGGTATATCTGTAACATGCTTAATATTATAAGAAGCAGAAAAGCTTTCCTAGAGACATAAAATGGGCCATTATCTCTCTTTATTTGTGCACATATACCCATGATGGCCATAACTTCTAATAGATGTGTGATTACTGAATCAGCCTTTTCTGAGCTTAAAGCAGCCCAACAAAAGCCTGAATAAGTGTCAATGGTGTGGTGTACATATTTTAATTTTCCTAATTCTGAAAAGTGGAACAAATGCATCTGCCAGATTTCACTCCTTTGAGTGACCTTTGGGTTAGTCCCTGCAGGCAGTGGTATTTGGTTATAGAAAGAGTAAGTAGGGCATCTCTTTACAATCTCCTTAGCTTGTTGCCATGCAATGGAAAACTCTTTTCTTTAAACCTTTGCTATTGACGTGATGTTTTTAATGATATTCTGAGGCCTGCAACACGCTTCTAATCAATAATTGATCAATTTCTGCATTGCCTTGTGCTAGAGGACCTGGCAGACCCATATGAGATTATATGTGTGTTATGTACATAGGATAAAGCCTATTCCTGTTTGTCTAGCACCTGGATAAACAATAAAGTCAATTCTGTATCATCTGGTATGAATTTAGCAGTTTCAATATGCAAGATAAATATTTCTACATATTGTGAATTGATAACTTTATTAAGAGGTTCTTTAAAATCATTTAGGACCATGAGAATGGCATATTATACTGCCTGCTAGACAGAATTATAAGGGCTTTGTTCCACCTTATTTAATTCTTCTGATTTGTAACATGCCTTCCATAATTTATTTATATCATGTACAGGCTCCAGTTATTGAATCATCACGTACAATTCAGGAAAGAATCCAAGAAGTTCTCTTTATAAAGTTAAGTCTATCACTTTTATGATTGTTGCTATTAATTTCTCCAAAAAAAAATAGCACAAGCTCTTTATCAAGGTTCATTATCTTCCCTTACATTTTTATTTCATCAGTAGTGAAAGGCATTATAATATCTGCTTGGTCAATACCTGCTAGTTGACAAAGTTTCAATTTACCTTTTATAATTAATTCAGAAACATTTTCCACATAAGCTTTTAATTTTTTACTTGATTTATGTGGTTAAAAAAAAGATCCATTCTAAAATAATATCTTCCCTCTGTTTTAAAATTCCTGTGGGAGAAATTCTGGAAGGCAATATGACTAGAGTACAACTAAGATTTGGATTTACCCTCTCCACATATGCCTCCTGTAATTTTTCCTCAACCATTGTCAATTACTTTTCTGATTCAGCTGTTAATTCTCTGGGACTATTCAAATCTTTATCACCATCTAAGGTTTTGTTTAAATGAATTATTAGATCAGGTGTTATGCCAACAGCCAGTTGTAGATTGGAAATGTCTCCTAACAATCTTTGAAAGTCATTAAGAGTCTGTAACCAGTCTCTCCTAATTTGTGCCTTTTGTGTCCTAATTTTCTGAAAACCTATTTTATAACATAGATAACTGACAGAATCTCCTATCTGTATTTTTTCAGGAGTAATCTGCAATCCCCATTTAGGTAAAACTTTCTTTACTTCTTCAAACATTCTGTCTAATGTATCCATATTTGAATCAGACAGCAAAATGTCATCCATGTAATGGTAAGTTACAGATTTAGGAAATTGCTTACTCATTATTTACAATGGCTGACTTACAACTTATTGGCACAATGTGGGACTATTGAACATCCGCTGTGGGAGTATAGTCCATTGATATCTCCAAGTAGACTGAGAATTATTATAAGTAGGCACTGTGGATGCAACTTTTTCTCTATCCTTCTCTTGTAAAGGCATAATGAAGGAAAAAATCTTTCAAATCAATAACTATAAGAGATCATTCTTTTTGTACTAGAGAAGGCAAAGGGATTCCAGATTGTAGTGGGCCCATAGGTTGAATAACCTTATTGACAGCTCATAGATCTGTCACCATTCTCCATTTACCAGATTTCCTTTTTTACAATTAACACAGGAGAATTTCAAGGGCTGGTTGATTCTTCAATATGGTGAGCACCTAGTTGCTCTTGTACCAGCTGTTCCAAAGTGTGCAACTTATCTTCAGCTAGAGGACAGTGCTTAATCCATATTGGTTTCTCAGTTAACCATTTCAATGATAAGGATGTTGGTACCTCTAAATGTTTGCTACTTGTTTTATGTTCTTCTACAGCCTGAATGACCTTTATTCATAGTACCTTATTATATCCTTCTCAGAATTATGAGTTCCTGGAACTACAGGAATGTTAATCTGGGTATTCCATTGTTGTAGCAGGTCATGGCACCATAAATTTATTGCAATATCAGCTACATATAGCCTCAGCTTTTGTCTTTGACCTTCTGGCCCAATAGAGTCAACCCATCTCATGTTTTGTTTAACTTGAGATATAGTTCCATTTCCTAGTAATTGAACATCTGCTTCTTGAAGAGGACAATTTGGATGCCAAGATTATGGAATGATGATACTCACATCCATACCTGTGTCTATCAAGCCAACAATCACAATTCCATTTATATATACTCTTAGCTTTGGTCTATGATCATTTAAAGAAGTCTGCCAGAATATATGTTTCTTATTTCCTATTTGATTTTTTTTGACTTATCCTCCAAATCTGTGCCATAATTTAGAGCATTATGGTCTTGCACAGAATGTAATGGTTTGCTTTTTTTATTTTCCGGGTGCGGCATGTCCTCCACAGTTACTGAAACCACTTGAGCCACTTTTGGCTTGGGGGCCTATGAGAGGCCCTTCAAGGAGTTTCCCAATGGTATCTAGTTGCCTTGTCTGTACATTATTGATCTCCATTCATTGGTCCAATGTCAGCCTTTGCTACGTCTTCTACATATACCTGAAGGCCAAGTTCTCCTATTTTTTCCATTCTCAGAGGAGATATTATTCCTAGAAATTTCTTGCCTACTGTCTCGTCTCAGACATGCTATTTTACCACAATCAAAACATTTGGCAGTTTGATGTCTCCTCATTACTTTGGAAATTGCTTCTCCTACCCAAGATTCAGCATTATAGTCAAATATCTCAGTGCTCATTGTATGCAGAATGCATTCATTTATAGATGATATATAAATCATCTATAGATTTATAGATCCAGATCTAAACTATAAAGGCCAATTATCTTTTTGCTCTCTACGTTTGCATAAAAAGCCAGAGATTCAAGAATTATTCATTAAGCTTCTGGGTCCATCACTCCTGTTTATACAGCCTTACTTGATATTTGTAAAAAAAAAATTAGTAAAGTGTTCTCTATGTACTGTCTAACCCTTGTATAGGATTCAATTCTTTTTCTTAGTTCTTGAATCTTGCCCCAAACATTCAAGCTTTTTTTTTTACTTTTATCTGCATTTATTTCATGTTGAATTTATTCCCATGCCAGAAGTTTTTATTTCTTCAGTTACTTCTGGGATATCTTTTTCTTCTGTGCAACCTCCTCTTCTGGCTTTGAAACAATCTGTTCTTTTTTTTATTTATTCATTTAAAATTTCCCCCTCCTCCCCACCTCCATTTTCTGTCCACCTCCCTCCTCCCTCTCTAGTCCTAAGAGCAGTCAGGGTTTCCTGCCCCATGTGAAGTCCAAGATTCTCCCCGCTCCATCCAGATCTATAAAGGTGAGCATTCAAACAAACCAGACTCCCACAAAGTCAGTCCATTCAGTATAATCAAAACCCAGTGCCATTGTCCTTGGCTTCTCAGTCAGCCTTCATTACCAGCCACACTCAGTGTCCAGTTTGACCACATGCTCCATCACTCCCAGTCCAGTTGGCCTTGGTGAGCTCCCATTTGATCAGTCCCACAGTCTCAGTGGGTGGATGCACCCCTGGTGGTCCTGACTTCCTTGCTGATGTTTTCTCTCCTTCTGCTCCTCATTTGGACCTTGGGAGCTCAGTCCAGTGTTCCAGTGTGGGTCTCTGTCTCTATCTCCATCCATTGCCAGATGAAGGTTTTATGGTGATATGCAGATATTCATCAGTGTGGCTATGGGACAAGGCCAGTTCAGGCACCCTCTACTCTGCTGCCCAAGGAACAATCTTGGGACCTCTCCTTGGACCTGGGAACCCCTCTAGAGTCAAGTCTCTTGCAAACCCTAAAATGACTCCCCTAATTAAGATATTTACTTCCCTGCACCCATATCTACCCTTCCACCATTCCCCCAAGCTCTCCTGAATCCTCCCCTTCTCCCTTTTCTCTACCCATCTCCCCTTACATCCAACCCCCACACCCCCATGCACCAAAGTTTTGCCTGATAATCTTGTCACTTCCAATATCCAGGAGGATAACTATATGATTTTCTTTGGGTTCACCTTCCTATTTAGCTTCTATGGGATCATGAATTATGGACTCAATGTCCTTTGTTTATGGCTAGAATCCACTTATGAGTGAGTACATACCATGTTCCTCTTTTTGGGTCTGGGTTACCTCATTCAGTAAAGCGTTTTCTATTTCCATTCATTTGCAGGCAAAATTCAAGATGTCATTGTTTTTTACCGCTGAGTAAAACTCCAATGCGTATTTGCTCCACACCTTCTCTAACCATTCTTCTATTGAGGGGCACCTAGGTTGTTTCCAGGTTCTGGCTATTACAAATAGTGCTACTATGAACATAGTTGAACAAATGCTTTTGTAGTATGATAGGACATCTCTCGGGTATATTCCCAAGAGTGAAATTGCTGGGTCCTGAGGTAGGTTGACTCCCAATTTCCTGAGAAACAACCACACTGATTTCCAAGGTGGTTGCACAAGTTTGCATTCCCACCAAAAATGAATGAATGTTCCCCTTACTACACATCTTCTCCAGCAAAGGCTACCATTGGTGTTTTTGAGTTTAGCTATTCTGACAGGTGTAAGATGGTTTCTCAAAGTTGTTTTGATTTGCATTTCCCTGATCGCCTAGGAGGTTGAGCATGACCTTAAGTGTCTTTTGACCATTTAAACTTCTCCTGTTGAGAATTCTCTGTTCAGTTCAGTACCCCATTTTTTAATTGGGTTAATTAGAGTTTTAGTGTCTAGTTTCTTGAGTTCTTTGTATATTTTGGAGATCAGACCTCTGTCTAATGAGGGATTGGTGAAGATCTTCTCCCAATCAGTAGGTTGCCTTTTTGTCTTAATGACATTGTCCTTTGCTTTATAGAAGCTTCTCAGTTTCAGGAGGTCCCAATTATTCATTGTTGCTCTTATTGTCTGTGTTACCTGTGCCCTTGTCTTGTAGACTACTTCCCACTTTCTCTTCTATCAGGTTCAATGTGGTCACATTCATATTGAGGTCTTTAATCCATTTAGACTTGATTTTTGTGCATGGTGATAGATACGGATCTATTTTCATTCCTCTCCAGGTTGACATCCAGTTATGCCAGCACCATTTGTTAAAGATGCTTTGATTCTTCCATTGTATAGTTTTTGCTCCTTTGTCGAGAATTAGATGTTCATAGGTTTGAGGATTAATATCTGGGTCTTTGATTTGATTTCATTGGTCAACATCTCTGTTTTTATGCCAATACCAAGCAGTATTCATATTGTAGCTCTGTAATAGATGTTGATGTCAGGGATGGTAATGCCTCTGGAAATACTTTTATTGTATAGGATTGTTTTTTGTTTGTTTGTTTGTTTCTCCATATAAAGTTGATTATTGTTCTCTCAAGGTCTGTGAAGAATGTTGTTGTGATTTTGATGGGGATTACGTTGAATCTACAGATTGTTTTTGGTAGAATTGCCATTTTTACTATATTGATCCTCCCAATCCAAGAGCATGAGAGATTCTTCCATTTTCTGGTATCCTCTTCAATTTCTTTCTTCAAAACCTTAAAGTTCTTGTCAAAAAGATCATTTACTTCCTTGGTTAGAGTTACCCCAAGAAAATTACTCCAAGATAATGCTATTTGTGTATATCATGAAAAGTGTTGTTTCTCGGATTTCCTTCTGTGTATCTTTGTTCTTTTTGTATAGGAGGGCAACTGATTTTGTGGAGTTGATCTTGTATCCTGCCACAGTACTAAAGGTGCTGATCAGTTGTAGGAGTTCTTTGGTAGAGTTATTTGGGTTGCTTATGTACACTATCATATCATCTGCAAATAATAAAAGTTTGACTTCGTCCTTTCCAATTCGAATCCGCTTGATCTCTTTATGATGTCTTATTGTTATTGCTAGAACTTCAAGCACTTTATTGAAGAGGTATGGAGAGAGTGGGCAGCCTTGTCATGTTCCTGATTTTAGTGGAATGGCTTTGTGTTTCTCTCCATTTAATTCAATGTTAGCTGTCGGCTTGCTGTATATTGTTTTTATTATATTTAGGAATGAACCTTGTATCTCTACCCTCTCCAAGACCTTTATCATAAAGGTGTGTTGAATTTTGTCAAATGCTTTTTCAGCATCTAATGAAATGATCACATGTTTTTTCTCTTAAGTTTATTTATTAGTTAATAGATTTTCATATGTTGAACCAGCCCTGCCTCTCTGTGATGAAGCCTACTTGATCATAATGTATAATTTTTTGGATGTGTTCTTGGATTCTATTTGACAGTATTGAGAATTTTTGCATCGATGTTTACAAGTGAGATTGGTCTGTAATTCTTCTTGGTTAATTCTTTGTGTGGGTTTGGTATCAGGGTGACTATAGCTTCATGAAATGAGTTAAGCAATGACTCTTCTGTTTCGATTTTGTGAAACACTTTAAGGAGTATAGATATTAACTCTTCTTGGAAGTTCTGATAGAATTCTGCTCTGAAACCATCTGGTATAGGGCTGTTTTTGGTAGGGAGGTCTGATGACAGCTTCTAAATCCTCGCGACTAACAGGTCTATTTAAACTGCTCACCTGGTCTTGACTTAATTTTGGTATATGGTATTTATCTTAAAAAGTGTCCATTTCTTTCACATTTTCCAATTTTGTGGCGTATGGGCTTTTGTAGTAAGATCTAATGATTCTTTGAATTTCCTGTGTCTGTGGTTATGTCGCCCTTTTCATTTGTGATCTTGTTAATTTGTGTGTTCTCTCTCTGCTGTTTGATTAGTTTGGCTAGGGGTTTGTCAATCATGTTAATTTTCTCCAGAAATCAGCTTTTTGTTTAATTGATTCTTTGGATTGTTTTCTGTGTTTCTATTTTGTTGATTTCAGCCCTCAGTTTGATTTTTTCCAGTCTTCTACTCCTCCTGAGTGAGTCTGCTTCTTTTTTTTTCTAGAGCTTTCAGGTGTGCTGTTAAGTCTCCAATGTGTGCTTTCTCCGTTTTCTTTAATTGGGCACTTAGTGCTATGAACTTTCCTCTTAGCACTGCTTTTATAGTGTCCCATAGGTTTGGGTATGTTGTGTCTTTATTTTATTGAGTTCAAGGAAGACTTTAATTTCTCTCTTTAGTTCTTCCTTGACCTAGGGATGGTTCAGTAGTTGACTGTTCAGCTTCCCTGAGTTGGTAGGCTTTCTGGGGTTAGACTTGTTTTTGAATTCTAACTTTATTCCATGGTGATCCAATAGTACATAGGTGATTACTACAATTTCTTTATATCTATGGATGTTTGCTCTGTTACCAATTTTGTGATCAATTTTTGAGAAGGTTCCATGAGATGCTGAGAAGAAGGTATATTCTTTTCTGTTTGGGTGGAATGTTCTATAGATGTCTGTTAGGTCCATTTGGTTCATTACATCTGTTAGTTCTCTTATTCCTCTGTTAAGTTTCTGTCTGGTTGACCTGTCCATTGTTGAGGGAGGAGTGTTGAAATCACCCACTATTAGAGTGTGGGGTTTGATGTATGTTCTGAGTTCTAGTAATGTTTCTTTTACATATATGCGTGCTTTTATATTAGGGGCATAGATATTCAGGATTGAGACTTCCTCCTGATATGAGTATAAAGTGTCCATCTCCATCTCTTCTGATTGATTTTAGTTTGAAATCAATTTTGTTAGATATTAGTATAGCCACACCCGCTTGTTTCTTTGGTCCATTTGATTGGAAAACCTTTTCCCAACCCTTTACTCTGATGTAGTGTCTGTCTTTGTGTTTGAGGTGTGTTTCTTGTAGGCAGCAGAATGTTGGATCCTGATTTTGTATCCATTCTCTTAACCTGTGCCTTTTTATAGGTGAGTTGAGTCCACTGATATTAAGTGATATTAATGACCAGTGGTTGTTGACTCCAGTTATTTTTCCTGGTGATAGTGTTTGTGTGTTTCCCTTCTTTGAGTTGTTCTGGTGGAGGATTGTCAGATGCTAGTGCTATTATGGGTGTTGTTGGCTTTCTTGGTTTGTGATTTTCCTCCTAGTATTTTCTGTAAGGCTGGATTTGTGGCTACGTATTATTTAAATCTGTTTTTGTCCTGGAATATCTTGTTTTCTCCATCGATGGTGAATGCAAACTTTGTTGGCTCTAGTAGTCTGGGCTTGCATCCTTGGTCTCTTTATTTCTGCAGCACATCTATCCAAGACCTTCTGGCTTTCATGGTTTCCATCGAGAATTCAGGTATTATGCTGACAGGTTTCCCTTTATATGTTACTTGACCTTTTTCCTTTGCAGCTCTTAATATTTGTACTTTATTGTGTATGTTTTGCATTTTGATTATTATCTGGCGATGGGATGGCTTTTTTTTTTGACCCAGTCTATTTGATGTTTTGTATGCTTCTTGTACCTTCACAGGAATATCCTTCTTTAGGTTGGGAAAGTTTTCTTCAATAATTTTGTTGAATATATTTTCTGGGCTTTTGAGCTGTAAATCTTCTTCTTCTTCTACCCCTATTATTCTTAGGTTTGGTCTTTTCACAGTGTCTCAGATTTCCTGGATGTTTTGTGTTAAGAATTTGTTGGAATTGTTTTGTTCTTTAATCAGTGAGTTTATTTCCTCTGTAGTATCTTCAGTGTCTGAGATTCTTTCTTCTATCTCTTGTATTCTGTTGGTAATACTTGTCTCTATAGTTCCTATTCATTTGCCCAAATTTTCCATATCCAGCCTTCCCTTGGTTTGTGTTTTCTTCATTACCTCCATTTCATTTTTCATGTCTTGAACGGTTTCTCTTACCTGTTTGATTGCTTTTCTTAGTTTTCTTGGGTCACTTTGAGAGATTTATTCATTTCATCTACCTTTTTTGTTTGTTATCTCTATTTCTTTATGGCAATTTTTCACCTCCTGTTTAAGTTCCTCTATTATTTTCATATAGTTCCGTTGAAAGTCGATTTTTTCTATTTCTTCTGGAGTAGGGTGTTCAATTCTTCTTGTTTCGTGATCCCTGGATTCTGGTGATGTCATGTTGCCCTTTGGGTTGTTGCAGGAATTTTTGCACTGGCACTTGCCCATCTCTTCCTTCAAATGCAGCCAGAAGAGTCTTGGTGTCTTGGTCCAACCTTTGCTGTGACTGACTCTGGGTGGATCTGCTCAGTGCAGGCGCAGGAACTGTTCCCTGTTTGGCCGGTTGTCCTCAACACAGGGACAGGACTCTTGGTAGTCAAAGTACCCAGCAGACAAAAGGGCGAACTCGAAGGGGAGGGGAGAGTTGTGTGGAGCTAAGAAGCCCCTGCAGCGGGAGCTGGAGGGGCCGTGCACTCCCCTCCAATCTGTTCCTTTTCAATGAGGATCATCTCGATGTGGCAAGGGGAGCTCATGTATTGGTTAATCCGGCCATGAGCTCTGTAAATTCGTTGGCACATTTTAGGTGCTTTGATCACCTGGATGTACTCAATGACCATAGAGTCTACAGCTAAACCCTTCAGTTCAACATTGCTCTCTGCATTTTTAAGCATGTGCAGCAAAAATTCCGCACTCTTTTTTTGCCACCAACCCTGTGTCCAGCCCTACTGTTTGGCCTGGGCGCACCTACTAACTTCACCATTGTACCATTGGAACAGTAAACACTGCTTCTTCAAAGTGACATCTTTCAGATACTTGGTGGCTTTTCGGATATGCGTACACAGCCTGGGTCGTTTCATGGGTATTCTTAAAGTGAACCCAAAGGTTTGGTCCTCTTGATTTGCATGATTTTGTAGGTTTTTCTTGGTCAAGAGAGTAGCAAACCATCTTCGCAGGTCCCCTCTGGACACATACAGGAAGAGTAAGAGCAGCATTCAAGCTTCTTTGTGGCATTGGGACAATATTTCTTCATTGTAAACAGCTTCGTCCTGTGGGTCAACATAAGGGCCTTCGCCAAGAATTTGATCTTGGGAAACCTCAAGACTTTTTGATTTGTCCTATTGTTACATATTTTTGGATTACTCCCTGAAATAAATTCCGAATATCAAGGAAGCTCTGTCATCCAGGAATGCTGAAACTAACTGAAAAAAGTCATGGGGGATTGCCCTGATGTTAGAAGCCCAAGACCTTATTATCTTCTTAAGAAATACAAATGCAAGCCATACACTATGACAGCTTGCTTAATTTCTTTTAGATCATTCATTCCTATTGGTGTCCGTCTACCTTCTTTGGCTCCTTTTGAGCCTTTAGAAGCTGATGCTTTGTCAGAGTAAATAACAGGGTAGGAAAGTAAAACCCTGGGGAAGCCAGTTCTGAAAGCCACTGGTGATGTTGCATCCTGTCCTTGTGCCTTCTTTTCCTGTTCATTAGCTCCAATAATTTCCTCAATCATTTCAAATCTTTTTATCATTATCTTTTGTAAAGCCTGAATCTCCTGGTTCATGTATATTTCTGGTGATTTCGTTGAGGCATTAAATCCCTGGGCCTCATTCTGCACCTGTTATTTCAAGGTTTGAACGTTCTCCTTTAAAGATAACATCTCCTTCTTAGACTTTACTTGAATATCGTGTAGATTGACATCCTGGAGGTACATTCTTTCTGTTAATTTATCAAAACTTCTTGATATCTTTTGAATGTTAAATTCAACAGTATGAATTCTTTCAGATAACTTTCTAGTACCCTTAGATATGGAGTCAATTCTGTCTGTCATAGTATTACCTTTTTCAGATAACTTCTGATTTTTAGTGATATTAATCCTGTCAACTAGCTGTTTATTATTAGTCTGTAAAGATTGTATCATTGCTACGAGTGCAATATTATTCCTTAATTATAGAATATGGAGAAGAAAACTGAAACATAGTAACTAATAAATTGAGGTATCCCTATAATCATATAAGCCTTGCATAATACATTTCATAGTATTAGCAAGAAAGTACTAAAGGTCACATTGGTAATGAAATCTGCCATATTATCTGTTACCGAGAAGATGGCGCAGTTAGTCATGACTAGAAGTCACAATGGTGACAGGAATGGTCCTGGGCTGTTTTAGTTTCCACCTTGGTACTTGTTAAAGATGGAGAATTATGCATTGATTGACAAATAAAATGTAATTAAATCAATTCCATACATGGAACAAGAAACCCAGAATCCAGGAACAGAGAACGAAACATGGAAGATGCACATGCCACCAAGCAACAAAGTATCACCCCTGGGGATTACAGCAGTCAGCAAGCAGCGTGTCCACTTGTGCTCTGGCTCTCTGCATAAGCATGAAAAACTCTGTTGTAATGGGGATTTAACAAAAAACTGCTCAGGCAAAAGCAAGCCAGGTGGGCAGAGACAGTTCAGGCCCATGAAATGGCTTGGCAGCACATCCAGGAAGTGTGGAGTTTAAATCCAGAAGGGCACCAAGTGTCACAGTAAACCCACCAGGTGAAGCAGTAAATGGAAACTTAAAAGAGAAAGATAGTTTCTATGTTTTGACTCAGATAGGGAAAGATTGTTTCTATGTTGGGGTCTACGGGCACTGTCAGTAAACTCACAAATGAGGGTTCTCTGCTTGAATGGTGGGTGGAGACCTAATCCAAATAATTCAAATAAGCAATTGATGAAAAGGAGTAAAGGGAAGGAGAAAAGGGATGGATGCAGGTTCTACATCTGCATATATAGTATAAATGCCACGCCCCAGTAGGCAGGTAATTACAAGTCTGTAGGTCTTTCTACAGCACTATACTCATATCACATGGGCTTTAGACAACCCTTGACAACCTCAGGAATTATGAGAGCGTGCTAAGAGGAAGCATTCATTATCTGCTTTAGCTTGCTCACCAGTTCTGAAGGTTTCTGATTGCAGAATTTACATGCCTTTATTCTGGAAAATATTGCCCAGCCGAAATGTAAAAAATAAATACTGTTATTTAAAGCATCATCTGATTGAATTCTCTGAGTACCTGCTGCAAATGATCAATGCACAAAGGCTATGTTCAGGCTCTCAGACAATGTACTGAGCATTCCTTCAGAGATACTCCCTGAATTCCATATGCAGGACTATCCTGTAGGATTCAACTCCTGTACATGCTCATCTGCAATTACAGAAGGAGGAGCCAGTAACAGGACACTATGAGGAGTAAGTGACCAAGAATGAGGGCCCAGCATTATGGAGCTCTTAGGACTTGTTCTGTCCACATTCAGTGCTGCTGAGATCCCAGATTCAGCTCTATGGAAGAAAAGATGCTTTGACTTCTTCTGCATAAAAGATGTGACATTCTTGAAAATAAATCCCTATTGGTTAAACTGTTAAGAAATAGAAAGGGCAGTGTGGGCAAATGAAAGGGTGGTTATACATGATTAATTTGTAGTGACTCAGATGAGTCTAGCAGAGATTTTATTTCTTCCTTTCTGAAGCCTCCTTCCATTGAATTACCTTGACCCTTTAAGACATCTTGGGGTCTTAGTGACTTAACAATTAGAGACAGAATGAAATGGCTATTTCCAAAATTCTCAAGTATGAGAGCCAGTCATGCCTGAGTTTTGTTTCTTCACACATCCCAGTTGGTGATACCCAATAAAACCAGAAGGAGGTTCCTGATAGCAGCTCAGTACAGGAAATTGAGCCAATTCTTCTTTGTGAGTCATTAATATATTGATAAAGTTATCTGGAATGTAATCAAATGGAATGCTTAGGATAACATAAACCTACACCCAGAAAATGCAATCACTTTCTGATATTTTCTGGAGATTGAATTTGCAGCTTCATGTGCCTGAAGAAAGTAACGAGGATGAAATTTTTGTCATGGGAAGTTATGGGGCTATACTGGTAGTTTGTTCACTTTGATATTACTTTTACAAAACACCATGAACAGGAAACTTATAAAGCCATAAATTTATTTGGCTTATAGTTATAGAGGGTTAGTGTAAATGGAGACTGTTTGTTCATTTTTGCCTCTGAGATCCAAAATAATCATACAGAAACTGTATAAATTGAAACACTACTTGGCATATTAACTTAAGCATTTTACTAGCTAACTCTTACATCTTAAACTAACCATTCCTATTATTTTGTATTTCACCATGAGTCTTGTGGTTTATGGATAAGGTTCTGGGTGTCTGTCTCCTTTGACAGCTACATGGCATCTTCTTGACTCTGCATACTTTTCTCCCCTATCTCTGCTAGGATTTCCAACCTTGCTGTATTCTTCTCTGTCAAAGCTCCGAGAACCTTCTTTATTCATTAACAAATTAAAACAACACAAACACAGAAGAAGATTCCACATTATCTCCCCTTTTCTGTCTAATTAAAAAGGAATCCTCTAACTTTTACTTAGTACAATTACATATAACAAAACAGGTATCAAGCAAGAATTTACACTTATAATATGTAGGGAATTTACATTTAGCAAAATTACAAATTTACATTTAGCAAAATACTTTATCATCTGTCCTATCTTTGTAGTATAAAATTTGATAAGTCATGAGGAAGTAGAAGCTGTCATCAAATACCTCTCAACCAAAACGCCCAGTACAAGATAGTTTTAGTGCAAGAATTCTACCAGAACTTCCAAGAAGAGCTAATAACTATATTCTTTAATGTGTTCCACATAATAGAATCAGAAGAGTCATTGCCAAACTCTTTTTATGAAGCTACAGTTTCCTGATACCAAAAACACACAATACTCAACCAAGAAAGAGAATTACAGACCAATCTCACTCATGAACTTCATGCATAAATTCTCAATAAAATACTGGCAAACCAAATCTAAGAAAATATCAAAAAATCATTCATTATGATCAAGTAGGTTTCATTCTAGAGATGCAGGGCTGATTAAACATATGAAAATCTATCAATGTAATCCATCATATAAATAAACTAAAAGAAAAAAATGATATGATCATTTCATTAGATGTTGAAAAAGCATTTGATAAAATTCAACACCCCATTATGACAAAGGTCTTGGAAAGATTAGGGATACAAGATTAATTCCTAAATATAATAAAAGCATTATACAACAAGCAGAAAGTTAGCATCAAATTAAATGAAGAGAAACTCAAAGTGATTCCAATAAAATCAGGAACAAAACAAGGCTGTCCATTTTCTCCAAATTTCTTCAATATAGTGCTTGAAGTTCTAGCAATAGCAATACGACAACATAAGGAGATCAAGGGGATCTGAATTGGAAAGAAGGAAGTCAAACTTTCGTTATATGCAGATGACATGATAGTGTACATAAGTAACCCCAATAACTCTACCAAAGATTCCTACAGCTGATAAATACCTTCAATAATGTGGCAGGACACAAGATCAGTTCAAAAAAATCAGTAGCCCTCCTATACACAAAGGAAAAATAAGAGGAGAGGAAAATCAGGGAAAAAAATCACCTTTTTTGATGCCCACAAATTGCATAAAGAATCTTGGGGTAACATTAACCAAGGAAGTGATAGATTTATTTGACAAGAACTTTAAGGTTTTGAATAAAGAAATTGAATAGGATACCAGAAAATAGAAGGATCTCCCATGCTCTTAGATTGGTAGGATAAACATAGTAAAAATGGCAATTCTACCAAGACAATCTATAGATTCAGTGCAATCCCCAACAAAATTCTTCACAGATCTTGAGAGAACAATAATCAACTTTATTTGGGAAAAAAACCCAGGGTAGCAAAAACAATCCTATACAATAAAGTAACTTCTGGAGGCATTACCGTCCCTTGACATCAAATTCTATTACAGAGCCACAGTAATAGCATAAAAACAGAGATATTGACCAATGGCATCAAATTGAACACCTGGATATTAATCCACACACCTATGAACATCTGATTTTTAACAAAGAAGCTAAAATTATACAAGAAAGAAAGCATCTTTAGCAAGTGGTGCTGGCATAACTGGATATCAACCTGTAAAAGAATGATAATAGATCCATATCTATCACCATGAACATAACTCAAGTCCAAATGGATTAAAGACCTCAATATAAATCTGACCACACTGAACTTGATAGAAGAAAAAGTGGGAAGTAGCCTGCAATACATGGACACAGGAGAGCACCACTTATTATGTATAACCCCAGTAGCACAGACAATAAGAACAACAATGAGTAAATGGGACCTCCTGAAACTTAGAAGCTACTGTAAAGCAAAGAATTCAGTCAATAAGATAAAGAAGCAACCTAATGAATGGGAGAAGATCTTCACCAAGCCCACATCAAACAAAGGACTGATCCTGAAAGTATGTAAAGAACTCTAGAAATTAGACATTAAAAATCTAAATAGCCCAATTTAAAAATGGTGTACTGAACTAAACAGAGGCTTCACAACATAACAATTTCAAATGGTCAAAAAGTACTTAAGGCCATGTTCAACTTCCTTAGCTATCAGGGAAATGCAAATCAAAACAACTTTGATATACCATCTTACACCTGGCAGAATGGCTAAAATCAAAAACACAAATGATAGCTTATGCTGGAGAGGATGTGGAGCAAGGGGAACACTCAACCATTGCTGGTGGGAACGCAAACTTGTGCAATCACTTTGGAAATCAGTGTGGTGGTTTCTCAGAAAATTGGAAGTCAACCTACAACAGGATCCAGCAATACTACTCTTGGGCATATGAAGGCGTAAGTCACAAACAATCCCACACCAATTTGGAATTATGATTAATAGAATGGTTATTTATTCAAAGGGGAAAAAGCTTACAGATCACCATCCCAGAAAAACAGCCCATCTGTGCGATCAGGAAAGGAATCTAGGAGCCAGAAGCAGAGCCCTAAACAAGAGAGAGAGTGGAGGACAGTTGCTGCTGTTTTAAAGAGAGAGAGACCACGCCCCAATGGGCTAGTATCTCAGTGGCTATTGGCTGAAGGAGCAGAAGGAGCTCCCACAGCATGCATATATCCAAAAGATGTTTAATCATATCACAAAATTCTCTGTTCAACTATGTTCATAGCAGCATTATTTGTAATAGCCAGTACTTGGAAACAACATAGATACCCCCCAATGGAAGAGTAGATAAAAAATTGTGGCACATTTACACATTAGAGTACTACTCAACAGTAAAAAAAAATGACATCTTGAATATTGAATGTAAATGGATGTAATTAGAAAACACTATCCTGATCCATCAGGGGGTGAGTTTGCTCCTGACCCATGGCAGAAGCCCAGAAAGGAGGAGCTCAGACATCCCCTGTCCCCCTTGACTCCCTGGTCACTCTGCAGGGGTGGTTCCACCCTGCTAAGCTCTCCCGCCTCCTATCCCAGCTTTCACCCAGGTACCCCTTCCTCTATTCCTCCGCTCCCCTGGGACCATAAAATTCCCCAGCTCATCTGCCTTGCGTGCTGGGACTGGGTTGTAAGCGCAACCCAGCAGAGGGGAGTTCCTGTGTTTCAATAGCCTGCCTGAGGAAAGGTAGGCCTTCTGTCAGTGAGGTCCCTGCCCAACAAGGGAACCTGACCCGATATCAAAGATCCAATAGAGAGCATTTGAAAGAAGAGATGGGCACGAATTCCTGCAACAATCTGAAAAACAACATGAAAACACCAGATCCCAGCAATCCTACAATAAAAACTTGAACACCTTAAGCCAGAAGAAGTGGAAAAAAGTGTTATCATGAAAGTAATAAAGTCCCTTAAACAGAATATGAATAACTCTCTTAAAGAATTGGATGAGAAGTATAATAAAAAGTTTGAAGAAATGAGTAAAGGAATGGATGAGAAGTATAATAAAAAGTTTGAAGAAATGAGTAAATCCGTAAACGATACCCTGGGAAACCAAGGAAAAACAATCAAGCAGGTAATGGAAACAATTCAAGAATTGAAAACTGAAATGGAGGCAAAGAAGAAAACACAAACCAAGGGCCAGCTGGATATGGAAAAGCTAGGTAAACGAACAGAGACTTCAGAAACAAGCATAACCATTAGAATACAAGAGATAGAAGAACTAATCTTAGATTCTGAAGACACTATAGAGAAAATAAACGCTGATCAAAGAAAATGGCAAATCCAACAAATTCTCATCACAAAACATACAAGAAATGTGGGACACAATAAAAAAAAAACCAAATCCAAGAATAATAGGGATTGAAGAAGGAGAAGAATTGCAGATCAAAGGCCCAGAAAATATATTCAACAAAATTATAGAATAAAACTTTCCAAACCTAAAGAACGATATTCCTATGAAGGTTCAAGAAGCATACAGAACACCGAATAGACTTGATTAAAAAAAAAACATCCCCTCATAATCAAAACACAAATCATACAGATTAAAGAAAGAATATTAAGAGCTGCAAAGGAAAAAGGTCAAGTAACTTATAAAGGTAAACCTATCAGACTTACACTAGACTTCTCTCTGGAAACCATGAAAGCCAGAAGGTCCTGGTTAGAGGTACTGCAAAAACTAAGAGACCATGGATGCAAGCCCAGACTACTATACCCAGCCAAACTATCATTCACTATCAATGGAGAAAACAAAATATTCCAGGATTAAAACAAATTTAAACAATTCGTAGCCACAAATCCAGCCTTACAGAAAGTAATAGAAGAAAAATCGCAACCCAAGGAATCTAACACTCCCAACACTGCCTACAATTACTCAGACATCTAGCGACCCTTCACAAGCACAACTCAAAGAAGGGAAACATGTAGGACCCTGCCTTCCTGTGGATACCCACACCCGATCCAGACGCGCGCTTTCCCGAACTCGGGCCCACGAGAATGGACGACTGTCCTGAGGGTTTAAAACAGACACACACAAAAGAGACCTGCTCACTTATCAAAAGTAAATGGCCACTTTATTAAACTCAAGTCGGGTATTTATACCAGTGGGCAAGGGGGATCAAAAGGGCAAGGCCTCCTCCCATCAGGAGCAGGAGAAGGAGATTAAAGGCCCCGGTGCCTCAGGCAGAATCAGCTGGGAGGGGCCAGGCGTGTGGAGCCCACTGCTAGAACCTTGAATACAGGTGGAATCACCATAACAAAGAGAGCCAAATTCTTGCTAAGCTATCCCCTCAAGCCAGTGCTAGTGCAGAATCTCCAGGGAGCCGGAGGTCACATGGCCCTGCGAATCACCAGGAAGAAGGGAAAAAGACCTTGTTACCTACAAGTCTCCCTTTAAATATATATAAAATATGATGACTAGCAGCTGTCTTAGGCATGTCGGTCGTTGGGTCAGGTCTCTAAACCCGTCTACGGGAATGTGTTCAGGTCCAAATGCACCCCTTGTCTTAGGTGAGACCGTCCCCCCGTGCAATAAACCCGTCATTGCTTCACTAGTCATACATTGAATCCAGCCATATTTATGCTGAAAGATACTCCGAGGCGAATGCCTACTAGGGCCAAGCCGTGGCGGACCTGAAGCCATTGGCCAGGTGAAGACACTCGAGCATACACATAAGCATTCCTGGAAGAGACAGTGCTTGCACAATATCTGAAACGTTTGCTCACAATAGAGCCCCTTGAGTAGGGCTACAGCACTGGCAAATGGGACCCCTGGTATGACTAGTCAAACTAAATTCGAGCCAATTAATAATTTTGTATTCCGGGGTCCGAGAAAAAGCAGCAAAATCTTAACCTGAGACCAGCAGAGGTCAAAATCCACACCCAGTTGTAAAGATTAACTACAGCGTCCAATTGTGAATTTAAATTACTTGATAGTTATGGTAATTCTGTCTATCTGGCAAGGTTTTAGCCTTGAGCACCCAACATTTCAAACAAGGCAGGGGAGGTAGCTGTTTTCCCCTCAGGGGGTCAAGTAGCCTTGGCTGAAACGGGCAGATCAAGGCAGAGCAAGACAGAAAGCTGGGTAAGGGGTAAAGTCAGGCACTGGATCATCTCTCAGGAATCTGCCAACTCTGCCGCCGCCTCCGCCGCTGTGTCCATGGGATCTCTTGATCTCGCCTCGTCCTCAGGTCTCTGAACAGAGGAATCCACAGTCCGCACCAGACGTTCAGGGACCCAGATCGGGAGCTCTGTGTATATCCTGTGGAAATACACCTCCTCTTCCCCAAATCAAAACCCAGTCCGGACCATGTACATTAGTACATGACCTGGACCTTGTCAGACGCTAGCTGAGGCAAATCCTGCCTGCGTGCGCCATCGAAACTGACTCCCCTCGTCAGTCTCTGGGAGCGATGTGCTTAGCTGTTTAGGATCTAAACTACAACCAAGCAAGCCTTGGACATATAGAGATCTGTAGGTCTCTGTCTCCAAGGAGCAAATTTTATTGGCCTATGCCATTGCAACTGGCCTAAATATTGGGCTGAATTAGTCAACCTCAAAACATTATTTTTTTATTGGCCTGCACCATCATAGCAGGTCTTGAACTGGGCTGAATTGTCAGCCCCAAAACATCTTTTAGAATCAGCTCCACCTGGAACTTTTCCAGGGGCAGGAAATAATTATCTGATCCAGTACGTGAGCACTTACACAACTGGGTAGAATATTAAAATTGTTACCTTTATGGGGACACATTGCCTCCCGCCAACATTTAGAGAAATAATTAATAGGATCGATATATCTGGCTACAGATATGGAAATCTTTGTCAGTCATCAATCCATATAAAAAATATAAGGACTCCATAAATTAGTCCTCCAAAGAGCAATTAATCAAAATAAAAATATATGCAATAAACCTAACCTGAAAACTCTCAATAGACAAAATGACTGAAAGACATTTAAAAAATCCTCAAATATAACATCTTTTATCATTGGAGAAATGTGAATCAAAATAACTCTTGACTCTATCTTATCCTATAACATGATTAAGATCAAATACTGCTCATAACTTTTGCTTAAGAGAAACTCCTCCACCACTGGTGGAAATGCAAACTGGCAGTTTGGATTTTTAGGAAATTAGGCAACAAACCATCTCAAGATTTAGCTAAACCCTTTTGGGTCTGTATAACCTTTGAATCTATTACAGTTTCTAACTTAAAACTGCTGAAGCTGCGCTGCACAGCGGGGGGCAGGACACAGATCCGCTCCGCTCTGGCTGCAAACTGTCACCTGAGTTTTGGCGGGCGGATTTTAACTATCCTTTGTACTACCAAGGCCTGGCTATTGTCGCCTTTTGTGGGCTGCCTCTGTTGTCCAAGCAAGCCCTCCAAGCCAGCTCAGGTGCCAGAACAGTCCGCCAATAAGCCGTGGGCCCTGCGGAAAGGCCGGGCGCCGTGCCCTGTGTTGTCCTGTGCTTTCCTCCCGTAGGCCCTGCCCGGGAGGCGCCAGAGTCCGCCAGGCGCCTAGCGCGTCTGCCACGTCTGTGTTGCAGTCAGTCACTGCCATGGTCACCCTCAGTCAGGCATCGCCGCTTTTTTTTTCGGCCACCTAGCACTATCTTTTTTATCTGTTTGCTCAGGCGCCGCCACAACTGGCATTGTGTCCTGTCCCAGGTTCCTGCGGCCCGCCGCTCACCGGCCACCTTGGGCTAGGGAGCCAGACTGCCTTTTACAACTGCCTTTCTGCATCTGGTCAGCGCGGCCGTGCCTCCCGGACAAGTTTTCACCCGCGGCTGAGTGTACCGGCGCACCGCTGCATTTTAAACCCTCCCTGGCCTGCCTGTAATGGCCCCGCCGCTCATAGGCAGGGCCTGGCAGCCGCCTGCACTCCTCTCTGCACCATCCAGCAGCCTATTTCTCTGTCCCTAAGTGTACCTTGCAGAACCTCAGCCACAGTGAGGGGCCGAGTACGGTCCTGTGACCCACATTCAAACATGCATGGGAGCTTTCTAGTCTCCCTGAAGGACAAGCTCTGTGAAGCTGTTCTTTTGTTACTCAAAAACTCTTAATAGAACTTACAAATACATTTTTAATCCTCTCTCAGCCCGAGGCCCGCACCTATATGTGCCCTCGGCTATTTACTTTGCTAGTCACCAGTTACATTGGCCCTGTTGCCTTGGGAACGGATTCCCGCCAGGAGCTAACTGCTCCCAGCCTGTTCTCTTAGGCAAAAATTAAAGTTCCCTGCATGTGAGAGCCAGGGACTGAGTTTTAAAATCATCTAAGCGGTCTCTAGTGTAGTGTCATATAATCCTGGTGTCTAGTCTCTTTATGAAATTTAGCAGCTGATTTGCCCACTGGCCTTCAGCTCCGGATCAGACTTTTCGGCACCCATACTTCAAATCAAGCTATTCACCCCCTTATCACATGTGCACAATTGCACACTACAAAACTGGCCAGATTCCGGATCGTGGGGGAACCCTCACCTCTTTTGGGGTTCTCGTGGTGGATCCACGGATGGCAGGACGCGGTTCTTCAGTTCTTCTTCAGGGGCCCACCCAGAGATGCCATCTGTAGGACCCTGCCTTCCTATGGATACCCACACCCGATCCAGACGCGTGCTTTCCCAAACTCGGGCCCACGAGAATGGACGACTGTCCTGAGGGTTTAAAACAGACACACACAAAAGAGACCTGCTCACTTACCAAGAGTAAATGGCCACTTTATTAAACTCAAGTCGGGTATTTATACCAGTGAGCAAGGGGGATCAAAAGGGCAAGGCCTCCTCCCATCAGGAGCAGGAGAAGGAGATTAAAGGCCCCGGTGCCTCAGGCAGAATCAGCTGGGAGGGGCCAGGCGTGTGGAGCCCACTGCTAGAACCTTGAATACAAGTGGAATCACCATAACAAAGAGAGCCAAATTCTTGCTAAGCTATCCCCTCAAGCCAGTGCTAGTGCAGAATCTCCAGGGAGCCGGAGGTCACACGGCCCTGCGAACCACCAGGAAGAAGGGAAAAAGACATTGGTACCTACAGAAACACACAAACTCTACTACAAACACACAAAAAAATAATAACCGGAGTCAACAACCACGGGTCATTAATATCACTTAATATCAATGGACTCATCTCACCTATAAAAAGGCACAGACTAAGAGATTGGAAATGAAAACAGGATCCAACGTTCTGCTGTTTACAAGAAACACACCTCAACCACAAAGACAGACATTTACTCAGAGTAAAGGGTTGGGAAAAGGTTTTTCAAGCAAATGGACCTAAGAAACAAGCGGGTGTGGCCATTTTAATTTCCAACAAAATTGACTTCAAACTAAAATAAATCAGAAGAGATGAAGACGGACATTTTATACTCATAACACGAGGAAGTCTCAGTCCTGAATATCTATGCCCCTAATATAAAAGCACTCACTTATGTAAAAGAAAAACTTTTAGAACTCAAGGCAGTCATCAAACTACACACACTAATAGTGGGAGACTTCAACAGACCTCTCTCACCAATGGACAGGTCAATCAGACAAAACCCAACAGAGAAATAAGAGAATTAATAGATGTAATGAATCAAATGGACTTAACAGATATCTATAGAACATTCCACCCATATAGGAAAGAATATACCTTCTTCTCTGTAGCTCATGGTACCTTCTCAAAAATTGACCACATACTTGGTAACAAAGCAAACGTCCACAGATAAAAAAAATATATTAGTAACCACCTGTGTCTTGTCAGACCACCATGGATTAAAGTTAGAATTCAACAATTATAACCCCAGAAAGCCTACAAACTCATGGAAGCTGAACAGTCAACTACTGAATCACCCCTGGGTCAAGGAAGAAATAAAGAAAGAAATTAAAGTCTTCCTTGAATTTAATGAAAATAAAGACACAACATACTCAAACCTATGGGACACTATGAAAGGAGTGCTAAGACGAAAGTTCATAGCACTAAGTCCCCAATTAAAGAAAACGGAGAAAGCACACATTGGAGACTTAACAGCACACCTGAAAGCTCTAGGAAAAAAAAAGAAGCAGACTCACCCAGGAGGAGTAGAAGACTGGAAATAATCAAACTGAGGGCTGAAATCAACAAAATAGAAACACAGAAAACAATCCAAAGAATCAATGAAATAAAAAGTTGGTTCTTGGAGAAAATCAACAAGACTGACAAACCCCTAGCCAAACTAATCAAACGGCAGAGAGAGAACACGCAAATTAATAAGATCAGAAATGAAAGGGGGGACATAACCACAGACACAGAGGAAATTCAGAGAATAATTAGATCTTACTACAAAAGCCTGTATGTCACAAAATTGGAAAATATAAAGAAATGGACATTTTTTAGATAAGTACCATTTACCAAAGTTAAATCAATACCAGGTGAACAATCTAAATAGACCTGTTAGTCGCGAAGAATTAGAAGCTGTTATCAAAAACCTCCCTACCAAAAAAGCCCAGGACCAGATGGTTTCAATGCAGAATTCTATCAGAACTTCCAAGAAGTGCTAATACCTATACTCCTTAATGTATTTCACAATATAGAAACAGAAGAATCATTGCCAAATTCTTTTAATGAAGCTACAGTTGCCCTGATACCAAAACCACATAAAGACCCAACCAAGAAAGAGAATTACAGGCCAATCTCACTCATGAACATCGACGCAAAAATTCTCAACAACTTTCTGTTCCTCATTTGGACCGTGGAGTGCTCAGTTCGGTGTTCCAATATGGGTCTCCATCTGTGTCGCCATCCAACGTCGGATGAAGGTTTCCTCTTGGGCAGGAAACCCTGACTGCTCTAGGGGATGGAGAGGGAGGAGGAGAGGGAGTGGGGGGAGTGGGAGGGTGTTGGGAGGAGGGGCTGAAATGGAAACTTTTATAATTTAATAAAAAAAATAAATTAAAAAAATATATAATATAAAAAAAAATTCTCAACAAAATCCTGGCAAACCAAATCCAAGATCACATTAGAAAAATTATCCATTATGATCAAGTAGGCTTCATCCCAGAGATGCAGGACTGGTTCAACATATGCAAATCAATCAATGTAATCCATCATATAAATAAACTGAAAGAAAAAAACCATATGATCATTTCATTAGATGCTGAAAAAGCATTTGATAAAATTCAACAACCCTTTATGATAAGGTGTTGAAGAGATTGGGGATACAAAGATCATAGCAAAATTTAATAAAAGCTGTTTCCAGCAAGCCAACAACTAACATCAAACTGAATGGAGAGAAACTCAAAGCCATTCCACTAAAATCAGGAACACGACAAAGCTGTCCACTCTCCCCATACCTCTTCAATATAGTGCTTAAAGTTCTAGCAATAGCAATACAACAACATAAGAGGATGAAGGGGATTCAAACGGAAAGGAAGAAGTTAAACTCTCGTTATTTGCAGATGATATGAGAGTGTGCATAAGCGACCCCAAAAACTCAACCAAAGAACTCCTACAGCTGATGTGTCAGGGTACAAGATCTACTCCATAAAAATCAGTTGCCCTCCTATACACAAAGGATAAAGAAGCAGAGAGGGAAATCAGAGAAACTTCACCTTTCACGATAGCCACAAATAGCATAAAATATTGGGATAACTCTAACCAAGGAAGTGAAAGACCTATTTGACAAGAACTTTAAGTCTTTGAAGAAAGAAATTGAGGAGGATACCAGAAAATGGAAAGATCTCCCCTGCTCTTGGATTGGGAGAATAAACATAGTTAAATTGGCAATTCTACAAAAAGCAATCTATAGATTCAATGCAATCACCATCAAAATTCTTCACAGACCTTGAGAGAACAATAATCAAGTTTATATAGAAAAACAAAAAACCCAGGATAGCCAAAACAGTCTTATACAATAAAGGAACTTCTGGAGGTATAACCATCCCTGACTTCAAACTCTATTACAGAGCTACAGTATTGAAAACAGCTTGGTATTGGAATAAGAACAGAGAAATCAACATATGGAATCAAACAGAAGACCCAGATATTAACCCACAAACATATGAATACCTAATTTTCAACAAGGGAGCTAAAGGTTTACAATGGAAGAAGGAAAGCATCTTTAACAAATGGTGCTGGCATAACTGGATGTCAACCTGTAGAAGAATGAAAGTAGATCCATATCTATCACCATGCACAAAACTCAAGTCAAAATGGATTAAAGACCTCAACATTAATCTGACCACTTTGAACCTGATAGAAGAGAAAGTGGGAAGTAGTCTACAAGACATCGGCACAGGAGACAACTTCCTAGGTAGAACCCCAGTAGCACAGACAATGAATAAATGAATAAATGGAACCTCCTGAAACTGAGAAGCTTCTGTAAAGCAAAGGACACTGTCAGTAAGACAAAAAGGCTACTTTCCGACTGGGAGAAAATCTTCACCAACCCCTCATCAGACAAAGGTCTGATCTCCAAAACATACAAAGAACTCAAGAAACTAGACACAAAAACTCTAATTAACCCAATTAAAAATGGGGTACTGATCTGAACAAAGAATTCTCAACAGAAGAACTTCGAATGGCCAAAAGACACCTAAGATCATGCTCAACCTCCTTAGCGATCAGGGAAATGCAAATCAAAACAACTTTGAGATACCATTTTACACCGGTCAAATTAGCTAACCTCAAAAACACCAATGATATCCTATAATGGAGAAGATGTGGAGTGAGGGGAACACTCATCCATTTTTGGTGGGAATGCAAACTTGTGCAGCCACTGTGGAAATCAGAGTGGCGGTTTCTCAGGAAACTGGGAGTCAACCTCCCTCAAGACCCAGTAATTCCACTCTTAGGAATATACCTAAGAGATGCCCTATCATACCACAAAAGCATTTGTTCAACTATATTCATAGCACCAGTATTTGTAATAGCCAGAACCGGGAAACAACCTAGGTGCCCCTCAATAGAAGAATGTTTAAAGAAGGTGTGGAACATATATACATTAGAGTTTTACTCATCGGTAAAAAACAATGACATCTTGAATTTTGCATGCAAATAGATGGAAATAGAAAACGCCTTACTGAGTGAGGTAACCCAGACACAAAAAGAGGAATATGGTATATACTCACTCATAAGTGGATTCTAGCCATAATTAAAGGTCTTTGAGCCTATTATTCGTGATCCTAGAGAAGCTAAATAAGAAGGTGAACCTGAAGAAAATCATATAGTTATTCTCCTGGATATTGGAAGTAGACAAGATTGCCAGGCAATCGTCGGTGCACGGGACGGGGGTGGGGGGATGAAAGGGGAGAGGGTGTAGAGAAGGAAGTAGGGGAAAATTGGGGAAAGCTTGGGGGATTGGGATGGGGGAGGGAGGAAGGATGGATATGGGAGTAGGGAAGTATATATCTCAACTAAGGGAGTCATTATAGGGTTTACAAGAGACTTGATTCTAGAGGGGTTCCCAGGTCCAAGGAGAGATCCCCAGATTGTTCCCTGGACTGCAGAGGAGAGGGTGCCTGAACTGTCCTTGGCCCATAACCATACTGATGAATATTTTACATATCACCATAGAACCTTCATCTGGCGATGGATGAAGATAGAGACAGAGAATCACGTTGAAACACTGTACTTAATTCCCTAGGTCCAAATGAGAAGCAGAAGGAGGGAGAACGTGAGCAAGGAAGGCAGGATCAGAGGGAACCTTCATCCGAGGATGGATGGAGACTGAGACAGAGACCCTCATTGGAGCACTGGTCTGAGCCCCCAAGGTCCAAATGAGGAGCAGAAGAAGGGAGAGCATGAACAAGAAAGGCAGAACCGTGAGGAGTGCTTTCACCCACTGATACAAGGGGACTGATCTAATGAGAACTCACCAAAGCCAGCTGGACTGGGACTGAAGGAGTATGTGATCAAACCGGATTCTCTGAATGTGGCTGACATGGGGGCTGACTGAGAAGCCATTGACAATGGCACTGGGTCTTGTTTCGTCTGAATGTACTGGCTTTTTGGGATCCTAGTCTGTTTGGATGCTCACCTTCCTAGACCTGGAGGGAGGGGGGAGGAGCTTGAACTCCCCACAGGGAAGGAAACCCTTACTGCTCTTAGGATTGGAGAGGGAGGAGGAGAGGGAGTGGGGGGAGTGGGAGGTTATTGGGAGGAGGGACGGAAGTGGAAACTTTTATAAATTAATTTAAAAAAAGAAAAAAGAAAACACTATTCTGAGTGGGGTAACTCAAACCCCCAAAAATGAATATGGTATGTAATCATTCATAAGTAGATTCTAGCCATAAACAAAGGACATTGAGCCTACAGTTCATGATCCTCGAGAAGCTAACTAATAAGGTGAACCCAAAGATAAACATATATGGATCCACTTGGAAATTGGAGGCACACAAGATTCCATGTCAAAATTTGGGAGCTTGGGGACATGGGTAGAGGGAAGGGGCAAAGGGGATGAGGAGGGGAGAAGAGGAGGGTTGGGAAGAGCTTGAGGGAGTGGGATAGTTGAGATGGAGGAACAACAGATTTGAGAGCAAGAAAAGTGATATCTTGATTGAGGGAAACATTATGGGACTAACAAGAAACATGGCATTAGAAAAATTCCCAGGAATCCACAAGGATGAGCCCAGCTAAGACCCTAAGCAATAGACAGGATGCCTGAACTGGCCTTGCCTATAGTCAGACTGATGATTATCTTAAGTATCACCATAGAACCTTTGTCTGACAACAGAAGGAAACAGAGGTAGAGACCCACATTGAAGCATTGGACTGAGCTCTCAAGGTCCAGTTGAAGAGTGGAAGGAGTGAGATTATGAGCAAGGAGGTCAAGACTATGAGGGGTTCACCCACTGAGACAATATGCCTGAGCTAATGAGAGCTCACCAACTCCACCTGGAATGGGAATGAATAATCAAACTAGTACTTCTTAATGTGGTTGACAGTTGGGGCAGACTGTGTGGCCAATGACAATGGCACTGAGATTTCTCTCTGTTGCATGTACTGGCTTTTTGGGGTCCTGTTCTCCTTGGATGTATACCCTGCTCAACCTAGATGTAGTGGGGAGGACCTTGGACTTTCCACATGGTAGGGTGCCTTGTCCTCTCCTAAGATTGGAGGGGGTGGGGGGAGGGTATGTGGATGGAGTAGGAGGGGAGGAAGTGGAAATTTGCATTTGTATTTTTTAAAGTAAAAAAAAAAAGTTAGAAATAAATCTACCATAATATCCATTTTACCACTCTTGTGCAAATACTCACAGGATTCTCTGCCCTGTCATAGGGATCCTTGCTCAGCCATGTTCATTGCTGCCTTATTCATAGCAGCCAGCAAGTAGAAACAACCTATATGTTCACCAGATGATGAATGGATAACAAAATCTGTGGTACACTGACATAATGAAATATGATTCAGTTGCTAAGAAAGATGAAATTTGAGGGTAAATGAAATTTGGAATAATCATCCTTAATGAGGTAACTCAGACCCAGAAAGATAAATTCATACATTCTTTTCACAACTAAATACTTTTGCTCTCCTTCCCTCACAAATGTACACACTTGTTTTTTTTAACCTCATCTTCACTTGTGTTCTTTATTTTGTGCATAATTTATAAGGTAAAGGCTTTATGTAAATGTAGAATATGTTTATATTTTCTCCTAAGATAAGTTAATGTGGAAAATTTTTTTTAAAAAACTCAAGAAGGATATTATGTAAGTACTCAGGAAGTGAATTGTGAGCAACTTCTGAAATTCTAGAATTGACAGAGACATCTCAATGCCTGAACAATCACCCAAAGTTTTTGTGTAACATTGGAACATCCATCTTTAGCTTACAGGCCCATGGCATCTGAAAGACTTTTCCATGTAGCAGGAAATTTCAAAGACTTCATTGCCTCTGTTGGGAGTTTGTCAGTCACTTCTTTGTGTATCCTTCAGAATGTCTGGCAGACTCTTTCATGAAGCAGGAACCCTGAAGGACTTTCTCACCTTCTTTAGGCAGCTTTTGCAGTCACCTTTCTGTGGGTCATGCATGTCAAATTTATACAGTAAGCAGACCAGGAAAGAGCAGTTTCTTGCCCAAATTACTAACAACCTCCGTAAGAAGTCTGTTTGATGCCCATAATCCTCCTGAAGTAGATAGGTACTGCCAGAAGTAAACATGTCTTATTGTGGAGAAAAGTCTAAGTTTTCATAACATTTTAAATGCCATATTTTGTAATTCTTTGTTGTGTTGAAGATTATCTGTGTAAATCAAATGCTCTCTGTATATCTAAAAAGCCTAACATAATTAAAAGTTTTAATATTACAGATAACTATCTATTAATATTTATTTATTAACTATACAATACATTTTAAAGTAACTGCACAAACACAATACCTTAAACAAGAGCAGAAATACATATAGCAAAATTAACCTTAAATTTGTATTAATAGACCAAGATCCATACAAATATAAAGTATTTATCTCTATATCATATTCTCCTTTAAATGAAAATAAATATTTATAGACAATATTTGAGAATTTGGGCATAGTTCTCTCCAAACTGCTTTCTGCTTTTTGTTGGGTAAAGAATTTTGGGGGAATCGTGGAGACCTTTTAGGGGATCTTGGTCCATCAAACCACATTAGTCTGGAAGGAATTCACAGGTTCTCATCCTCTGTGAAAATAAAAGCACACCTCTTTTCCAAAGTAGCATATTCTTAGACCCAAATTTTGGAGTCAAGATACCTTGCAAGTATATATGTTGCTTTAGCTTAGTAGCCCCCAGAATCAAACATCTCTCTGTGGCTATCTTGTTCACAGCAAAAAAAAAATTAAACAAAACACAATAATATACATAATCCACACTGTGTATATTTCATCTTTATGTGGCTTATTTTTTTACTTTAATTAATTTTCTATAAGTTTAATATTTATTTTATTAGTTTTACTCCTTTAAGCCTATGTGTATTTATCTAACACTGTGACATATTTAGAGGTCTTTTTTATCTGAATTTGCCTTTATTACTTGGGTATCTATAATTATTTTATGATCAGAAATGCTTTTTTTCAAATGCAAAATGGGCATGGCTAGGATTAACTTCATATCCCTGCCTGTTGACTCTGCCCAGTAAACACAGCAGAGGCATGTTTACTGACTCTGAGAGCCATGCACTCTGTCCCAGCTTCAGGGTCACAGCATTAGGCAATTCATAACACACTGCTCACAGACCCACTTGGGAGTGGCCTTTTATACTATAAATGCTCATGAAAAACACATGCTCTCTCCTCAGGCTTCTGGATGCCATTCTTCTTCCCTGTTCATGAAGAGAACTGTAATCTGTAAGTCTACCACTAAATAAATAACCTTTTATTATACTCATGTCTAAGCTAGTGTGGGATTTATTTTTAGCATCCATTTTCAGTTGAATTCATACTTCTTTATTTTATCCAACCAGAGTGATGTTAGATAAGATTTTTCAATAACCTTTTCCCTATACTTCAAATTCTTTAATTTCTTCCCTTTATTTATCTCATACCTCTGCACTGATGACTAAGTAATATTACTACATCAATTTTCATGTTTGCAATATTTTTAATAAACTGATAATATACTTTGCGGATACTGTCCTTTGAACTAATAAGTTATATACTTCTTAACTCCTCAACATCATTTGGTTCCTTCTCACACTTTTGTTTCCAGACTCTAAACTTTCTATTTTTATATATATTTTTATAGTATTTTTCTATACTTTCTTTTTTCTCTTTTCATATCACATGAATGTTTTACAATCTTGGCCCAGTTGAGAAGTACACTGCAGTCGTACAAGACCACAAAGTCAAGGCAAGAAGGAGTCAGAAGTGCCAGAATTATGAGAATCAGAGTTACTGAGAAAGCAGGCTGAAGTAATACAGATACAAGGGGAAGTACCCTCAGGCTTTTACAGAAGCATTCATGTAAACAAGCAAGACTTTCTGGAAATTGGAGCTCTGTGATACCATGTTAGTTACTTTGTCTTACCAAATTTGAACTTCTGACTTCCAAGGCATGAAATGAAAGGTTCCTGTTGTGTCAAACCACTAACATCATAGTAATATGTTAACCATCCTTAAAATTAGTATAATGCTGGGCTAGAGAGATGGTTAAAGGATTAAGGGAAGTTCCTTCTCTTCCAGAGCAACTAGGAAGGATCAATACCAGTACAACTATCTGTAACTACAGTTTCAGGAGATCTGACAACTTCCTTTTGCTTCCTTAGACTTCAGGAATGCATTTGGTTGGCAGATTTACATTCAGGCAAAATAACACATAAATAATACACATAAATAATTAACTAACAACATAATTAATGAATCAATGTAATTATAATCTATTATTTTTTTAAAAAACTAGTAACAAACCAGTTTTATTTCTTCAATTTGGTGCATATTGGGAGCTATCACTGTACCTAACAAAATAATACCCATCTTGAGAACTTTGTAATCATATATACATCCCACTAATTATACCTAGCACTTGTATTCACATCTCATTGGTTTAAAGGAGTATATAATAACACTATATTATCATGCAAAATGTGCTACATGTCGGTTACATAGAAAATGAAAATCAGGCAGATATTGAATGAACTATGAGAATTACGAAGAGAATGGCTTCAATCAGAATCCAGCCAAGTTTTCAATGTCTCTATAAATCAGTTCACACATCTGTGCTACATCCTTGTGTTAAGAGGCCCAAGTGTAGGGAACTGTGATCACCTCTTGCTGAACTCTAGTAAGTAACAGTATTTGATCACAAACTAGAGGAGCCTGTTTGTTCCTGTCATGATGAGTACTAACTGTTGTTTCCTTCAGGGGCAGCTACGTGGAAACTAAAGCCTGAGAAATCAGTTTCTCTTGCAGTTGGTGACTCAGTCATTCTGAACTGCACTGTGGCCTCTCTGATCCCTTTGGAGCCCATTAAGAGACATAGGGTAAAATCAGCATCTAAGACATGATTTCACAGGATACCTGGTTCCCAGAATCACAAACTTTACAGATACTACAAAGAGAAAAAATCGCAACTTTTCCATCCACATCAGTAATGTTACTCCTGCTGATACTGATACCTACTACTGTGTGAAGTTTCAAAAAATAGACCCTGACAAGGAGATTCAGCCTGAGGGAGGCATCAAGTTGTATGTTCTTGGTAAGTATTGCGTGGTACTCAGTAAGTACTCATGCTTGATATCTCCAACAAGTCAAAATATGACCAAGATTCTATGAGCAAGAAGGAAAAAGAAAGACTTAAGTGACCCTCATGTTCATAGGGTGACTTTATCTGAACTCTGGGCCAAGGAAGCTGATCTTCAGACATGCTTTTTGCCAGAGATCTGCTAAATGGAGATAAATGCATACACTTGTGTGCCTGCCTAGCAGTGTTACCTTTCTTTATCTGTCCCAGCCTAGTGACTGCATAAATATCCCTGAGCACTGACTCCCTTGCCCATGACAGGGTCAGACGTGGCCTACTATCTCCAGAGCGTACTTCCTCACTGGATGACATCTTCTCTTTCTTCCCCAATGTTCTAGGCTCTATGACTGAAGAGAGTTTCCATGTAAATAACCTCCAATCACCAGCTGATGCAACAAGGCACTCACTTTGAATTTCCTGACAGGTCCCCGATGCTTTATATCTAGGTCTTGATTCTGGCAATTTTACAATGTAAAGAACAGCTTGATTCCTGTTTTCCAGTGCCCTGTTCATGATCACTTAGCCAGTTAGTACTATGATCTGGCCTGGAACCCATGTTTCATTCCAGGACAACTTCTCATGGTCCAAATATGAGACATCATCATCACTTGCAAGCATGGTGCTTGGGTTTTGCTATGATAGGCATGACCATGCTTTTGTTTGTAGGAATATGGACCTTGGGACTGGATTAGAAAAGCAGTAGAACTCTTTAAGTACTTCTCAATGGGCTGTACTAGTAGGGCCATTAAAGACAGTGGTGCTGTGGTGTGGGATTTCCATCTGTATACTGTGATTACTGTTAATAAATAAGGAAACTGCTTTGGACATATAGCAGGGCAGAAGTTAGGTAGGCAGGAACAACTAAACTGAATGCTGGAAGGAATAAGAACGGAGTGAGAGAGAACCCATGGAGGTGCCTGAGACAAGCAGGCCGAAATTTGTTGGTAGGCCACAATGTCGTGGTGATACACAGATTACTAGAAATGGGTTAATTTAATATGTAAGAGTTAGCCAATAAGAAGCTAGAGCTAATGGGCCAAGCAGTGATTTAATTAATATAGTTTCTGTGCAATTATTTTGGGTCTAAGCTAGCCGGGAGGCCAGGAACCAACAAGCAGCCTCCCACTACAGTGCTGAGTGTGAATTAATGAACTATGGGGACCCGACTAAAGAGCTTACAGAGGAGAAGAATATTAATATATGACCTAGAAATCTTTCTTGTGATATTGTGGTGAAGAATGTGGCTGCTTTTTGCCCTTGTACTAAAAGGTTGCCTAAAGCTAAAGTACAAAGTTTGAAATAATTCCATTGCCAAAATAAATCTCAAAATATCCTAGTATAGACTCTGCTGTGGTTATTAGTGTTAACTCTAATACAGTGAAGATTTATAACAAAAAGAAGCAAGTTGAGCAAAATTTAAACTTTGAAGAGAAAAGGAAGACTAGAAGTGAAGTCCTGTGTTCAAGGAGATAAACAAGTTAAGAAATCGAATAAACAGAATGATGACTGCAGGGCAAGATCCCACCAAGCTAAGTTTCCAACTTGTGAAATGGAATTAAAGAGAAGCTCAGAACCAGGTGTATAGGTGCATGCCTTTAATCTAGGTGGTAGGAAGGCAGAGGCAGGCAAGTCTATGAGTTTGAGACAAGACTGCTCTATAGACCCAGTTTCCTTATGTAGTGAAGAAAATCTTTGAAAACAGAAAGCTGGAGAAGATGTAAGTGAGTGAGGGGGTCATGTTCCAGCTTTAGCACGCAGCAGACTTCAGCAAATTAGGTCATGTGGTTCTGGCTTTAGAGTCAATGATAGAAGAAAGGAGTTATGGAATATTCCTCTGCATCTAAGGAAAGCAGCTGAGGTCAGGCATGTGCAAAGGTGTCCCCGAATGGAAGCCTAGAAAGAACATTGTGTAAACCTCTGGATGTGAAGTCTGGATTGCCTTGGAGACCTCAAGTGTTTAATATGCTGAAGTTGTAGGATATGTGCCAAGGAAAGTTGCTAACAGGGAGTGAAACCAACCCAAAATAAAAAAATATGCTGCAGCAAACAAAGATGAAAGTATTTGAAGCTCTGAAGAGTGTTTTGACATAACACATGAAGTACAGAATTTGAAGTTTGCTCAGCTGGTTTTCAGTCTTGCTTTGGTCCAATATTTCCTCACCATGCTTCCTTCTCTATGTTTTGGAATTATAATGTATATTTTATGACATTATATGCTGGAAGTAAGTGATTTGTTTTTTATTTTTATTTAATAGGGGATTACTGTTAAGAGATTGTATGAATCTAAGGGACTTTGAACTTTTAAACATTGTTGACACTGTAATAGCCTATCGGGACTTTTGAATTTGGACTGAAAGCATTTCACATTATGATGTTGTTAAAAGCTTATGGGAGCCAGGGAGAAGAATATGTTTGTGTGAAGTTAATTGCCCCCTATAAACTCATAAGGAGTGGCATTATTAGGAGATGTGGCTCCACTGCAGTAGGTATATCCTTGTTGGAGAAAGTTTGTTATTGTGGAGATGGACTTTGAGACCTCATATATTCTCAAGCCATGTCCAGTGTCTCAGTTCATTTTCTGTTGTCTGTGAATCAAAGATCGGGAATTCTCTGGTCCTTCTCCAGCACACTGTCTGTCTGCATATTTCCATGCCTCATTATGAGGATAATGGTCTGAGCTTCTTAATTGTAAGCCACATAATTAAAAGTTTTCCTTTATAAGAGTTGCCATGGTCATAGTATCTCTTCACTGCAATAGGAGCCCTAATTAGGCAAATGTAATCCTCAAACTTGTAACAAGGACAGCCATAAGTAGAATTTGTAAGCACCTATTTAGGCATTGGACTCTACCTTCAATTCTGTCTTTTTAGGGTGATATTTTTATCTAGTGTTTATTCAAGGGGACATAGATGCTCATTAGATAAATATCAAAATTTAAATTAATCCCCTTCAGGGCAGATATGAATTTCATCCCTTAGTCTATGTAACTTGTCCATCCACATGCACTCTAATCTTAATCCAACCAAAGGTTTGGTTATTGGAATCTCTGGCCAAGATGGCCAGAAACTCCTGATAAATTGTGATTGACTATAGTCTCTCAAACTTGTAGGTACATCAGGTTTGCTTAGGTTCAGATAATTTTTCTTCAAGTAAAAATCTTTAGACACCCAGTTATTTAAAAAAATATGTGTACAAGTATAAATATGTAAGATAGTTACTAATTTTGCCTATAAGATAGCTGAACCATAGCAACCTCAAGAGAATACAAGAATCACTGTCTTCCTCTTATTGTCCATCCACATGTGTCATTTCAGGACCAAGGAGTGCTTCTGACAGTTAAACAGGCTTATGACTGTGTATCTTGTGATTAAAATTTAGGGAATGGATCACCTCTAGCTTCAAAGTAAAAATTGTTTTCATCCTCAAACCTCAAACTAATTCCAATTGAAGACCAGATATGAAGGGAAGAGAGAAAGAGGGGGAGGGAGGGAGGAAGGAAGGAAAGAAGAAAGGATGAAGGAGAAAGAATGAATGAAAGAAGGAAAGAAGAAAAAAGAAAGAAAAAACTGGGGGAAACAGAAAGGGTTCCAGTTTCATGGCACTTCTGTGATGTTTTTTATTTTGGGGGTTATGATAAATGTAAATATGAAAATATTTAACTTAGATTGTGTTTCATGAGGAGGTCAGCAGGAATAGATAATATAAAATATGAAATACGTTGGTAATTGACTTACTTTGCCCAGACCTAGAATTACACCTGGTCTTGCCCTTCCCCATTTCCTCCTGGGTATCTGTGCTAAACTGTGCAGACATAAAAACAAGGGATATAACAGAAGTACCAGAAAAAACTCGTGGAAAAATTGTGGCTGGGACACAGCTATGGCATGGGAGTAGAGCAGGTCCTTAGTGTGGCTGAAGCTCTGTTATTGGTTGCAAGCACCACAATAAACAAAGATGACTGTGAAAATATCTAGGAATATTTTTACAACATTATGTGATGAATGGTGGCCAGCACAATAACATCCTTGTCTACATGCTCCTTTGTAGCTAAAATTGTTTCCTCATGTAATCTCAGGCCCTCCAGTCAGAGCTGCACCATGCAGGTACCATGGCTTCTCCACATTAAACATCACTCTGACATGGTTCAAAAACAGAGATGAGCTCTGTTACTTCCAAACTGCTGTGGTCCATGAAGGAGAGAAAATTTCTGCATCATGCCTTCTTTTTTATGTCACCAATAGGTTCCTAAATCATGACATGGAGACCTTTTTTTGTTTTTTGAAACTAAAAAAATTTTATAACTTAAATTTACCCATTTCTATTCATCTATGTGCTGCTCCATGACTCATGGCTTTTACCTATTTTGCATGTCATACTTCCCCTGCATCTGGCTTCCCAGAGTGCTCTATATCTAGAAATCCTGCTTATATCCTCTGCATAGTTATTGCCTGTTTAGCTTTTTATTAAGCCAATCACAGTGACATATCTTTGCATGGTATTATCAAACATTTCAAAACACAAGTCCTACACTATTTTCAGCAGAGCCCACGTAAATTCTGGGCACTGATGATGTCTATTCCCACAGCATCAGTGAGATGGATCATACCACCATGCAAGGAGGTCCTCTGTGTGGGACTGCCAACTTGTTTGAAACCATCTGAGGTAGAGTATCTGAAAGTTCATATCTGGTCAGAAGAGTTTGTCCAAAGTTCCCAGCAAGTATTCCTGTATACTACACAATAGAAATCATAAATGGTGCACATAGAGGAAATTGTATGTAAAGAGAAGAAATTATGGCTGTATTGATTATGCACATACCTCATGCACAGCATTTTTATCAATTTTCCTATTCTTATTGCCTTCCCAAGGAAATGTGCTTATTAATTTCACTTATTAGGACCCTAATCACTTCCTGAGCTACTGAGTGTTACTGTAATGTCCTGTTCTGACCCTTTAAGAGACAAGCATTGCCCACTCCCTCCCCCATCCACCAATTGAGGCAGGAAGATCTTCCTTTCTACTCGCAGCTGGAGGCCTTTCTTCCTGTCACTCTCCCAAAGAGAAGAGGCAGCTTCTGTCTCATCCCCTTCTCCCCACTTCTCCCCTTCTCCCCTTTCTCTCCCTCTCTCTGTTCTTTCCCTTCTCCCCTTTCCCCTTACCTTCCATAACCCATTAAATAAATATACAACCTCACTCTGCATGATGTGCCTATCTGTCTTGGTCTCTCACCCACCATGTTGCTCCCTGCCTAGGACCTGATGCTATTCATGGCCCGCTGCCTGCTGCTGCCCACTCATGAGGCTCTACCTGGGATATGCTGGCCCTCATGGGCTGTGGGACACAAAGGGACTCCCTGCCTGGGACTAGCTGCCTTCATGGTCTGCCATTGTCTTGGGACCCGCTGCCCACTGCTGCTATGGATAAGTTTCACTTAAACCATAACAGGTACAACATGATCTTAGTTATGGTTCTACTCTACAACAAACATTTTCTGTTCTCATGATACATTTGAAAAATGGGTGAGTCCTCAGCACTGCAGAATTTTCTCTGGGGTTTGTCTCTGCCTAGGTTCTGTGTGTCTCAGCTTCTGCTGGTGCTGTTTAAGTTCTACCTACCATAGAGGTAAGTCAGCAGTAAACAATAGTATGGAATCTGATAAATGTCACTTGCCTTATGAAAAAGTTCTGTACTTTAAGAGTTTGGTTGACCTGAAATATGTCCCACACAGAAGAGCCTGCCATACTCCCAGTAAGCAAAGGTTGAGCCTACAGCTGTACCAGATGACTCTTGGTGAACACAACTGCCCATAAGAAAGACACAGTACTCAACTGTCAGGTGGAGAATGGTGGACAACCACAAGTTATTAAAACCCATATGTGGTAGTCACTGTGCAGCAGAGAGAGCAAGGTATTGATATCGTATTTGGTACTGTCTCTCTGTTATGGTTTAAGTAAATTGCTGCCGGTCCCCAAGTGGGTGCAGCAGGCAGCAGGCCATGAGACCATGCCACAGGTCACATGAAGTGGCAGCAGACAGACAGTAATGTGTTCCGAAAGCAGCCAGTTCTAGGACAGGATGGCACATTTCCCCCAAGTGCCTGCAGTGGGCCACAAGGGGCAGTGAGTCCCAGGCAGGGAGCCACATGGTGGGTAAGAGACCTTGACGGGGCAGCCAGTCCCACAAGAAGAGATGGATGGACATACCACAAGACCATGCCATAGGTCTCTGAAGTCCTGGAAGGGAGCCACATGGCAGGTGAGAGAAAAATGTATAGACACACTATGTATAGTGAGGTTGGATATTTATTTAGTGGGTTATGGAGGGGAAAGAGGAAAAAAGGGAAAAGAGGGGAGAGAGAGAGAGAGAGAGAGAGAGAGAGAGAGAGAGAGAGAGAGAGAAATAGAATGGGAATGGAGTGGGGAGAATGAAAAGACAGAAGCTGTCTCTCTGAGATAGAATGACAGAAAAGAAGAGACCCAGGCAGAAGGCTAAAGATCAGCTTGCCTTGGTAGATGGGGAGGGAGTGGGCTTGACTTGTCTCCTAAAGGGACAGAGCAGACCATTACATTCCCATCACTTTTTTTATAATGAAAAGGTGGGAGGTTAGGCACCACAGGTTAAAGGAATTGGACAGCAGATTCTCAAGACTTATTCCTGTCTATTTGCGGGTATCATCTTTGGGGAAAACCCAAGAAGTCTGGGTCCTGGTCACATCTTGGTGTAGCTGGTCTCTTTGCTCCAGTCTGGTGTTTGTGGTATGAAAATGTCTGGTGTCTCTTATACCTGTTTAAGGCATTGGGAGAACAGAGGACAAAGTCAAGTTTAGGAAAAAAAATTAGAACCAGGGAATTGAAAGGGTATATCTGACCTGTTTAAGGTAGATCCTTCAATTCAGCTCCCTGGAACTCACAAGAAGTTTCTGGGTTTGTGAAAACAGAAGTTTTAGACATATATATTGTATAAAGGGTAGCATATTTATGTCAGAATGACTGTGACAGATATTTTTGCACATTAAAAAGTATTTTTAAGACTATGGAAGCCAGCAAGAGAGAGAAATTTGATACTTGTCCTCATACCTTTATAAATTGCAGGTCTTGTATTTGTATCAATATTTTACTGAAATTATTTTAATGAGGTTGTCCTTTTAAAACGACAAAACTCAGCTGTCAAGCTGCATCAGAAATCTTTGACAAGAATAAAATTTTACTTGAGTTATTGATTAAAAATTACAGAGAACTTACTTGATTGGCACCTACTGTAATGTTCTGTCTCTTTAAGAGACAAGCCACAACCACTCTTTTCCTGCTTGCAGCCTTAGTCTCTTCCTTTCTCTTCCCATCTCCCTCTCAGGAAAAAGCAGCTTCTGCCTCTCCACACTTCTCCCCTTCCCCCATTCTCTCTCTCTCTCTCTCTCCCCTCTTCTCCTCTTTTCACTTCCCCTCCATAAACCACTAAATAAATATCCAACTCTACTCTGTATGGTGTGCCTATCTCTGTGTCTCCCACCCACCACCCACATGGCTCGCTGGGGACCAGTCATCTTCGGAGATCTGTCACATGGTCTCATGAATCTTACCTGCTTGGGACTGGCTGCTTTCCGCAGCAAGCTGCTGGGGACTCACAGCAAATCCATTTCACCTAGAGCTACTCCTCAGTGTCCTCCATGGTCATTGGAAGGTTGTACTTGCATTTTGCTGTTTAGTGCAGGGCCTGCTAGGCTCCAGAAGATCCTCTGGGCTAAGAAATCTGTAGGAAGACAAGCCTACCTTGACATGAACAGCCAAGCTGTCAATTCCAGCCATTCTGTCCACATCTAGAGATCTTCAGTTTAGATGAAAGGTAGTTTTTCCCATTGGTCAGCACTTCTCAGGTGAAGTGAATTAGTAAATTGTGGATGGATGTTGTTCTGTGCCCATTTGTCTTTTGTCTTCTTTGGCAGAAGTAGAGTGCTGCTGTTGCTAGGAGCCAACCTGTCTCTTTTTGTTATGAAAAGTTTTTAATAATTAAATATCTAAATGTCATATTGCCTGGATCTCTGAGCAGCCAAGGGCTGTTTATTGGGTATAACTACAGTATAGAATCTGCCTGGAGAGTTGTGTCTGAGCTTGACTGTACTGGCTCTTAACAGGTAAGATTTACACTCATAAAAAGACAGAAAGAAGAAAAAACTGTTTGCAGTAGAAAGTTAATGTCAGAACTGACAATAGTAGAGAACAGCTTATTATATTTTAATGTTGGATTAAATATAAAGTATTGTTGTCAGAAACTTAAAAGTACATATCAATGCAAAACATGAAATTTATTTTTTGGTAGTCTGGAATGAGATACAATGAATAGACAATTATAACATTTAACGGTAAACACAGGTGCACTTAAGCTACATGTATCAACATACACACACACACACACACACACACACACACACACACACACACAGTGAACAGAAATTTGTTGAATTGAATGCTCTTGGTGGGTCTTACCAAAGGAATGTCACTTCACAAAACACACATGCATCTGAGTCACCAAGAGGAATTTATAGACAAAAACATAAGTAGTAAACCGGGGATCCAGGCAGGGTATACCTCAGTAAATATGGCAAAACGTGGTCACCTGGCCTGGCTCTCAGCCTCTATGGCAGTGAAATCACCTGACCTCAGCCAAGATGGTGGAAAGGTCACCTGACCTCAGTCAAAATGGCAACAGTCACATGTTGTATGGAAAAACACAATTTTTGAGCTGCAGGAATTTTAAACTTAATAATAAGAGAGACCTAGAGGCATGATCCACTTTGCTGTTGAACTACCATACCACAAGCCACAGCAGGGAGCAAAAGTCTGGGATTGTAAACAGTCACCTCATGGATCTGACTAATCTTATTGGCAGCAATAGTGGTAGCAGGGAGAGTTTGAGGAAACTCCTTTCATTCACCTGTGCACAGACAGCAGTTAGAAAGCCCCTGTAAAAGTGGAGCTGGTGGGACACCAGGGGAGTGAGGGTAGGAGCTGAAGTAGTGGGGCATTAAGGCCTGTGGTTTTAGGACCTCTAAAAAGACATTCATTTGAAGGGGAGGCTGGATTGATGAATATGGATGGCATGCTACTCATAGCTGAAATCATAAAACCCCACGGAAACAGTGACACCACAAGGCCTATAGGAAGATATCTCTCCTCTATAGGTGGGGTGCAAATCAGCACCAAACATCGCAGGGCATATATGAGAGTATCCTCTGCCCGTAGGTGGGGTGCTAAAGCCTGACTGCCTCCAGTTGGGGTAACTCAGAATTCAGCGAGGCCACAGGTCATTCTGAGTGCCTTTAAAAGCAAACCAAACAAAAACAAAAACAAAAACAACACGGCGAAGAAAAAAAGAAAAGAAATAAGGAAGAAAAAATCTGAGGGAACTTGGGCTCCTAGTAGTGGGAGGACAGACCCCACGTCACCCAAACACGATTTAAGCTATGGGAAACAATCCAGAGATGAATATTAGTGAAGGGAGCATTGTAGCCTTAAAGACCATGGTTGGGGGCTGTCCCCCTATTTCTAGGAACACCAGAAGATTTCTGAGAGCTCAAAAGTCAATTCCTCAGGTTTAGAGAAATGGTTAAGCAGACAAGAATGGGGGAAACTCACCAATTGAAGCCAGTGGCGTGTGTAGAATTTCACTTAAGCCAATGGAATGGAGAGCTGTTGTAAAGAAATCGGGTTCCCAGAAGAAATTCAAATGGCCAAAAGATACTTAAGGACATGTTTAACTTCCTTAGCTATCAGGGAAATGCAAATAAAAACAACTCTGAGATACCATCTTACACCTGTCAGAACGGCTAAAATCAAAAACACCAATGATAACTTATGCTGGAGAGGATGTGGAGTAAAGGGAACACTCATTCCTTGTTGGTGGGAATGCAAACTTGTACAACCACTTTGGAAATTAGTATGGCGGTTTCTCAGAAAACTGGGAATCAACCTATCTCAGGATCCAGCAATACCATGCTTAGGAATATACTCAAAAGATGCTCAAAAGCATTTGTTCAACTATGTTCATAACAGCATTATTTGTAATAGCCAGAACCTGGAAACAGCCTAGATGCCCCTCGACTGAAGAATGAATAAAGAAAGTGTGGCACATTTACACATTAGAGTACTAGTCAGTGGTAAAAAGCAATGATATTATGGATTTTTATGTAAATGAATAGAATTAGAAAACACTATCCTGAGTGAGATAACCCAGACCCAAAAATGTGAATATGGTATGTACTCACTCATAAGTGGATACTAGCAATAAACAAAGAACACTAGGCCTATAGTTCACGATCCTAGAGAAGCTAAGAAATACGGTGAACCCAAAGAAAAACATATAAAGACCCACCTTGGAATTGGAAACAGAAAAGATCGTCTGACAAAATTGGAAGCATGGGGGCAGGAGGTAGAAAGAAGGAGAGAAGAGGAGGTTTGAGGAGCCTACTTAGGCTCTTGCCAGCCTCTGAACAAAAGAGGAAGAAAGAAAAGTTGTTCTTTCAGAGTCAGGTCTCAGAAAGGTGAGATGATCTCACTGAAATTCATTGCAGCTCAGCTAATGGGAAGTGCCCTGGGATAAGGAATTCAAGGAAATAAAAGGCCAGTTTATCACTAAAGGATTATTTCACAGATTCATTTAACATGATTTAAGGTTAACTTGCCTTCCTAAGACCCAAGCTAGAGATTCAATTCTTTCAATGTAAAATTTTTATTAGTGGCCTTTGTTGCTACTCTAAAGAAATTATTCCCTTCATTCATTTTGCTCCTAGTTAAGTTGGTTTCCTGGAGGTAGGAGGCAGTTAATTCCAATACTCAATGCCAAAGAATTACCTTTTTATGGATAACTGTTATCTGTCAGTTTGATGTAAATAATTACACACTTCTACCATAAGCTCTGGTGCCAATGACCACCACCTGTGCTGGTATCTTCAGTGCCTGCCAGTCTAGTAATTAAATTCTGAATTCTTTTATTTGAGTGTACTCTCATGTCAGAGTCCCAAGGAAGAGTCCCAATGGATGCTGTACAGCACACCATTCTGGATCACTGTGTATATCAACATAGATATTAAACAGCCTTGTAGCTGAAGGAGCCATGAAATCACAGTTCAGTGACAGTAAGAGACACAGAAACTCTTGAGAAAGCTGGAACTTGGGATGGTTATTGAGAATTCTTTAAGGCTAAAGAAGAGGGAGGAGGCAATAGTATTTATATCTCATTTTGGCTGCATAAATTTAGCCATCTGCTTCTTCCTAAGGCCCCTTCAAGACCATTTCTTCTCTTCTTTGTTTTTTTTTCAGGCCATGTTATATTTTCAACTTTGTTGCTATGATAAAATATCCTAACCAAAAGAAGCTTAGGGGGAAAAAAGGTTTGTTTAGCCAGGTTACATAAGAAAGATCAAGTTAGAAATTCAAATTTCTAACATCCACAGCCAAGACCAGAGAAAGACAAATATACCCATAGTACTTGTTTGCTGTATGATGCTCACCTAGCTTTTTTTTACTCTTCTTGCACAGTGTGGAGTCCTGTGTCTAATAAAATGGTGCCACCCACATTCAAAGTAGTTTTTACCATTTTAATTAACAATCAAGACAATCCTCCACAGGCATCCCAACACATTAATTCTTTCTATAGAATTCCTTACCTGAAATCCTCTTCCTAGGCAATTCTAGGCTGTGGCAAATGGACATTTACAACTAAATATTATTGCCAGTGTCTCAGGAAATCTGTACTAGTAAGAACTCATACTTCTGATTCTCTTGTTTCCACCTCCCTAGTGTTAGGTTTATAGGCATGGGATACCATAATGATTGTTTGTTTGTTATTTTATTTTGTTGTTGTTTTGGGGACTGAACATAGGAATCCAACTTAACATTACATGTGAGGCAATCACTAAAAGTAATGCACAACCCAACTAGCCTGTTACTATTCCTAAAACCAAATTTTAATCTTTGAGTAATTTCAAAACTAAAAATACCACTTTCTTAATAGCCAGTGTCTCATGAAATATGGGCATGTTAGAAATCACAGTTCTAGTCCTCTTGTTTCCATAACCCAAGAGTTAACATTTTAGGTATTGGCTACCAAAGTGCTTGTGTTGTTGGTTGTAGATTTGAATCTGTGGCCCCTTTAAATACCCTGAACCCAATGACCTACACAACCAGCCCATTTCTATTCTTAAAAACAAATTTTAATGTTTGATTCATTTCAAGATTAAAACTAGCTCTTCCTGAACAGCATAAGTTTCTCAGATGACATCTACACTGAAGTTAACATGAGGTACATGGTGGTTGAGGTTCCAAACCATGACATCCATTCTCCTAGACTCTCATCTATAAAATTTTCCTAGTGTATGATTGATTTTCAGTAAGTAGTTTTATCAGACTCTTTGACATTTGACCAACCTCCCTTCATCCCAAAGAGTCTAAAGATTTCCCTGATGTCCTTTATCTAAACAAGACAGCCTGTCAACTCTCTTTCTCTCCATGGAGTATCCTCATTCATGTGTATGTCCTGTTCAAAACTATTTCTGTACTCTTGAGAGACTGATCCTGCCTTTGTCCAAAGAGACTATCCTAATGATCATCCTAAACTTTAACAAGGAGGAGCTTCTCTGGATTCTAATACCTTGTGTTCCTCTCTAGGGCTCAGTGAGGATAATGATCTCAGATCCACAAGATTGTGAAAATTATAAATTTGACTGTTGACTGAAAACTACAACTCTGTGCTCAAAAAGGACAAGAAATATCTTATTCTGAAATCAGATATTGGTGACCCTGTCTCAGGAACATAAATTTGGGTCATCTGAAAACTCACTGTGGAAACAGCTTTTGAAATTTTTATAATAACAGAATGAAGAAAGTTGTCTTAGAGTTTTTATTGTTGTGAACAGAAACCATGACCACAGCAACTCATGAAGAAAACATTTAATTGGGGTTATTTGCTTGCAGTTTCAGATATTCAGTCCATTATAGTCATGACAGGGAGCCTGGTGATGTTCAGGCAAATGTAATACTAAAGCTGAGATTACTGGCAGCAGCATGTCAACTACCATACTAAAGGAAGATTAAACAAGAGATCTCAAAGCCCTCACCCACAGTAACACAGTGACTCCAACAAGATTACATCCACTTCAACAAGGCCACACCTCCTAATAGTAATATTCTTTCTGGGGAGCATTTTTCTTTAAACCATCACATTTCACTCCCTGGTCCCCAAAGGCTTATAGCCATATCTTAATGCAAAATGTTTTCAGTCCAACTTCAAAATTCCCATATTCTATCATAGTTTCAAACTTGTTTCAAAGTCCAAAGTCTCTTCTGAGAAACATGTCAATCTCTTAACTGTAAAATCAAGATCAAAAGACAAATTACATACTTCCAATGTATAATCGCATAGGATATACATTACTATTACAAAATATAGGGAAGGAAGCATAGTGAGGAAATATTGGACCAAAGCATCTCCATGACTGGTACTGAAGCAGTGCTTGGCCTATTAGCTCTAACTTCTTATTCACTAGCTTTTAGATCTCAATTTAACCCATCTCTATTAATCTGTATATTACCACTAGGCTGTGACTTACAGGCTAAAGTTCTGATGTCTGTCTCTGGCTGGGCTACATAACTTCTCCTCATTCTGCCTTCTTTTTCCCAGCTTTCAGTTTAGTTTTCCCACCTACCTATATTCTGGCCTGACAGGCCCAAGACAAATTCTTTATTAACCAATAATATTCACAACATACAGAGAGGAATCCCACATCACAGTTCGATAGACAACAAATACCACTGATCCTGTTTCTGACCTGATAATGCTAGGATTACAGATATACACTTCCATGGATAATTTATTACATGAGTCATGAAACTGAAACTCAGGTTCCCTTGCTTGTAAAGCAAGTGTTCTGTGTGATTATTTTGAGTGTAATCTAGCCAGGTGGGTCAGGAACAACAAGCATCCCTCCCACTTATACAGAATGTCAAACACAAATAAAAGCATGTTATAGCATGTAGTCATGTAATGCTAACCAAACACTTACTGAGATATACTATGTGAGAAAATTGAAGGTCAACTATATGATGTCAATGATCATCAGCATATATGTAGCTGATTTGGACTCAGAAACCCAGAATTCATTTAAGTTCTATGCTAATTGATGTCTAAGACACAAAATAAAATCAAAGAGTAGGTTTGATTTTTATAGTTTGCTTACACTGCTGTGGAGAAACACTGAAGTACAATGTTATGCATAGTTAATGTGAAGTATCAGTTATTTCAAAGACTATATGGCTTATCGTTTACTCTTCCTTTTCTGTAGAAGATGCCTTGATATGTTTTCCCTTCCTTTCTTCCTTCCCTCATCTCTCTCTCTCTCTCTCTAACAAACTTACTGACTGCATCATTAAGTCCAGAGGCAGACTTTGCTGTTGTGCAGAAACAATATTGAATGAAAAAATTAGTATGATTTTAGGAAGATGGAACTGACCTGGGGAGAAGGGTCAAGTCACAGAGATCAGTAGTGATGCAGAGTTTAGAATTTATGGACACTTTTGGAACAGAAGACCAGACATATAGCTAAGACAAGAAAAGTCAGGAACTCAGGAAATGGGAGACAATAATATCCCAGTCTTTAACAAGAGGCTTATCATTGGGCCTATCATCCTCACAATCAAAATGGTACCTAAGAGAATATTAATGAGAAAGCCTATAAGGTGAAATGTCTGAGAATCAGACTTTGGTTCATAACTTCTACATTTTTAAGTCCTCTGGGGCATGTTTATTTGTTCAACATCTTTTGATATTTGGTTTCGTTTGGTTTAGTTTGGTTTAGTTTATTTGGAAAATTTCAAACTTCATAGTCCACATATAGCAGACACTAAGTGTTTAAGAATGAATTCTGAGATACTTATTGACTCCATTGTTTAGCAGTTCTTTGTTCAGCCACTGAGGTTCCCACTGAAGAGATCTTAATGTCTTGGTCATGTGTGTTTGTTGCATGAGTGGGATAGAAAGGCACAATACTAGCAGGACATACTAGAAACTATCACTAGTAGAAAACTACGCAGCCTCATTCCTTCTGAGCACTCCCTGAACTCTGCTTTAGTATCCTTGTAACTGCTAAAGTTTTTGAGTGGAAGGATGTGGATAGTCAGTTCTCTTTTCTCAAAATTTGTAAAGTTCTTAAAAAATCAGTTCTGTCATTTTTCAAACATGTTCTCTGACATGATCTTAGTTATTTCATAGGATTAATTTTCTGGTATATTGATAATTTTAAACTTGTCAAAATTTATTCTTCAGGGTTGAGTTCTCCCCACTCTCCTTTCCCTACTTCACATAGACTAACCAGCAAATTAATCAACCAACCATACCAACCTTCCAAGTTTTGCTTTTACTAAAAGTAGATTCTATGGATTAGAATTATCACTCAGGAATGCTGTGGACTCTGGGAATGCTGCACTTTCTCATATGTTTTGACCATATTCCACCATCTTCTGACAAAATTAGGCATTGCAATCCAATTCCTAAATAGTGGATCTCTTTTCATTACCAGGTTGATATAACTAGAATGAAAAAAAGACAGATTATTTCATAATAACCATATTATTATGAGTGTTAAAAATCATGCTTATATTTTCTAACAGGATAATAAAAGTTTCTTCTGAATCTGAATCCTAATGTCATCTTTCACCACTGTCTATTATGCCCTTAGGTTTTCCTTTTTTTATTATGTGCTTTGAGAGCACTTGCCTTATTTTTACTCTTTCACCCTTTTCCACATCTTCCAACTTGTATGTTATATTGGATTATGATCTTTGTCTTTCTTTCAAAATGTCTATCAACAATTCCTCTTTTCTATGATGACTATCGGGTACTGATACTTATATTTGAGAACTTCTGTGTGTGTGTGTGTGTGTGTGTGTGTGTGTGTGTGTGTGTGTGTGTGATATAATATCAAGAACAGAGATCATGATCTTGCAAAATCTAGTCATCTTCTCACCTGTGCGTCTTAACCACAAGGGAAGGAATGGTGGATCTATGCAACCATAGTAGTAACTCATGGTTAGGAAGTGTTTTTATTACTATGGAACAGGAAAGCAACAGGCTGAACTTCGGAAGCCCACATCTATAGACCATACCTCCTAAAGGGTCCAAAGCCTCCAAAATTAGCACATAGAGCTGGGGCTTAGATAATCAGAACATTAACCCTAGATGAAACATATCAGATTTAAATCTTAACAAATTTCACATTCAAATTATTATATATGAATTGAGTAAAATACTTACTAGCTTATTTTAAAACTGGCTTCATAAATCATTGTCTTCCTTCTTGTATTTTCCCTGACATTGGTTTTAGAAAATACCTTTCAATATTTCATAAACTGGTGCTTTTAGTATTAATTAATACATTTCTTTGAAAACATATTACACATAATTGTTACATTGATGCAAAATTACCATAATCCTTATTATATCAATTCAGGAACGCATTTTATGTATTTCTCAGAAAAAAAATGCTTAAATGATCAAATATACCAGTCTTTATATGGTTGGTTGTTTTACTATACTAAATGTTTAAGAGATCTTATATAATTGACTTGCATAGAGTATGAATGCAGGAAATGATAAAAGAAGAAAGAAGCTCTTAGAAGTTAGGATTAGCATACAAAATAAATGTTTTCTTAATTAAAAATAAAATTGTCAGTATCACTGTGTTGAAGCTAAATTTCCTGTTTGATTCTCAATTTTTCTAATAATTCATTTAAAGAAATAAGCATAAGCATTCATTGAAATCTTCAGGGAATGAGATCAAATTAGTTCGAATTACTTGCTATAGTTTTCATACCTTGCAAGCACATTCCAATGTAGCTTCTTTTTTTTTACTCTTGATCATCTTTTTTTATTTATTAGATTTTTTAAAAATACCAATCAAAGTTTCCACGCCCTCCCCTCCTCCCATTCTTTCCACACACCACCCCCATCCAATCCTCAGAGAGGGTAAGGCACATTGTTTTGTGGAAGGTCCAAGGCCCTTGCTACTATATCTAGGCTGAGTAAGGTATACACCCAAAGAGAATAGGTTCCCAAAAAGCCAATACATGAAGTAGGAATAAATCCTGGTGCCACAGTCAGTGGTCCCTCAGTCTGCCCCAGTCATGCAACTGTCAATCACATTCACAGGGACTAGTTTGGTTCTATGTTTGCTCCTTCCCAGTCCAGCTGGAGTTGGTGAGCTCCCAGTAGCTCAGGTATACTATTTCCAGGGGTGAACCCTTCATGATCTTGACCTCTTTGCTCATATTAAGAAAGAAATTGGGTATCCTGACCGGCCGGCAGAAGCCCCGGAAATGGAGCACAGACATTCCTCAACCCCCTAAACTTTCTGATCATTATGCAGGGGCTTCTCTCCCGGGCTACTGCCTCTCTCTTCCAATCCCATCCCAGCTCTTCTCCCAGGCACCCCTTCCCTTCTTCGGGATCAGAAGATCCCACAGCTCAGCCTGTTTTGGGGCTGGGATGGCGTGGTGAGTGCAACCGGGCAGGAGTTCCTCTGTTTCACTAAGTCTGCAAGCAGCATGCTAGTCCTTTTGTCTGTGAGGTCCCTGGCCAGTAAAGGGCCCTGATCCTGTATCAGAAGATCCTTTGGAGGGGAGAGTGTGTTCCTGACCAGCCAACAGAAGCCCCAGAAAAGGAGCACAGACATTTCTCAACCCCCTAAACTTTCTGGTCATTCTGCAGGGGCTTCTATCCCCGGCTACTTCCTATCCCATCCCAGCTTGCTCCCAGGCACTTCTTTCATTCTTCTGGGTCTGAATATCCCCCAGCTAAGCCTGTTTGGGGGTTGGGATGGGGTGGTGAGTGCAACCAGGCTGGAGTTCCTTTGTTTCACTAAGCCTGCATGCAGCAAGCTAGTCCTTTTGTCTGCAAGGTCCTTGGCCAGCAAGTGGCCCTGATCCTGTACCAGAAGATCCATTGGAGAACATTTGAAGGAAGAGATGGGCAGGCACCAATGCAAGAATTCCTCCAACAATCTGAAAAACAACATGATAATACCAGATCCCAGTGAACATACAATAGGAAGACTTGAACACCCTAATCTTGAAGAAGTAGAAAAAATAGACATTATGAAGGTGATAGAGTGCCTTAAACAGGATGTGAAAAACTCCCTTAAAGAAATGGATAAGAAGAATAACAAAAGATTTGAAGAAATGAATAAATCCCTGAAAGCTACCCTAGGAAACCAAGGAAAAACAATCAAACAGATAATGGAAACAGTTCAAGACTTGAAAACTGAAATGGAGGCAATGAAGAAAACACAAACTGGGAGCTGGCTGGATATGGAAAATCTAAGTAAATGAAAAGAGACTACAGAGACAAGTATAACAAACAGAATACAAGAGATAGAAGAAAGAATCTCAGATGCGGAAGACACTATAGAGAAAATAAACACACTGATCAAAGAAAACAGCAAATTCAACAAATTCTCACCACAAAACATCCAGGAAATCTGGGACACAATAAAAAGACCAAACCTAAGAAAAATAGGGGTAGAAGAAGAAAAAGAATTACAGCTCAAAGTCCCAGAAAATATATTCAGCAAAATTTAAAAGAGAACTTTCCCAACCTAAAGAAGGATATTCCTATGAAGGTTCAAGAAGCATACAGAACACCGAATGCTGTGGGAGCTCCTTCCGCTCCTCAGCCAATCGCCGCTGAGTTACCAGCCCATTGGGGCGTGGTCTCTCTCTCTTTAAAAAAAGCAGCGGTTGTCCTCCACTCCCTCTTTGGCTTCCGGCTCCGCTTTCGGCTCCTGGACTCCTTTCCTGTTCACGCGGAGGGGCTGTTGTCTGGGACGGTAATCTGTAAGTTTTTTCCCCTTTGAATAAATAACCATTCTATTAATCATAATTCCAAACTGGTGTGGGATTGTCTGTGACTTACGTCTTCATCTGGCACCCTACGTTTGGTTGTAGAACCCCCCCTTTCCCCCCACTCAACTGCTTGCTACCAGCCCAGCTAGCTCAGTCGGTAGAGCATGAGACTCTTAATCTCAGGGTCATGGGTTCGAGCCCCACGTTGGGCGCCATATATAGTATGAGGGGCCAGCTTGTTGGAGTATCTGTCCCACCCAGTACCCCACAGCCAGCAAGTCCCAAGGAAAATCAATCACACAGAGATGTGGGAGAATTGTCTGTATTCTGTCAATCATATTTTAATAAAATGCTGATTGGCCAGGCAGGTTGTATAGGCGGGAAAGCCAGACAGGAAGTAGGGGTGGAGCAAAGAGACTGAGAGTATTCTGGGAAGCAGGAAGCTTGCATTCCTGCGCAGACCACCGAAGAGGCAACATGTAAGTTGTCACACTGAGAAAGGTACTGAGCCCGTGTGGCTAACATAGATCAGAATAATGGGTTAAGATAAGTCATAAGAACTAATAAGTAGCCTGACCTAATGGACTAATCAGCTTTATAACTTATCTCTGTGTGATTGATTTTCCTTGGGACTTGCCAGCTGTGGGGTACTGGGCGGGACAGAAACCCCAACAAGCTGGCCCCTCATACTACAACCGAGTAGGCTGGATCAGAAAAAAAAATCCCCTCGCCATATAATAATCAAAACACAAGGTCAAGATGGCGCCTTAAGCGAAGAAGGAAGCTCCTGCCCCTCCCAAAGCCGAAGCTAAAGCGAAGGCCTTGAAAGTCAAGAAGGCAGTGCTGAAAGGCGTCCACAGCCACAAAAAGAAGATCCGCACATCGCCCACTTTTCTGCGGCCCAAGACTCTGCGGCTATGAAGGCAGCCTAAATATCCCCAGAAGAGCACGCCCAGGAGGAACAAGCTTGACCACTATGCCATCATCAAATTTCCCCTGACCACCGAGTCAGCCATGAAGAAGATAGAAGACAACAACACACTGGTGTTCATTGTGGACGTCAAGGCCAACAAGCATCAGATCAGACAGGCTGTGAAGAAACTCTACGACATTGATGTGGCCAAAGTCAACACCCTCATAGGGCCCGATGGAGAGAAGAAGGCATATGTTAGGTTGGCTCCTGATTATGATGCTCTGGATGTTGCCAACAAAATTGGAATCATCTAAACTGAGCCCAGCCAGCTAATTCTAAATATACACTTTTTCACCATAAAAAAAAACACAAAACACTGAATAAAGAAAGAATATTAAGAACTGCAAAGGAAAAAAGTGAAGTAACTTACAAAAGTAAACCTATCAGACTTATACCTGACTTCTCTATGGAAACCATGAAAGCCAGTAGGTCCTGGATAGATGTGCTGCAGAAACTAAGAGACCATAGATGCAAGCCCAGACTGCTATACCCAGCCAAGCTTTCCTTCACCATCAATGGAGAAAACAAAATATTCCATGATAAAAACAAATTTAAACAATACATAGCCACAAATCCAGCCATACAGAAAGTAATAAAAGGAAAATCACAACCCAAGGAATCCAACAATGTCCACAATAACTCAGACATCTAGTGACCCTTCACCAGGACAACTCAAAGAAGGGGAACACACAAACTCTACCTCCAAAAAAGATAATAATAAATAGAATAACCGGAGTTAACAACCACTGGTCATTGATATCACTTAATATCAATGGACTCAGTTCACCTCTAAAAAGGCACAGGCTAAGAGATTGGATATGAAAACAGGATCCAACATTCTGCTGTTTACAAGAAACACACCTCAACCACAAAGAGAGACATCTACTCAGAGTAAAGAGTTGGGAAAAGGTTTTTCAATCAAATAGACCTAAGAAACAAGCAGGTAAGGCTATACTAATTTCTAACAAAATTGACTTCAAGCTAAAATCAATCAGAAGTGATGGAGTTGAACACTTTATACTCATAACAGGAACAGTTAATCAGGATGAAGTGTCAGTCCTGAATATCTATGCCCCTAATACAAAAGAACCCACTTATGTAAAAGAAATATTACTAGAACTCAAGGCAGACATCAAACTCCACACACTAAGAGTAGGAGACTTCAACAGACCTCTCTCACCAATGGACAGGTCAATCAGACAGAAACCTAACAGAGAAATAAGAGAATTAATGGAGGTAATGAATCAAATGGACTTAACAGACATCTATAGAACATTCCACTCAAATAGGAAAGAATATATCTTCTTCTCAGCATCTCAAGGAACCCTCTTGAAAATTGACCACAGACTCGGTAACAAAGAAAACTTCCACAGATACAAAAAAATATTAGTAACCATCTGTGTCTTATTGGATCACCATGGAATAAAGTTAGAATTCACAACAATTCTACCCCCAGAAAGCCTAGAAACTCATGAAAGCTGAACAGTCAACTACTGAACTATCCCTGGATTAGGGAAGAAATAAAGAAAGAAATTAAAATCTTCCTAGGAACACTTAAAGTTCAAAGTTGAGTCCCCTTTAAGTTCAGGACTGAAGGGAAGGAACAATGATGGTTTGTGACCTTTGATCTGAAGCATGCACAGGAACAGAGTGTCATTTGCCCAAAGTTCCTAATGGTAAGAAATATTGTTTACAAATGAAAAAAAGTAGGATGATAGTGTTGATTTTGCCTCCATAGTGTCTCTTCACACTCTACACTCTAAGAAAAACTTTACGGATCTGTTCTTACAAATTGGACACACTTTCAGGTCCTGGACCTTTATTTAGTTTTGTTAGTTGAGGCTATCTATTATATACTTTCTTATCGAGATATAGAAAATGTAAAATTTGCCTAGTCGTTGACAACTTCCCACAAGGAATGAAAATCCAACTTTTTAATCTTTGAATATCAAAGACAATTCAACTTACAACTAACAAACCATTTCTCATCTTTGAATGAATTAAAAACAAAACAAAAGAAAAACAAGGAAAAGTCAAATAAAGTAGGTCTTAGCACAGAAAAACATGACTGCTCACCCCCAGTCATTTGTAAATATGTGCTCTGTGATACCGGCAGAGACAGAAATACTAACACTGAAGACACACATAACTAATTCCCTGAAATTCCATTGTACTGCTGGACATCAGACACTAGATGGAGCCCTAAGACATGTGTAGGTTATTGTTTGGGCAGACCAGGGAGCTACTAGCTAAAACTAAAGCTCCAGGTTAGAAAATGCGTTATAAGAATAACACAATAAAGTTATCAGATTTTATATTTATAAAATCATATGTCTTTTCAAATTCAAGTGTGTCACATACATTTTGTAATATTATAAAATATATGTTTTCATTTAAAAATTATTTATCAGATAACATGTAGCGTCAGTTTTCTTGTTTTCAGGCCCAGCTCTTTCCAATAGTTGCTGTCTCCAGTGTAAGATGTTATACAAGTGAGGCTAGTATTTCTCTAGTCATGGCACTGTTTGCCAACAACTTGCTTTGCATAAGGCTTTGAAGAGCTGAACACGCTGGAGAGGAAACAGAAAAGTAGAACTGTAGTTTGAAACTATTTGATGATTTAAATCCCATTTGAACAAGGGAGTAGTAATTGAGGTCCCTGTGTACAGAGTCTGAGTTGACAGCTTTCAAACATAAACATCAGCAGTTTTCAAAAGAAAACTGAGTACTAGGATTCATTTGAAATTTTGAAGAGACTGCATTGTTAATAAATGGCAGAATGGCGGAGTTTGCATCAGGTTGTTGAAGACTAAATACATACCTTAATGCAAATTTTAACATTCAATTCTTTGCTCTTCAAATCTCTTTTCTGTCTCTCTTCATTCAACAGATGACTCTATGATGCTAATGTAAGGGAAGGTAAGAATTCTTCCCCAATTTTCCAAACATTATGCTTTTTGTTTCTTTATCACTCCATGTTGTACCCTGGATAATTTTCCCCAATCTGATTTTGCAACTTCTTTCAGCAAGGGTGTCCAGGCTGTTGTTTAATTCTCCACACACTCCCAAGAGTTAGAGTTAAATCCAGATCCTTATTCCTTTGTTGTTCAATCTTCAAACCAACCCTTTGTTCTTATGTTTCCAGTCCTGCTTCATTTGTTTGTCTGTTCTTTTTCACTAACTCTAATCAAAAGGATCCCAAGAGAAAGGAGCTTAGTGAAAAACTAAATAAGAATAGAGTTTATAGAGTGTGACAACCTGGCTTACAATGCCATTGGTTCACTGGCTATGTGTAGGTAGGTTACTTCACTTTCCTGTGTCTCATTTTTCTCAATTATTACGAGAAAGTAACACCTATTCACAGGGTCAGAGTCAACATATAAAGTCACATGGAACAATCAGCACAATACTTTGGATATGATGATGCTTAATAAATATCATCATCATCATTGTGTTTTCCTTTATTCCCAAATGCTCCATGATCCTAAGTTCTACAGAAATTAATCAGTGGTTTCTTCTCCATGCCTGTTCCACCCCTTAAATAGTTTGCAACTTAATTATGAAGTTATCCTAGTGACAATTATTTTCCATGGCTATCATGGAAGCACACTGGCTATGAACATGGACCACAGAGTGTGTTTACACTTCTCTTTGTAGGTCTGGACCAGCACCAGTGATCATTTCTGATTGAGAAGGGCCTATCATAGACAGTGTTCCATCTAACACATTCAAGCAGATAGAGATTTGATGTTCTGAATTCACTTCCTAAAGTCTTCCCATACTGTCCTGAGGCTTAAGGGAAGATGGATTTATTTCTAGACTTGGCTCAGGAACTGTATATGGATGGCCTTTCAAGCTCTTGTATTCCAACAGAAACATCTCTCTATGTGGTGTCCCATTTGCTATTGTATGGACCATCATACTTGAAAGTCCAGCCCTGAGACCTCAGCTCAGATCAGACTCACATTTACTTGGCTTTTCTAGATTGGTTTCTTTTTCTGGTTATGGCACCCATAACTCTGTTTTTCTAGATTGTATTCATGCCTTCCCTAAAATTGTTCTGTTTGGAGAAAAGTGACTTTGTTTTTTCTCTCCTAGTGGTCCAGTCAGTCATATGGACTTGAAATCAGTGTGGGAAAAATTTTTCATGAGAAAAGATTAAACAGAAAGGTAAAGCAGACAGTGCTGTGCTTAGGTAGTATGAGCTGCTGTGTCTTGTATCTCTCGATTCAGGCTCATCGCATCCTAAGTAGCAATCATCAGGCCTTACTTCAACATCACTTTTTAATTCACCTACAAAGTTCATTGTTTTTCATTTTCATGGACCTTGTAAAAGTGCCTGAAATTCTTATTGTCTTGCTCCTTTAAGAAGTCATTCTGATAGCAGAGCCGAGAGAAATATATTTGGGAGAGAAGCTTGGGTACTGTGAAAATGTGTATTTAACTTCACTCAGTTCCAGAAAGCTCAAGACAGATTGTATTCTTGGCCAATGAAAGGACTTTTTGAGTTATAATTACTAAGTTAGAAATGCACTCTCTAGTCATAGGAATTTGTTAAGCATGAAGGGAAAATATAATTTTATTTGAAAAGTTATTAGGTTGATTGAACTGAGATAGGGAGAAAATGCAAGTGTAAAAGTGAGCACACATTGACAGAGAAAGATAGAAATTCGGGGAAACACAGTTGCAATCAGCTTTTTCTTGGGGTTACAGTTTACTGGTAAGTTTTTATGGTAATAAAGAACTAAAAGACAGTTGCAATGAAACAACTGTAAGCAAGGACCATGATCACCTCTCATTGAAATGTGCACAACAGAGAAGAGTTAAGGGAGATTGCAGAGAGGCCAGAACATCACATTTGGAATTTGTCAGTTGACAGAAAGAAGGAAAGACATTTCAGAAGAAAGAAATGTACATGGTTTGTCATGAAAACATTATAGAAAATCTGAAGGTAAGCACTGAGTGTGACTGGATTGAAGAAGTGGGCAATGGGGTAAAGGGAAAATGTAGGTTATGTAGCTTCAGTAGCTTCAGGTTATATAGACCTCAGTTATGCTCCATGCAGAGAAATCTGTAAGCTATTCACAGTAAGCCATTGGAAAACAGTATACAGAAACAGCTTGGTGTCTCACACACTTCCTGGAATGATGGATTTCTGATAGACCCTTTCATTCTGGCATTCTTTCATGGGAAAATAGGGAGAAGTGTTTCATTTAATACAAGTGTTAACTGCATTTCTTGCTTTAATCTTAAGAGATCTTCAAATTCTGTAGCATGTTTGACACCAAATGGAATTCTAGGAATACATAATGTTTTATTAATACTTTTTTGTTGCTCTGATAGATAATATACAGAAACTATTTTAAGTAAAAACATCTCATGACTTTAGAGGGATTTGTTCAAGACAGACTAGATTCATTGCTTCAGCTTAGGTGAGAAAGAACATCATGACAGCAGCAGTGTGTGACAGAAGCAAAAACCTTTATGATAATTCCAAAGCAGAAAGATGGAGACCAAGGCAGCAGGATGGGGGAAAGATTCCTCCCTCAAAAGCCATGTCCCCAGGGTACCAATTCCCTCACCTAGGTCTCCCTGACCAGTACTGCAGTCAAGGCATCAGATTAACCCATCCATGAAGAACATCATGATCAGAGCACTTCCACAAAGGCCACCTCTCAACACTTTTCAGAAAACACATAGTCCAATGTAGTATTTCAAAGCAAACTGGTTTTTAATTATCTGTGTGTATTGTAGCTCTGAAAGAGTGAGACTTGAGAGTCTCAGGTTCCTCTTCTATGCGATATTTAGGAGGATTCTATTACTCACTTCCTATCGGCGAATCAATCCCACATCAGTTATGTTTTAAGGGGTTATTTATTTTGGGGGGTAAAACTTACATACACCATAAACCATCAGGAAGGGAGCCAAGTCGCAGGAGCCGGGAGCAGGAGCCAAAAGCAAGCACCGGAACCAAGAGCCGGAACCAAGAGGGCCTGATCCGGATCTGCTTCTCTTTTTAAAAGAGAAATATACCACGCCCCAGTGGGCTGGTATTTCAGCAGCTATTGGCTGACGGGGCGGAAGTCGCTCCCCGCTGCACTGTGGGCTCGTATTTCAGCGACTATTGGTTGAGGCAGCGGAAGTTACTCCCACAACAACTTCCTGGGGTTTCATAAGGTTGAATGATTTGTGCAAACTCCTATTTGGAAGACTCCATACAAATTAGCTAACAAAAATCCGAAGTTGAAAATATATTTGCAACACACTAGTCATGGATCTGGTATTAGTCAGTGTTCAGTCTGAGAATGACTTCACTGGAAATTCACTGGCATTGGGAGTTAGTACTGTTTTGCTGCATCTGTATTAAATAACCATTCTGGCCATCTATAAATTCTAATAGCTATGGAGAAACAGGCACTCTGTCTGTCTGTTATTCCAAGACCTTAGCATTAATATAGCAATCTCAGCACTGGACATTTTACCTTACCTTTTCTTGCAATGATGTTGACATTCAAAAATCATATATATATATATATATATGTGAAGTAAAAGGACAAGAGATATTTTGGAGTAGGCATTACTATTGTCATGTTGAAAATAAATAAACAAACACATATAAATTCATGGAAATTATCCACAACTCATATTGTGTTGCCTTAAAATTTCAAAGAAATGCTGTAATTATGTAAGTAGCAAGAAGGGCAAGGACTAGAAAGGCCAAAGTATAAGACCCATAAAAAAATAATGGACAAAGATATTTTCACCACAGTTTCTGTGATTTAATCTGTCCTCTTTCTGAAGGGGCCAGAAGGATAGAAGGAAAGAAAGGGGAGAAGGGAAGGGGAAAATGGGCTAAATCACTTAGTACAGCCAAGTGCAATGATGACCTCTAGGAGAAAAGTCCTAGGCATCTCAGTATTTTAAACATAGTAAAGAAAATCAAATAAAAAATTCAAACCATTATTTTCATGAAAAGTTATGAAGAACACCCTTTTATTATGCAGCAAAAAGTCATCATACAGCTCATCCACTAATCTCAAGCATGAATATGGACATGTAGGAGGCTCTTAGAGCAGAGGCCACATTCCCCACAGGGGGCAGAATACTAGACATGTAAAAGTACAGGTAAAGATTGAGAAATGGGTGGATATTGCTAACTTAGATAATCACTTCAAGTCTACTATGATGTCATTTGGGGCTTATGAAAACCAATTTTCTTCACCCTATGATGGCTGTGTAATGAACGTGGTTGACTTGTGTTAACATTTCTTAAGATATACTAAGGATTACATCATCCCCCTCTGTTGGAGGAGGGCCACTTGTTTGTCCTGGCCACCCAGGACTGAAATAATCACATAGAAACCATATTATTTAAATCACTGCTTGGCTCATTAACTCTAGCTTTTTATTGGCTAACTCTTCAATCTTAATTTAACCCATTTCTATTAATATATATATCACCACAAGGTCATGGTTTACCAGTAAAGTTTCAACATGTCTGTCTCCAGTAGCTTCATTATTTCTCCTTGACTCTGCCTTTTTCCTCCTAGCATACAGCCTACCTTTACCTACCTTATTCTGTTCTTCCATGTCATAGGATCAAAGCAGTTTCTTTATTCATTAATGGTAATCACAGAACACAGAGGGGACTCTCACATTGTTCCTCTCTCTTATTAAGTAAATTTAATGAATATATATGGTTTTGTTTTAATCAAAATTTAAAACAAAACCAGAGTAACAGTAAGCTGTACATGTGTGTGCCTTAGATATTCCAAAATTTTCTCCACTTCCAAAGTTCTTTTTTTTTAAGATTTATTTATTTATTTATTTATTTATTTATTTATTTATTTATTTATTTATTATGTATACAACATTCCTTCCATGTATGTTTGCATGCCAGAAAAGGGTGCCAGATCTCATTATAGATGGCTGTGAGCCACCATTTGGTTGCTGGGAATTGAACTCAGGACCTCTGGAAGAGCAGTCAGTGTTCTTAACCTCTGAGCCATCTCTCCAGCCCCCTCAAAGTTCTTAAAGACAAAAAGCATCAAGTATCTTGGTATTCCACTCTCCTTTGTATTGTGGTTGCTATTCTATCCTGTGTGAGCTACTTAAGTTGTATCAACATTATGCAAGTTTATAAGTAATGGATAGCAGCTTATTATATATGTTACTTTGAGTGATGAGCTTAGAAGCTCTGTTTGCTACTTTTTGTTGTTGTTGTTGTTGTTATAAACTAGTAGCTCAGATTTCTTATCAACTCTTATAACATATTTTAGCCCATTATTCTTATCTATGTTAACCACGTGGCTCAGTACCTTATTTGGCAAGGCAGTCACATCTTGCTTCTTCTGTGGCTAGGTCATGACTGTGGAATAGGACTTTCTTCTTAGAATTCTCCTCTTCTCATTAACCTACCTATACTTCCTGTCTGGTTGTCCCACCTATACTTTCTGACTGGCTGCTAGTCAAATGGCATTTATTTAAAATATAATTGACAGGATATAGACCATTGCCCAACAATACTTCCCTCTCTTAAAAAAAAAAAGAAAAGAAAAGAAGAACTCTAAATCTAATAGACTTTGTTTAGCTTTTCTCCTGACCATTAACCACAACAACATGTAACCAACACTCTAAACAAAGGAAAATATCCATAGTTCATTTTTTGGGAACTTGGGTGTAGTTTTCCCCGCTATTTCCTGCTGGTTGAGGGGAGCTGATAATCTTATGGGAATCTAAAAAAAATTTAGAATTATGATCAAGTCCTGACTGGAGTATGCTGTGAGTCTCGATCATCTCAGGCAGCAGTCTTGAATCTGTGTTCAATGTAGAACTCAGACATCTGGGCTACCTGTTCCTACCAAAGATTTCTCAGGTGGTCTTCCTTGATCAAATCTGATTTTTCTTAATTTGGAGTAAATCCATAGCCTCTCATTTTCTGTGGAAACAAAAGCAAAACCTTTTCTTCCAAGTAACGTATCTTTTGACTTCAATTTTGGAGTCAAGGTATTTTCAAAATGCTTATCTTGGATTAATTCAGCAGCATGTATAAACAAATATCTTTTGACAGCTGTTGCTCCTTCATCAGCATTCAAACAATTCAAAGAGAACATAATAACATACAGTATCCAGACTCTCTGTGTCTTTTTCATCTTTATGTGGCTTTATTTTAAACTTTATTTCTTTTATTATTATTTTTAATTTTTGACTTTTGTCAAAAATTTTGTTTCTCTGTGTATCTTTTTCCTGGAACTCACTCTGTAGACCAGGCTGTCCCTGAACTCACAGAGATCCACCTGCCTCTGCCTCCCAAATACTGAGATTAAAGTAGTGTGTCACCACACCTTGAACTCACAGAGGTTTGTCCACCTCTGTCTCCTAAGTGTTGGGATTAAAGGTGTGTGCCACCACACCCAACAACTCTCGATCTTTTTTAAGGACTTTAACCTTTAGCCTGCATATATTTTTAATACACTGTAAACTATTGAGAGGTTTTCTTCAACTTTGACTCTCTCTTTACTGCATATTTCTCTTTTTCTGACCACATGAGTCTTTAATTTGCTAAGTGATATGGTGAAGGTTAAAGCCGCGGCTTTAGCGGCTGAATCCAGCTGATTTCTTAGCTTTCTGAGATTCCAGCCTCATGACAGAGGTACTGGGTGTACCTCTGTTGTTATTGCCACAATTCTATGGTGTTTAAAGCTTGGTAAGCAAACAAGCTACAGCAGGCTGCTCCCAAACCACACTCAAATGCTCTGTAGCTGGACCTCCTGCCTGAAAGAGTCAAAGTTTTTACTGGCAGGGCAGCCCAGAAAGCTGGCATTTAAAAATGGCATGGCTTTTTTCCTGCTATAGCTGAAAATCAAAAAGTATGCAGTCAGATTTTCATCCACACCATTTAAGTATTTTATGGCAGGACCTCTTAAAAGATCTGCAAGGTTTTACAGCTAAAGTTGAGTCAGGAAGCCTCTCTTAAATGAGACACATTTACCTCTAGAAAACAGAGCTCAACTGAGAAAATGCTGCAATCTATAATCTGTGCTTAACTCTATTCTTTTTTTGTCTAGAATTTCTTCCCAAGCTCTTTCAGGCTTTATGTGGATACAGTTGTCCATGTGGGTACCATTTGTTAGAGTTTCTGTCCTGCCCAGTTTCTGCAATTGCTAAGTCCTTATTTGGCGAGGCAGTCACATCTTGCTTCTTCTGTGGCTGGGTCATGACTTCCTGTTTGCTACTTTTTAATCAATCTTTATAAATACATGGCTAGTATCAGAGTGATCAATTTCTAAATAAAATTAATTTTATTCTATATACTATTTTGCTAAAGTTACTGCTAAAATAAACTCTATCATTTAACAGAGTAGAAGCTGTGACTGTGAGGACCTGACTTTGCAAACTCCATTTTAAAGGAGGGGCTTCATCTTATGCCTTGTTATGAATGGGGGCTGATCTCAACTCTAGAAATTTGCAGTGAGCAGAAATTTGAACCAATACCCTGAAAATAGCCAATTAAGGAGCTAGGGAGCAAGACCACAAAATTTAACGAGGTCTAGATGTTCCTAGGAGGCATACACTACTTGAAGATACCTTTTCCATTATTAATGGCTCTTTGTTAGAATTTTTGTGCCCAAAAACTGACCAATGGTTTCAGAAACTATCTTTCCTTATGCCTTCCTTACCCAATCCCAAAAGGACGGTATATAAACTTCCCTAATTACAGTGTTTCCCCTTTAAATCCCCCCCCCGCTTCCCTGGACTGGCCACTGCATTTCTCTCACACACTGCGTTGGTGTGCTAAAAGTGTGGTTCAAACTTGTATATTAAAATCCCTCATATAATTTATATCAGAAACTTGGGCTCCATGAATTCATTTGGGGATAAGCAACTTGGGCATAATATGATCTTTCAGTTCAGGTGATTTTAAGTCTAAAATCAAGATGCCAGCTGAACCATATGACCTTGACATCCCTCATCTCATAATCTTTCCCTTCCTAACCTCTCTCCACAGTTTCTGATGGTTTGCTGTCAAACTCTAGTGTCCCTTGATTCATAAAAGCAAACCAGTTTTCTCCTCCAAGTTATAAGCGCTTCATGCATGTCTGGTTCTCCTTTTATGAAAATAGCAATCATACTAGGTTGAGATCTAATCCTATTCAATTTAAATAATTATATTTCCAATATTGCTATTTATAGACTTATAGATTAAGTCTCCTTCAAAGATGGGGATTCTAGGGTGTTAGCATACCTACTCTGGGAACATCATGCACCTCACTGTATTTCTTCCATTTATGATCATTAATTGTAGAACTACAGGTGTTTATCAAGTATAGTCCATGATCAGATAGTGAATGGGGAGGTCATTTAAATGTTTAAGGCATCAAATCAATCCTCTGCTTCAGATTATCTGTCCTAACACAAATGGCCCTTAAATAAAAAATACTGTAAGTACTGTTTCACTTAAACGCATTGACTCACTTTATATTCGTTTTCATCCTGAACCAGTTCTGACTTTTTCAGCGGAGTCCCTGCTGTGCATAGGTGATATATCTACAAAGGGCACTAGGAAACAGCAGCTAGCACTAGAAACATTACCTGGTGCAGATGAGCAGATACACTTGCATGGAGGGCCTACAGTGTTTTGTTCATGGTTTGTGTTAGGAATATTTCTTAACGAGTGCTCCCTGACGACGCAAAAATTCCAATCAAGCCAAATTAAGAAATATCCAGGTTTAATGGGAGATCTCAGGTGGCCCTGAGGGGGAACTGGGAAGCTGCAGGAACGCGACCCCCCTCCCCCAGAAAGAAAGGGAGACCACGTGTTCCTCTTTCGGGAGATCACTTAAGTGCCCTGGGAAATGGTCCTGACCCATCCCCAGTGAGGGGTCAGGACCTGGCCTGCTGGGATTTGGAATCCAGACCAGGCCTGGGGGCTGGGATAGATGGGAGGGCAGGGGTCTAGGCTCCCAACTTGACAGTTTGGTTTTTCTTTTGCTTATTCAGTCATGGAGGAAAGAGTTTTCCAGGCATGATGAGAATCCACAAGAAGTAAGTCCAATGTCAAAAGCTGAAAGCACTTATATGCAGGAGAGCAGAATACACATTTGCCTTGCAGGTGCACTGAGCAGCTCCAAGCTTTGTGGATAACATGGCAGGAGTATTCTAAAGTGTCATTTGTCAGAAAATGAAACTGTTAGAATTTTGAATTTGGGACCACTGCTTAATTAACCATTGCATGCAGCCTTTAGGGAATACTAATCTGACTCTCCTGTCTGGCCACATTGCTCTCATAAACAGGGGTATTAGTCCTTGCTCTGTAATTAGAAAATACATTTTGAGGAGTGAGGTATTTGCCCAAGGCCTTTCAGAGAAAAAAACATTCTGTCTGGACTATCTGAGGACCATCTTAGCTTACTGCATCTGTTCTCTGCTGGAAGCTGGCCTTGCCCAAGTTTGTGCTGCTCATAATTTTCCTGTATTTACAGCCATTACTTGCCATCACTGTACTGCTTGGGGGTAGTTTAATTCCAGTTACTCAAGAGTTACCTCACAGTGTTGATTGACTGCTCCTAGGAAAACAACACATTTGCAGATGATGAGCTTTGCTGTCCACAACACCCACTCATCGATCTTTGCATCTTCTATGGTTATTCATATAACAATCTTCCAAGAAAATGCACACAGAGAACTTTTGAAAAACATTTGTGAAACAAAAAAATGAACCTTTTTGGATTTTGTGGTGTTGACTTCAGCATTTTGGAAGGTAATTATACACTAAGTGATTGTTAGCACAGGACACAAGGCCCTCATGACCTCATCTTATGCAGTCAGCATTTATATTCAACTGCAAGCATCACATTCATATTCGCAACTCATTTTGTCTTTCTGGCATTTGCCTGGTGAGTATATTTCATTGCTCGTTTTAATCAGCTATCTTTTCTTTGACATGTAATTATTCCAATCATCTTTATATAGAAAACAAGAAGTCCCTCACAGGCATTCTACACTGAGCAAAGAAAAACAGCTTGTAGGAATTTCTGTGCTCTAGGGCCTGCCAGATGTTTTCTTAGTGAAAATTGGTAACTCTTTAGTCTCGGTTCATCTCCTAGCAAAATATGGATGACAGTAATTTCTCCTGTGTCATGGGACATGAGTGAATAGTAAAGGAGTTCTCATCGTGGAAGAGGAGAAACTTTTCCTCTTCTATTCTTTTGTAACACAGGATCAATAAAGCATGGAGGGAGGATTTCTCCTGTATCAAGTCATATTCTAGTTGGCCACAGACAAAAACTTATTTCTGATGCTAAGAAGAGATAGGGAAATACCTTAGGCTAAGGATTCAATACCACATTACTACTCCCACCCCTGAATTTCAAGTAGAAGGTCTCCATATTACGTACAACTTTTGATGTATCAATTGAAAACTAGAAGTTCTTCTGAACTCCCAGTTGTGTTCATTTGGTGAAATAACTCTCAGACTCATGAGTGTGTTACCTATTTTTATAAGGGGTAGTACTTATTATAAAGGATACAGCTCAGTCAAAGGGATGAGCTACAACCATGACTATCTATGCTGTAGCAGACTTATTAAAAATATAGGTATGCAATGGGTGCAGAAGAAGGATCAGCTATTTCCAGCTGGGGTTCAAAAGAGCTGTCATTCAAATGGCATGGACATCCTAAGAAATTTACACTTATTTATCACCTTTATTTAGACTCTCAAATAGTTAGCAGTCCCACCACATTTACCTGACAATCAAAAAAGCATCAGCAGTCTAGTTTAGATGCTCATCAACTGTGGCTTAGACAATAACAATTTTCTTTGCTATAGTTGCATCATGCAACAAGGATCCATAACTGTTTGTCACATTTTAGGAGCCCAAGGCTCAAGTATATCCAATATTCAATATCCAAAGCAAGGACTCCTTAAGTGCTAATGTGAAGTAATCCATTGATTAGGTAAAACAAAGTGACTCTTTGTTTAATACAACCTAGTGACTTTGTCACCTGTCCATATTTCAAGCAACAACCAATGGTATTTTATTTCTGGCCTGTACTGTGAAGTTTCTTACCTCTGAGTCTTTGTCAAGCTGTCCTCCCACCAGCAGTGCCAGCTCCCCTTTTATCTGATTAACCTCCAAATTCAAATTATTCTTGAAGTTTCACATGATGCAGCATCTCTAAGAGACAGAACTCTCAGTGCTATGCCAAGCCTTGGTATTTCCTGTGTTTCTGCAGATTCCTAAGCTTATAGAAATGATTTTATTTAGTATGCCAGCATAAGTATGTGAAGTATGTGCGTGTGTGTGTGTGTGTGTGTGTGTGTGTGTGTGTGTGTGTAGAATAATCAGGGATTATAAAATTTTATATTTAATATTCATTTGGTTTGCTTCTGATATTTTTCTTAGATATGATAAATTCACTTCATTTCTCTTTTTAAGGCAGAGAAATTGAGATCAGAAAGATGTTACAATTTACATAAGATGAGTTTCCACCAAAAGGCCCATATGTGGACCTTTTGGTCAACAGCTTGTAGATCTTTTCATTGAGGGAAAATTGAGTCAAGAAGGTTCTGTCAGCCCTAAACAGAATATCAATATTAACTCTATAACCTTGTAGGCTCAGAAAATATCATTGAAAAGGAAGCCGAAAGAATGTAAGACAAAAGAATTGGAAGAAGTGCTAGAAAATGCTGTCTTCTGGGTATGACAGGGACACTGTAGTCATGAATTTGCTGTCTTCTGGGTATGACAGGGACACTGCAGTCATGAATCTGTAACAGTTGTCATTACTTACACAAAAGCTCTAGAAGATCAATCCAGCTAAAATTCTGACATAGGTGAAAGAAATACAGGTCTTACTTCATACCAAGGAACTTTGGATGTTGATGGCTTCCAGGATGGCCCCCATTCAAATCATCTCTCTTAGTACTCTCCTCCTCCAACCACCCACTAATCTGATCTATTATGTTCCCATTCATACCTGCCACCAGTCAAGCTTTACAACTAATATCCAGTTATGGCAGCTGGTCATTTTTACAGGGATAACATGAAATCTCAGAGTTTTGATTTGCATTTCTCTAATGGCTAAGGCTGTTATTTTAAACATTTATTTTGAGTGCCTTTCAGTTATTTTCAGTTCATCTGTTGAGAGTTTTCAGTTTAGGTCTATAACACATATATTTATTTGTGTGGTCATGGTTTGGTGAACAACCTAGGTGGATAATTCTGGCTAGACACTTTCCCCCTAGACAGTGATTTACTGTCTAGAATAAAGTGTAAGCATCACACAAAAACACACTATCTCAGGCTGGAGAGATGGCTCAGAGGTTAAGAGCAATGGCAGTTCTTCCAGAGGTCCTGAGTTCAATATGCAGTGACCCTTGGTGACTCACAACCATCTATAATAAAATCTGATACCTTCTTCTGGCATACAGGAATATATACAGACACACAAGAACTATTTTGCGCCCATAAATATAAAAAAGAACACTGAAGCCTGTGATCTATAACAGTCATTCTATAAGTTTTATTTTATAAGTTTTAGTTGTATGTTTAGTGTGGGGAAACGCCTTTTCTCTTTTTGAGAAAGGATGAGCAACAATAAACACAATCTCATAGTTTTTTTTTTAATAGACATCACAATGTAATAACAATGAACTAGATCAGGAAAAATAAAATAATTTTTATATTCATTCTTACAGGATTACTAGAACAAAGAAAAACTATTTGATCTTGCATCACTGTGGTACCTGCCAAAGGCTGGTGATGTATTAACTGACAGTCACATTGGAGGCCAAGATTCACATGGATTCAGCTAACAGAATCACCTTGAATGACAACTAATTGTCAGATCAATATTGAAGTAGAAGAGCACTTATTCTGAGGTTAAAAACCCAAGCCAATGATATGGAGAAGAATTCAACAAGATGTGTTCACAGTGATGCCACTTTAGTTTTCGAAGAGACAAAGCTACATGTAGTGTGTAGTTGAGCTCTCAACAACAATGTGAAAAGACAATCAGGAGTTAGTGTTTAGTGAAAATAATTACAGTAAAAATAAATTATTAAAGAGAAAAAAGAGTAGCAGAATTGATCTTGCATAAAACTTCATATTTCTTATTCAAAATTTCCAGAATAATAGACAAATGTATAATTTTCAAATGTGAATATGATGTGGGTACCAGAATAATGCTCCATCTCCCCACCTCTCTTTCCTTTCCTTCTCTCTCTTTTCTCTCTCTTTCTCTTTTTGTCTCTCTCTCCTATATACATAGGTGTTTATAGGTTTTATTTTGATTTTTACAGTGCAGGAATTTATTCATTTAAAGCAGAAATGTAGAAGCAATTTTTTTCTTAGAGGTATAAATGTTATGAAGCATAGTCCCCCACAGTACCATTAATTAATCCTTCACTATAAGTTTTTTTTTAGTTCTTCTCACTTCACAGTATCTCAGAAATAAGAATTTTATTGTGAATCTATCTCAAGTGTGACTGAATTCCTAACTCATGAATGCTACTGGCAGAATATTGAGTTACTTTGGTCTAGAGGTATAGAACAAAAACTATATCCTTTGAGAATTCATTCTAAATGCAAACTTCCTGCCTTCCTTTCTCCTTCCTTCCCTCTCTCTCTTTCTCTCTCCCCTTATATGTGTGTGTGTACGTGTTTATTTACCTCTGAACAAAAAAGAGTGCTAGTTAAAAGTATGTGCATATGCATTTTGACATGTAATTTAATAGTTAAAATGTGCACGCTGGAACACACAGGTCTAATTTGGGAGAATGGGGGCAGGGGGTAGAAGGAAGGGAAACAGGGTGTCAGGGTCCATTGTTAGCCCGGACCATAAATTATTTTCTCTGAACCAGATCCCAACATAAACTCTCTCTCTCTGGACCGGCATGGAGGTGCAGGAATAAAGACACAACTCACATGGCTTTATGGGGAGGGAGATTCTCTGTGGTCCTCATGATATGCTGAGTTCACATGCTGAAGATTTCTCTTCACTTTACTCTCCAAACAGCTTTTATACCAAAACATAAACTGAAGGGTAAATACATTAGCATTCTGTTTCCTAGGTAACCAGGCTTTTACTCAGGCCCACAACTACCTATGTGCTCTGTGTGCTAGCTGTCAGGCAGGTTTGAACTAACATCTCTATCAGGCATCCTCCAAATTACAAAGAAGGGGGCAAAACATCATGACCTTGTTAGGTAGCAACAGCCTGACTGGAAGGTTAGGTGACTGCTCTGGATACTAGCCACGGCCAGAGAACTCGGCTGTGACACCATGTAAATATGGACCTACAGAAGGAAAGGAGGAGGGGAAAGGGGGAGGGCTGGAAAGAGCTTGAGGGAATGGGATAATTGAAATGGAGGAAGGACAGATATGAGAGCAATGAAAGAGATATGATTGAGGGAGCCATTTTGGGATTAGCAAGAAACCTGGCTCCAGAAAAATTCCCAGGAATCCACAAGGATGACCCCCACTAAGACCCTAAGCAACAGAGGAAAGGGTGCCTGAACTGGCCTTGCCCTGTAGCCAGACTGATAATTATCTTAAATATTACCATAGAACCTTTGACCAATAACAGATGGAAACAGAGGCAGAGACCCACATCAGAGCACTGAACTGAGCTTCCAAGGTCCAGTGGAAGAGCAGAAGGAGGGAGAGTATGAGCAAGGAAGTCAAGACCATGAGGTGCTCACTCACTGAGACACTGTGCCTGAGTTAGTAGGAGCTCACCAACTACGACTGAACCGGAATGAACAAGCATGAAATCAATTGACAGTTGAGGCAGACTGAAGGGCCAATGACAATGGCACTGGGATTTGTCTCTACTGGATGTACTGACTTTTTGGAATCTTATTCTCTTTGGATATATACCTTGCTCAACCTAGATGTAGTGGTGAGGGCCTTGGACTTTCCACAGGGCAGGGTGCCTTGCCCTCTATTAAGACTGGAGGGTGGGTGGGGAAGAGGGTATGTGGAGGGAGTGGGAGGGAAGTGGTAGAAGGGGAGGATGTGGGAATTTGGATTGGTATTTTTTAAAGTAATAAAATAAAATAATAATAATAATAATAAAAACAAAAGCTTAATGGTGCTCCAATAATCACAGGTCAGATTAGAAAACAGATGCAGAAAAAGATGAAATTCTCAAATGAATACAAGGCAGATCAGGAACACAATCTCCATCAGCCTTTAGAATAATGTTACTGTTTCCTACTATATTCATAGAGATTCTCACATCTTTTAAAAATTTGATTAAATAAATGCTTTTTCTTGTCACCTACCAATTATAAGGGTCATTCAAAAAAAAAATGGTGCCTACTTAGGTCTGGTTGACTGCCCAAACCTGGGATGAGTGACAAAGCTGGCTACTGGAGGTGCATCATGCTGCTCCAGCTTAGCTTTGGAGTCTATTACTTATCTAGAAGTGGTCTCTATCACCAAACTCAAGCCAAGTTAAAGAATGTTCTTTTATTTGTTCATTTGTTTTTGAGGATGTCTTTCTTGCTGTCCTTAAACTCCTGTTTTTCCTACCTCAGACTGCTGAGCACTGGAATAGTAGGTGATTGCATCAGACCATTTTCTCTGTCTTTTCTGCATCATTGCTTACACTAAATAGTGATATTTCAAAAAAATAAATGAAGTCATTAAACATTGATTAAATGATTACAGCAGAGGACAGTACAGATATCTCTTATTTCTTACATCCATGGAACTTTTAGCTCCTAAAAGCTTTCAACAAGGAAAGAAAAGGAAAAAGTCAGAATAACAGTCAGAGGTACTGAAACAAAAACTCCCAAGCATTCCACTGCACAAAGGCTTACAACAGAGTAGAAAATTTCTACAATAGCCTCCCTGATTCAGGTGGTCTTTAAGCAGTGTATTTGAGAGATAGGTTTGAGGCGTGATGAAACTTATCACAGGCATGTCTCTGATTTGTGCACAGAGTTAACAAAGTAAGTTCAAGAAAAACTGTTTCTTATCAAGCACATGCCGCAGAAACTGCATTCATTACTCCTCCATATTTCCACTGGTGAAAACGTACATCTGGCGATCACCATTAGCTTCAATATTTTGTTCCAGGAAGGGCCTGGGAAGAACAAAACAGTTTATCAGAGACTGCAGTTGGTAAATAGCATTAATATTTAAAGTTCAGACTGAAGACAGAGACCAAGAACAACGAAGTCCAACTGCATTTCTTTGACAGTCATGGTCAGTATTAATGCTCAAAGCAAACAGTTCAGTGATGGTCCCTTTACTGAATCCCAGAAACCTGAAAGCTGTAGTGTGGGGTGAATGCCCAGTGCGTATTCTTCTGAAGAACCATGCAAAATTTCAAAATATCAAAATATAAAGGACTATTTGAACAATAGAAGGAATGGAGAGAGAGGAACAAGTGAAAGCACTGGGAAGAGAAGTAACAGTAACAGTCTTTTGGAGGTGACAAGTTTATACTGAAGAGTCAGGATTTGCAATGAGGATAGCAAAAGGCACCTGCAGTGTCATGCACTGCCTTTGGTGATGGATGATGTGAGCTTTGCAGAGCTTGCCGTTTCCTACAGTTTTTATAAGCTGCAGAAGCAAGTCAGACTATGTTAAGTGCCTTATCTTTTCTGTGGAATACAATAAAAGCTGTAATAGCTTTTCCTGAATGGTGGCAAGTCAGAAGAACTAAAGCACTTCCATTATTGTGTCTGTGGGAGGCAGGGTAGCCAGAATGAGTTTTGGAAAAGGAAACAATATTTTCAGAATAAAGAGTAATTTTTTTTCCTAAAGCCTTCCTCCTGAAGTAGAAAATTCTAGAGCAAATCAAATACATTAAGTTCTGAAAAATATTTTTTTTATAAAACAAGTATGAGTATGGAACAGAAATTCCAAGGATCCCCAAAAAAACCTGTAATGTTCTTATTAAGAAAATAAAACTAGTGCTAAGATGTTGATTTTGATTTTGATATGAAAATGAAATTAACAGGAGATTGAAGAGGCTGACATTTGAGATGAAAGAAATGACAGATTTTAGATAAAAAAAATTCATGTCTTTGACCCATTAGTACACATTATAATCAAACAGAATAAGACCACATTTTACAAAGCAGAAACTTGAGGACTTGGTGATCTTTGGATTGAATGTATATTTTCAGCTTTCTAATCCTACATGCCATCATTGCTGCCTTTTACAATAGCTACTCACATCTGTCCGAGTTCATTCAGTTCTGTCTTCCAACCACTATATTGACAATTTTGCCCTCACAGTTCTCATTATCTTTTGAGCCCCTGTAGTGCTTTCTATGATACCCTGGTGATCAGGTTTATCACTGAATTTTCCTTAGGTTTACAGGTGTTTTTCTAGTCTCTCTTCACATATGTACCTTGATTCCCAGCTAACTTAACCCAGAATCCATAGTGAGACAGATACTGTCTCAGTAATGCATCTGAGGAATATGAGGGTAAGAAAGGTCAGGGAGTGTGGGACAAGAGAAAAATAGAGAGGATTTGAGTCTATTCACTAAATATACTCTAAATATATTTATTTATTTAACACTCACTGTGTGTCAGGGTCAGTTCTAAATGTTTTGCAAATAATAGTCCTTTCAATGCTCATAAAGTTTCTAAATAGACAAGCATTATGCTGTATCTTTCACAGAAACCAGTTAAAACTGTGACATTCTCAGTTGTCAGTGAATTGGGGCCTTCTTATCCTTTTTACCCTTCTTATCCCCCCATCTTCAGTCTCCTGACGTTCTTAAAATTACAGTATGCACACCAAATCTCAGACTTGGTTAGGAAAACTGCCAAGGTAACATTTGATAAAAGGAATGAGTGCTATTATTTTCTCTCATGAATCTTCTCTTAAGATTTGCCTGCCACCAAAATCTCTACCAATGCTGTAGGGAGGGGTGATGGTGACTTAGTTCATATCATGTTCTGACACAGTAAATTATCCTCCACCTTAGGTCTTCCTGCAAAAGTCTTTAAGACAATAGGAGGGTGGGGACCAAGAAGACTCAAACTGTTGAGTGCCACATCTAAACTTAGGGGCTTGGCAGCTGTCTAGCACTCATCTATACAGGGAGAGTAATCATTATTCACTGGCTAGATGTTTTATCCATTAAGTCAACTGTGTGACTGGAACTTTTTATAGGACAGCAACCCAGAGAAAGCACCCATGGGATTTTGCTTCTTGTTTCATTTATCTCTACCAAACATATTTTAAACTCAGTTCAATGTGTTACTAATTCATTATAGCTTTGTAAATCCTTCTCAGACAGTAGACCACTGCTGGGCTCATAATAAGCATGGTAAGTAGTGCTGAAGGTGAGGACATCTGAAACCTGAAGCCAGCCTAACTCAACTACAGTTAACATTTGCCAGTTGTGTCTGTTTATCCATCTGATAATTAAGAGAAACAGTGACTCTCATACAATAGGACTGTTGAAAACTTTCAATTTATATGTACACATATCTCATGCATAAATGTGGGCACACACGCACAAACACACACATGGATACTAAGTATTCAGTAAGTGACAATATCTTCACAACATTACAATGCTAACCTTTCTTTTCACATGAAGTCAATAAAGAATCAATAAAGTGTTTCTGGTTACAGAAGATGTCACATCACTTAGTTGTGCCAGAAATTGAATAAACAATTTGGAATCTAAAAAAAATTAAATAATCCTTTTATGGAAACAAATTCCACTATTTAAAGAGTCAAGTTGCCAATACAATCAAGCACTCAGGACATTATAGAAACATTCTTTGATGAAGAGCTTGTTAAATAAGTTCTGTCACTTGTGAAATAAATTCTTCTTTCTAAAAAAAAGGGCCTAGTTAATGTACACAATTTCATTTTCTGTTCTTTGGACTTCATTAAATTATATTAAATCCCTGAAAAGAAAATAAAACCAATAAATAAACCAATAAAGACACAATTATATTAGACATTTAAAATAAAGTTTTGATGATTCTAAGACATTTTAAAAATAGAAAATGCATCCATCTATTTGCTTATTGTTCAATTCTCTTCTAGGCCAGAACAATCTTGATGTTACAGATAGTTTACAAATACAGTTTTTTCAGTACTCCGCTATTTTTCTAAGTTTAATTTATTTAAGTTAATGGGAACAAATGAGGGTCAGAAGGCTGTTACTAGTTTATCTGGGTTCTTCCTTTTGAAAGGTGAATGCCCTTGAGCTGATTATTATAATCTTGAATCCTAGACTTTTATCATACTCTTTCTTGGTACTTGGATATTCAGTAAGAGCATTGACAATTTAAAAAATGGTTAGGAAAAACAGGAGAAATATTATGGATTCTGTGAACCATAAAGAAAACAGGAAGGAAAAATGTTATAAGAGGAAAAGCACACAGTTCCACGAAGATCAATATTCTAGACATGACTGTTTGACACATGGAGTAAGCAAAAGGATTTTTAAACATCAAATTATGGGAAGCTCAGTAGCAAAATATTTTATACCTTTTCCATGTTGTTTTGAAGGAAGTTTGCCATATAAAGACCACCAATGACTGCTTGGTTCAGTGGTGGAAGTAGCAGTTCACCCAGGAGCAAATCAACTTTGTTCCAGAAAGCTAACTGGAGATACTTTTAGTTATAATTTTAATTTAGAAATGTACCGCTACCATAGAGGGAGAATATCTCAGGGCAATAATTCTTGTTTCCTAGGTTCCCTAGCTATTTTTGGTCTCAGGAAGTATGAAGAATGGGTAGACTTTGGTAAAGGGCCACTAAATCTTCCAAGAGAAACTAAATTAAAAACACAATCTTTGTCTTTTGAAATCAATATTTCAGATGTTCTTTTATTGAATAAAGTGTCCCTGCTTAAGCTTACCTCATTAGACAATCCAAGACTATCTAAGGGGTATTGGTCATGAAACAGTGAGAAGATTGTTTTATAAACTCAATGCCAAGGTCAAGAGGTCCAGGCAAAGTCAGGTGTTTGTTACAGTTTACTCTGTGGCCAAACTTTTCTCCAGACTCTGCCAGTTTTTCTCTTTGAACCTGTGAAGGTTGAACACCAATAAGACATTTTTATTAGTAAGAGTGGCAACAAGTGATGAGCACCAGTAACACAGTGCAGACGTCCAGTGTAGTTCACACATGCGATAGGAGAGATGGTGATCAGCATGGAAGAACAACAGCCTCCATTGTCACTCACTCTAGGTACCATGGAGCATGTGTAAAACAGAAACCACCTGATATATGGGACCCCAAAGAGAAACATAGCACAAGGCATTAAAAGCTCCTGAGCAGAAAACAAACAAATAAAAACAAAAAACACAACAATCTGATAAAGTGAACTTGAAAGTACAGCTTGTAATCATGGACATGAGATTCTTCTCTTCCTGAGAAGAATATTTCGGGGGAATTGAGAACAGAACAGAAGGGTTAATCTGACCAATAAGGAGACATAACCAAATTGTGTAGGAGATAAAATTTATGTATTATGTGTGCTAGTTTTATGTCACAACCTAGCTGGGATCTGGTGTGCATAGTAAAACATATTTAGAAAGCTGTGGTGAAGATGTTGTGTAGATATGATTAACATTCATGTTTTAGTTCAGGTTTAATTATTGCTGTGGAAAGACAACATGACCATAGCAACTCTTACAGAGAAAACATGTAATTGGGGGTGGCTTGCTTACAGTTTTAGAGATTCAGTCTGTTATATTTATGTCAGGGAGCATGGCAGCATGCAGGTAGATGAGAGTGCCACATCGTTCGGGCCAACAAGATGTCAAATGTCACACTGAGGGAAACTTGAGAAAAAGAGACCTCAAAGCCTGCCCCACAGTGACAAACTTCCTCCATCAACACCACACTTCCTAATCATGTCACCCCTTTTGGGGGACATTTTCTTTCAAACCACCACAATTAACAATCTAGTGTCTTGAAGGAAAGGGGATAATTTTCACTAGTGTTGGAGGAAACTGGCGCAGGACAATTCTGTATTCTGTCAATTATGTTTTAAATAAATGCTGATTGTCCAGTAGCCAGGTGGGACAACCAGACAGGAAGTAGAGGTGGGTCAACGAGAACATGAGAATTCTGGGAAGGAAGAAGCCCATTTCTCCCCAGTCCTGTCCCAACCGCAGAAGAAGGAAGATGCGATTGCCTGTCTGAAAAGGGTACCTAGCCATGTAGCTAACATGGATAAGAATAATGGGTTAATATAAGTTATAAGAGTTAATAAGAAGCCTGAGCTAATGAGCCAATCAGTTTATAGTTAATTTAGACTTCTGTGTTATTTTCTTTCGGGCTAAATGGCTGTGGGACCTGGTGGGAGGACAGAAACCAGGCAGGACAGGAAACCCTCAGTCAATAGGAAACACCAGTAAGTAGACCCTGTAAGATGAAGACTTGGACTGGAGAGTTGGCTCAACAAATTGTGCCAGGCGGTGGTGGTATACGCCTTTAATCCCAGTACTCTGGAGGCCGAGGCAGGCAGATCTCTGTGTGTTCAAGGCCAGTCTGGTTTACAAGAACTTGTTCCAAGACAGGTTTGGAAGCTACAGAGAAACCCTGCCTTGAAAACAAACAAACAAAAGAAGGACACTTGTTGTTTTTATACATGACCAAAGCATCCACAGAGTGACTTTCAATCATCTGTAACTCCAGCTCTAGGTGATCCGAAGCCCTCTTATGGTCTTCGTGGGCAGGCACCAAGATTTATACACGTAAAATCTAAAAGTTTTAAAGTTAAAACAAAAACAAGCAAGTAAATGAAGGATTTTCTGGAAAGGGGAAATTTCTCCTTGAAGAATGTAACATAGAAACCCTGCCTTGATTTCCAGCCTTGCTAAAAGAAAATTGTGCTTGCCAGTCTCAAAGCCATTGAGTCAACTCTTCAAAATAAACTCTGACCCTGGCTACATATTTGTGTCTTTTGTAGGTTTATATACATTTATGTATCCATACATTTGTATATATGTTTTTCTGTAAAAATCTGACTGACATACATGCAATAAATAAATATATAGAGAGACTTATGAGTGTTTTAGATATGTCAAAATTAATTCAAATATTTTAAGCAACAGTGATCTAACCTGTTGCATTTAGTAAAACCAACCTTGCTAGCCCAGTGAGAAGATAGCTTTCATATCTTAGTTAACTGGCTGGCCAATACCCACAGTTCATATCCAACATCCATGCTGGCATAAAACATACTGCAACGACACAGAGATCATGGTGTTAAATTAAATTGGCCTATGGATGCCTCTTCATGTATGTTCTTACATAATAAATTAAGACTTAGCATGTAAACTTATGGGAGGATAATTTCTAAGGAAGAGCTGTGTCTTAGCCTATCACAAAAATAGAATTTCAGCTCATCACAACATTCTAAATCATGTTTAAATATAAAACACTCAGCTAGCTAGCCCAGTTGTCTCTACCTTGCCTCCATTTTTTGCCTATAAATATTATTTGACCACCATACTACTAAAAAAACAAAAACCTTTAACTTGTTTTGATTAGGCAGACAGCCTGATTCATAACTGCTAATAAAAAAGGAAAAACAAGTAAGACCTAAATTTTACAGTAAACTTGAACAATAGTTACATAAAGTTAAGTGAAATACTTCTCCTTTCTCTGTTTCTTTTTTCTTTTGTACTTTTTTTCTCCTAACCACTCTTTAGAATTTCATAAGATGTGTAACAAGAGGTTAGATTGTGTTATGGTCATGATGGGATGGGAATTTTAATAATATGAAAGTAGGTGAAGATTTAAAAGGTCATCAACAAGTTAGCAATCTCACATGAATAATTTTATTGAAAAAATGCATATATTATTTATTTCTGTTCTCAGTCTTGGAGAAAGTCTGAATAATTATCTCACTTATTTGTGCATTGTAATTCTGGTTTTGCATGACCTTTTGAACATAAGGGAACTGGCACTGACTATGCCTAATCTGTATGTGTTGTTGTATTGCCAAATGTGAAATGTATGAAGGTCAATTTCTTTGCTCTGTAATTAACACAAAAAGTTACTAGACTGATATCCACCAGTTTAATGCTTATGGTACACATACACTTAGAGCCACACAATCACAGAAGTCTCTGGGTGAAGATGATGATTAAGGTATGAAATCTTTTGTACTCCAAGAAGTCTAAAGACAGGAGGGTTAGATATATCTTTAAAATCTATTCACTTTAAAAAGAATAAATGCCTCTTGAGATAACAAACTTGATACCAAGGAGTGTTTGTTGGCACAGCACTGGTGAAATCTTCCATTGGCAGGAGTGTTATTCTTTCCACAGTGTGGAGGCTCTGTGCATGTGTGTTTGAGATTCTTTGGTACAAAGTCCAAGAATGCATGGCCTGCTCTCCATTCCAGGAAAACTGCATATTGCTATCTTGTATGACCATCAGCCTATGCTACAAGATTCTATACTTGCTTTCCATGGTTTTTCAGTGTTGTGCAGAGTCAATCATGGGCAGGGTCAGATTTATTGACAACATGGTATACCAACAACAAAAGTGATGGTGTTGGATACTTCCAATCCTCTCTGGTTTTACCTATTCTCTTTTCAATGGGGATAGATTAAGGAGTATCTACTGTTTCATACTCTGGGATCCATAGTCATGGATGTTGTGGGCTCTATACCAAATTTATGACTCTTCCTGGGGTTTAAAGGAAAGTAATGGCAATTTCCTGACATTTTATTCTTATTTCCTAAGAATGAAATAACCAAATAATAACAAAAAGGTGAGATGATGAGAAAATGAAAATTTTATCCTTGGGAATGGAACTACACAAGTGAACATGAATTGGAGGGAAAGGCAAGCTCCTGCCCTCCTCTTATCCTGGCCAGCGGGATGCAAACTGTGGTCCCTGATAAACCTAGGGGAGAGGAATGAAGGGGCAAGAGATATGAGAAATGATGGCAAGACAGGATTTCTGATCAAGCCATCTAGCTTATTATTTCCTCAGAAGCTGTTATATAGCAAACAGGCAAAGGGAGGAAGGGAAGGGTGTCAGGGGAGAGGAAAGGGTGTCAGGAAACTCAGGTCTGCTTGGATTCAGATCCGGAGACATCCCCAGCTGATAAGTAAATACTGAGGGTCTGTGATTGTTGACTAACAAAGGAAAATAATAATAGATTCTGGAGCCTGGTGCCTGCTAGGAGATAAGACACCAGGTTGATTTCCTAGACCTTGCAGAGGGGATAGAGGTAAATATTTTTCTTAACTTGTGAGCTTAAGATAGCTATAAACAAAATGCAGATCTCAAAATACAGGTCTTTGCTTTCGGCACCTGTCAGCAGCAGTCTGCTCCCCACCCCACCATAATTTAGCTCTTCCATGCTTAACACAGTTAACTATGTTCATTGGTTAAAGGTTTTTGCTAGTTAGTTTTGTTTTTGCAGTGGTATAAATCAACCCTAGTACCTCCGACATGCCAGGCAAGCTCCCTATCTCCCAGTATCACCTCCAGCTCCCTCTGCATACATCGTTTAGTAAATAAATCTTTCTTGAATGTTCTACATGTGCCAGAAAAATCTGTTTCCCAATTCTTATAACTAAGTGAAACCTTATGAACTCACTTTGCTTCTTAGGCAAGAAGAGGACACTTAGAATATGTTGTTTACCTCTTGATTGGATGATTCAGATATGGACTATATGAATTTCCATATTTTAGCATTCCAATCATTTTTATATCTTTTATTGTTTTTAATTGAGCTGTACATTTTTAAAACCTCCACAAATCTAGTGAAATTTTGTATTTCATAGTTATACTTACTGACTTTTTTCTTGTCTTCTGAATATTGAGGAGCATTGAAGATTGTAAGTAAGATACTTAAGAATTGCCTGCCTGTGTTCATGGAAGATGCAATTTAAGTTATGCATTCATAAAGCAAGGAAACACCCCACATACTATGGACGGTACAACAGGACATTTAAGACTACATCAATCAGCTTCTTCACTTCTCAATTAGTGCGCTTTGTTTGTGCAACTGGAGCAAATCTCTAGCCATCAGGAAAAAGACAGAAATATCAAGTGAGATTTGCTAGATATCTATGAGGCTTCAAGAAGCCCTCAGCTGTCTTCATCTAGCAATATCTTGCCTTACCTGCCCTTGAAGTTGAAATCACTGATTTGGAAAAATTTTTGGCACCTGGCACAGCTTTTAGCCCTGCACTACTGGCAACCTTTACTCCTGTTGTACTGGCTAGCATAGAGAATAGTATGAGGTCTAGGAGAGCAACATGAAATGCAGATGAGGGGGTGACATAAATTACATTCCTTAGGCAGCATGAAATGTCTACATATATTTCAGCCCAAAGAGATTGAGGCAGGAGGGATTCCACATGTTATCTGAGAGGTTGAAAGCAAATTTTCATCACCATGGCTATGACCAGGGACCATTGTGTATACTTTAGCAGAGTACTGGTGGTGTGGAGGGAGGTTTAAGTTCTCCTGTCCAACCTCTTTTGTCAAGAATCCCAAGGTATATGAACAGTGGAGTAGTTTACAACTCTCTAGAGCAGAGTCGCATTACGTGGTTGGCAGCAATTGATTGCATATTTCAGAAAGCTAGTAGACAAAATTTTGAATGTTTCTAACATTAATAAATGATAAATGTTTGAGATGATGGATAGGATAATTGCTTAATGTGTTCATACATTGAAACTTCAAACTATTAAAGCAAGGAACTGAATCTTTAAATGTTTTCAAAATGTTAGCTGTTATACCTGATATCTATATCTATATCTCCCCACCCCGAACCCTGTGTGTGTGTGTGTGTGTGTATGTGTGTGCATCATGTTGGGGATCAAATTCAGTGCCTGGTACATAAAAAGTAGTCACTACACCACCAAGCCCCACCTCCAGCCCCATATGTATATTTCTATTTTTATCAAGAAAATTCCTGTTTCAAACAGTATGCCATTCATTTCCATACTTTGACTTCATAAGAACATTTATATCAAAAATAACATGGGCATCATCTAGCCACATTTAAATGTTCTTATGTATTATTAAGATACATAATGAGTCATAAAAATCAAGATATCTAATATTTGGCCAAGCTATTTATTCCTAAAAGCAGGTTTGCTTTTCTTAGAAGCATGCACATTGTTGATCACATAACAACAAAAACCTCCTATTGAAGAGTACAACTGAGATGTACAAGGATAGGACAGCTTATGCTTGATTGTTTCTGTTCTGCTGAATTCTGAAGAATTATTATTCAGTTATTTCTATGTTTTCAGAAATAATTCTCTTTGGGAGCAGTAACACAATATCCATATGCTCTCAGCACTCACACAGTTTGAGTAAAACTACATCAAGTGGTCCACGTCTGCTCTCCTAGAAATACAACCCGATCTCTGAGCCCAAGACATGGCCTACCTGGGAATCATGCTTACAGTCCTTTGATTGCCAGGTAGAACTACAAATTTCCTGTGATCATCTTTTCAGACTGAGAGGAAGTGGACTACATACCTATTTACCAAAATGCTGCAGGGCTATTAAGGGGTAGGATGGATCCTGGGAGATGGTATTGTCTGACTCATTAAACAGAACGTGTTGGATAAGAGGGCTTGAGAGTGTGGCAGTTAGGAATAAACATCTTCTGTATTCTGTGCCCTCTGTGTTTCTCAATGCCGTTTGAGAGGGTATCCCTTCTGAGAGGGTGCTACAGATGCATGCTCAGTGCCCTTACTCAGGCTGATTTTGAACTTCCTACTCTTGTCATCTTACTAGAGTCTGGAATGGTATTTTGGAAGGAAGCATGTTCAAAACAGGAAACCAAAATCGAAATAATCAAGGAAATAGAGAAAAATGACATTTTACCAATATTAGTAATTTTTGCATGTTTGTCAAGCAGCAAGCATGTCCTTTGACATGGTCCACACTTGAGTCTGATTATTCAGCTCTCAGTAAATAATTAAAATACTTTTGTTTATTCACTATAAATTACATCTCATAAGGTATATACTCTGGTTCCAAGCTCATGCTTATTGCTTTTCCCTTTACTTCAAATATATAAAGAGAGTTTTAATGTGCCAACTGACAAAAAATATATTTTATTCTTTTCTCTAAATTAAGATCATTTCCAACCTTTTGTCTCAGTAATAATGAGTTTTCACCTCACACATTCATTCATGAATCTATTTATAGTTGGAGTCACTATAACATGTGGCATGAGGAAATGTTTTACAGGGTCACAACATTAGGAAGTTTGAGAATCACTGTACTGGAGTGAAGGGATATACTACTATTCACTTGATTCTGGTGACTGTAAGGTGAACTGTAAGCTGGGGAAGGCTTCGAAGGGAATTAACAGGAAGGAAGGAAGGAAGGAAGGAAGGAAGGAAGGAAGGAAGGAAGGAAGGAAGGAAGGAAGACGGGACCATTTATTTCATTATATAAATGAACATATAAAGGAAAAATAAAATAATGATCATTAAAAAATACACAGACAGGGCTGGAGAGATGGCTCGGAGGTTAAGAGCACTGATTGTTCTTCCAGAGGTCCTGAGTTCAATTCCCAGCAACCACATGATGACTCACAACCATCTATAATAAAATCTGGTGCCCTCTTCTGTCCTGCAGGCACACATGCAGACAGAACACTGTAAACAAAATAAATAAATAAATCTTTTAAAAAAAATACACAGGCAACAAGAAATGCCCTTACCCTAAGTGAAGACTACTGTAGGATATTTGATCATACTGTGAACCCTGAGATTATATTATTTAGATAAAATCAACCATAGGTCAAGAGGTAGAACAAACAGTCAGTTACCTGGAAGTAATCATAGAGAAGAAGGAGAAATTAATAGGTCAGGAGGTGGGGCACAGGAAGTAGAAGGAAGGAACATCTGGTTGAAGGAGGTTTTGTTTTAGACAGTGGTATAGGGTGGTTCTCATTCTGGGATGATGATGTGGGATTACCCTCTGTATGCTGTGAATGTGTTTTGTTACCAATGGTTAATGAATAAAACTCCTTTGGCCTACCGACAGGGTATAATAAAATAAGGTGGGAATTCCAAGCCGAGATAGAGGAGAAAGTAGGCAGAGTTAAGGAGACACCATGTAGCCACTGAAGGAGAAAGATGTCTGTGGGAGCCTGCCAGAACCTTACCAGTAGGCCACAACCTCGTGGTGATGCACAGATTAATAGAAATGGGAATTTAAGATATAAGAGCTATCTAGCAATACACCTAAGTGATTGGCCAAGCAGTATTTTAATTAATAAAGTTTCTGAGTGGTTATTTGGGCTCTGGGTGGCCAGGAATGAATGAACAGTCTCTTTACAGGATGACATTGTAGAAGGATGGTCAACTCATTGCTTTCTCTGTCTCTCTGCAGTCATAGGTTTTCACCCCACCATCTGGCTCCTGAGTCTCTATTGATAAAGCAGAAGAATTTATATACAATTAAAAGTAACTAATAAATATATGAGTCAGAAAAGACAGTTTTATAAGCGATAAGGCTGTTCATATTTGATCTCAAAGTTGAGGAAGAATAACAATTGGGTCTTTGTTAGCAAAAATACGAATAATGACATAGTCACATAATGTGAAATCACAGGCATATTTGCCTTAGCTACTTATGCAAAGCTGGATCAGAAGATTATGTTTCATGCTCACTGTGACTTTTCAAACAAAGTTTGAACCCCATTCATGTGGCTTTCCCTGTGTTGGGTGCAGAAACAAAAGAATACTCTTGAATTCAAAATGTGTCTGTATTGACTGCTGTATAGACACTTACGTGCAACAAGTGCTTTAAAGGATGGAAAGAATTCCTAGGAAAAGTCAAGGTGTAAAATCAGCTTCAAGCCTACATATAATCACTTGGCCAAATGAAAGGGCTGTGCTGAACAGACAGCATTTGTACTCCAAGGAGATATATATATATATATATATATATATATATATATATATATATATATATGAGACATATATATATATATATATATATATATATATATATATATATGAACATGTTGAGTAAGAAGAATTTAGGCATGACATAAATAATACCTGAGTATGAATTGGCTTCCTCAGTACCACATATAGACAGTTGCAGCCATTCTGGGCTGGGAGTGCTTGTTGGAAATAAAAGTCTGGCTGTGTCTTTACTCTCTTGGAGAACAGCCGGTACCTTCTTCTAGTTATAGTGGAGAGGAGGAAGACCTTAATTTCTTTTAACATGCAACCAACTTTGAAGTCTCCTTAGAGCATTAGCCAAATCATTGGTGAGAGCACAAGTAGCACTCCATGAATTGGTCTTTGGCTCAGAGTTCAGAACTGACCAGGGATCAATGCCTCAAGTGATGGTCTTGGTGAACTGGAGTGGCCAATTAGAACAAAGCATTACCAGTTTTGCTTTTAAATGATTTTTGGATGCCTGCTGGACACCCCTTAATGGTTCCCAAAAGCTCACAGTAGTAGAAATTCGGTGACACACACGACGGACAAACATTTAATTGACTGTAAAACACTTGCTGTGTTTGAGATTTGCCATTTGGAAAGACTTGAAGACACTATGGTTTGTTTTGTTTTTTTGTTTGTTTGTTTTTTTACTGAGCCCAGATGGTCGTAGATAAGACATCACTTATGACATAGTTGTTTCTAACCAGATCAGTACATTTTGTGATAATGCTGTGTTAAAGGATTGACACCTACCACATATATGGATTCCTAGAAAATTGTCTAATTTTGACACATTATAATTTCAATGCAAGATGTCCCTGATAGACACCTATGTTTGCACACTTGGCTCACAAATGGATGTGGTGTTTAGTGAGGCTAAAAAATTTATTTAGAGGTGGGACCTAACTTGCAGATGTAGGACTGTAGAGACAGGGTTAGAGTATCATAACCAGAACTGCCAGGTGCAGGTGTACATGTGTGGGTGAGAGGATATTGTCTTTGCTTCCTCATCTGTAAGAATGTAACAGATCAAGCTGTAGACTTTGTTAACACAGAGATTCCCTAGATGGCAAGCCTCACCTACCATTAATCTGTGAGCTAACATAAATCTTTTTCCCCCTAAGGTGTACATAAATGAAAAATTCCTGTTTTAAAAGGCACTGAACATAGGGGAAATATTTGGCTGTCACTTTGGAGGGAAGAGATTGGAGATACAGGCTCACTAAAAGCTATTTTAAAGATTTTTCAGCAAAGAAAGTTATTTTAATTAATGTTAATTAAGTTGTTCATTCATTCATTCATTCATTGCAATGTAGAGAATGAAGTAGTACCTGATACAAGACAGACAAGCCAACCACCACCACTGAGTCACAGTCCCATTCACAAAGAGAGTTATGTTTAAACCATCTCCCTGATCTCTTCTGTAGATTTTGATTTTCTCAAAGGATCAACCCCCTTTATAGAAAATGAGAACATAGCTCATTACAGAACCACATTGTTTGTCTGTGAAATCCTCTTTTTTACTTTATGCATAGATTTGCCATTTTTGGAGAAAGGACATGCATTATACACCCCTTGGTCATTATCTATTTTTTCCACTATGTAATGAGAGCCATCTATGTATCTGAAACCCTAAGACACTGCAGCATCTTGAATAATACCTTTCAGGAATTGATAATACAGTAGTTATTCTAGGGGGAATAAATATGTACAATATTTATGTGCAATAAATATGTACAGAAATCATGTAAGGAAATATAAGGTGTGATGGCATGTGATTGCTAGGAGACACAGTAAAAGCAGTTTCAGAATCAAGGATGTGCATCTGACTGGCATTACAGACTGTATATGAAATATTCTCTTTTTCAAGTTTGCATGTGTAAAGATTTGATTGCTGGATATGGGCTTTGGGGAGATGGTTGGAAAGTAAGGATACCAGCTTTACCTATACAAAGATCACATATAACGTACCAAGTTCACGACTGAATAGGAGATTAGGAGGTATAACATATTTGGAAAAATCAGGTCACCAGATGGCATGCTCTTTAAGGGTACGATCTCCATTTCCTCACCTCCTCAAGCCCACCAGCCCATTCAATTCTTTCCATGCATTCCTGGTGTTTGCCTTTTCTTGTGTTCTTAGCTATGGAGCCAGGAGTCCATGGACTGAAATCTCTGTAATCATGAATCAAAATATATATCTTCCTCATTTAAGTTATTTCCTCCAATATTTTGTAACAGTAACAAAATTTGATTAGGAAAAGACGCTGCCTTATCTAGAGAGTACCTCCTCTGGTTGTCTAACCCTAGAAGTGTCATCTTTTTGTAAGAAGTGGACAAGAGCCATGTCTTAGTTTCTAGAAGCTTTTATAACTTGGTGTAATAATACAAAGAAATATCCCTCATGCAACCAGAAGCCAAATGTCTGAAACAGAAACTTCAGCGGGGCTGTAATTTTGATAAAGGCACGCAGAGATGTTATTTTCCTTGCCTTTCACATCTTTGGATGGGTTTAGGCATTTATTGACTCTTGGATGCATCATTTGCATTCCTCCTTCTGCAGCTTTATCATCTTGTCCTCCTGTGTTTTGATTGTGGAGTCTCTCTTATGCATCTCTGAAAAGACTCCTGCCATAGATTTGAATCTAAGGATCGATGATAATCTCATAATCTCAAAATCATTGACTCAATTACTTCTGCAAAAATCTTTTTCTTAAGATTTTGACATTCGCAGGTCTAGGAAATATGACAAGGGTGCATCTTTTGAGATCCACTACTCAAAACTTATAATACAAAGATTGTAGCTACCAAGTTTTTTTCCCTTCTCCTGGCGATTCACAGGGCTGTGTGACCTCCGGCTCCCTGGAGACTCTGCACTAGCTCTGGCTTGAGGGGATAACTTAGCAAGAACCTGGTTCTCTTTGTTATGGTGATTCCACTTGTATTCAAGGTTTTAGCAGTAGGCCCATAGCCTGGCTCCCCAGCTGATCCTGCTCCAGGCGCCGGGGAAAGCTTTAATCTTCTCCTCCTGCTTCTGGTTGGGAGGAGGCCTTGCATTTTCGATCCTTCTAGCCCACTGGTATAAGTACCCGACTTGAGTTTAATAAAGTTGCCATTTACTCTGGTAAATGAGCAAAGGTCTCTTTTGCGTGTGTCTCTTTTTCAACCCTCAGGACAATCGTCCATTCTCGTGGGCTCGAGTTCGGGGAAAGCGTGCAGCCTGAACCGGGTGTGGGTATCCACTGGAAAGTGCAGACTCTTACACTTTGTTCAATTATTTATTTATTCTCTTTGCCCATTAGAGTGTGAGTTCCATAGTAACAGGCATTTTTATAGACCTTTTCCACTAATATATTCATATTGGTAAAGAAAAAATGCTAAAGGATATTATGACAACAATTTTCATGAATGAACCCCCTAGGTTGTTTTATGTGTAAAAACACATGGTGGGAGTGAGCGTCATTTATCTCACTCACTTGTAAACATACAAGTTTAGTGTGAACTTGGCTAAGCCTTCTTTGCTTTACTTATATGTTGTCCAGCCTGAAGAAGACCATGGGGAACTTGCTGCACTTTGTTAATATGTTGATAAGTTTTCATAAACACTCAAAACTCTAGTATTGGTTCATCTAGAACTACTTACTACTGTGAGGATTTGTCAAATATAGAATAGAATAGAGTAAAATATCTAGCCATGCTCTGACTAGATTTGCTCAGAGAGACTTAGCACAGGCTAAGGGTGTCCCTTTGGTGGAAACAGACTCCACTCCTCTCTAATCTGAATCAAGTCCTTGACTCTGTAGCCAAGGTTACCATGACGCAGTTTGAGGTCATAAAGGAATACACTCGGTCCTGAAGTTGCTAGAGATAATAAGGATTTGTGGCACACAAATTAGTCTATAGAACATATTATATCATTAAAAAAAACAGCTTTTGTATTTCAGTAGCTCAAACCCAAGTTACATTGTTGTTTCAAGCTGAAGTACTTTGTATCTCAAGAAATTGGATACTTGTAGAAGGATGGGCCTTCTAAATACTCAGGTGGCATTTAAACACTTTTAAACAGAAAAATGTATGGTATAGTCATGCTTCAAAGAACTTGAAACTATCTTTGCTTTTATAAAACTCATCAAGAATTTATTTTCTTACTAGGATACCAAATGAATTGAGACTTGGAGGAATAATAGCCAAGAGACCTTCAAGTGTTTTGTTTCTATGGACTAGCCTGAAGGAGGTGTCCCCTAGAGGAAAAGCTGTTAGAGCTAGCAAACATTTCTTTTAATTGGGTGAAAACATTATCATAAACTGATCTTAGTTGCTTATCTCCAGGTACTGGCGCAAGGAGGCCTTTGTTAAACAAGGACTGCTTACAGCTGTCGGGGAAATATCGCAGACTACCTTATTACTGTGCTCCCCCCCCCCACACACACACCTACAGAAAATGAAATAACCTTGAGGTTAAGGGACTGAAATTCTAAATGAAAGCATGAGCAGCGTGAAACTGGGCATACTGATCAGAAAGAATTAAAACACATTAGCTAATAAACAAGCAAATCTACAGTTTCCAACCAAGGGTTGAGTTTCTGTTTGCTATACATAAGCCAGTTGAAGGGCTTCTGCAGACACATATGTAAGAGCACAAAGATGGCTCAGTTTTGAACACTCTGACATACAAATACAGTCTAGTCTGCAGTCTCCCATGGCAGGTGAGTGCATGGGTAAATAAGAAGTGCTTCCTGAAATCACAGAAAGATCTCCTTTTCAATAATTTTGTTTTTAAATTAAAGAGTAGATTTTGATAGGAGCCAGCAATGGTGATGGAGGGATTGTTTTTCTTTTAACATGGGGCAAACCTGCAGCAGTATTTTTTTCTTTTATTTCTCATATGCCATAAGATATTGCTTTTTAGCCACACATTTTAAAAGTCCTGTTTTAATTAAATTTAAATTGTCCTGTTTTAATGCTCCCCTCCCATCTTCATATGTACTAACTATCAATTTAGTCAATTCAATTAAGTTTTTAAAAGGTTATACTCAGTAAATTTCACACTTTGGGATAAATATTTCTCTAAGTTTTGAGAAATACACAGAGTTCTAGAATGATAGGGCCTATTCCATCTTGCTTTATACCAGTCTCCAGACAGTGGAGTCTCCCCTCCCTCTATGCTCTTTCCTAGAATGTCATATAGATGCAATCATTCCCACAATGTTCATTTTTTTCCAGTATTTTCCAAAACTAAAGGAGGTACATCCATGTGCTTTCTTAAAATGGAGATAAGTTGAGAATGTCATCCTTGCCAGATCCTGACAGTTAATTATTTCAGTAATGACACCGATGAGAGTAGTGTGAAATTTAGACTTTAAGTCTGCTCTTACCCACAGGAGTTCAGGCAAGCTCATGTCTGAAAATAAAATGAAACACTGAGTTGTGGCTTCATCTAAAACACAAACTTGCCATTACTCTGTGAAGGGCTCTACATCTTACTGGCTCTGGATTTGTCTGGTCATGGCACATCTCTAGGTGATATGGCCCATATGATTGGTTCTGCTCCTGTAGCTTTCTGGTGAGTTTCCAGGATGCACAGACATGGCTGAGACCTCTGAATACCTTCCAAAAACCTTGAGGTAGGTCTGGCTAATAGCCTCACCATTTTTCCCTTACAGCAGCTCTTTGGCAGAAAGACCTTTTTAATTTCCTTTCCAGATCCTCTGTATTGCTAAGGGATTGAAGGTGATACACAGAAGTAAAAGAATAGACCACAATCCTCCTTTGGATCTGTGGTTCAGTCCACAACTCTTTGATGTGAGAAAGCAGCAGTGTGGATAATATTTACTGTCCCATTTTAGACATTTCTAATGCATGGAAATAGTTTATTAAATTCTTTTTTAAAGATGTCTCTGGCTAGCCCAGGCTTATAAGAGGTCTCCAGCAACACCCCTGCCCCACACCATGCTGCTGGGACAGTGGAACTCCCACAGATCACAGTCTAAGCTTTCTAGTCCACGAGAGAACTTTCTAGACTCATGAGAGGACTGCAGCAGCATACCTCCCAGCTAACCAGGAGCCTGCCTGTCAGTTGGGAACTATTACAATCTTTTGTGATGAAGAAGCATGGTCCTGCCCAGGGACATGACACTCTAAGTGGAACAAAGAGAGCCATACGCAAGCCTGAGGCAGTCCACCCCAGACTCAGAGAAGAAAACACTGTACTTCTGCACCATGTGCCACCATAGCGGGTATGCTATGGGGAGCAAATGTATAGAGTGATACGGGAGAGAGAGAAAGGGACAAAGTCATTAATATCCTGTGGGCAGCAGCAGATCTGAAGTGGAGAAAGAGATGAGGTGTGGACTGACACGGGTGGCTTCATTGCCAGACAGGGCCACAATGATATCTGGGCCTGGGCTGATATTGGGGCCCATGTCTGGGTTCAGGCTTTGAAGCAGCCATTGTCTCTGTTGATGTCCATGGCTCCTCATACCATCAAAGGAAGAGAGGATAGGGCTGTAGAGAATTGCCCCGACCCCCTGCTTCTGACTGTAACAATAGGGAGACATGGCCCTGACCCTCACCTGCTGAAGCACTCAGAAGAGATCCTATACCTCTACAGGGTTGCATAATAGAGCCGACCCTGTTCACAGAGGCATGGGAGAACTGGCCCCAAAGGCATGAGAATGGAAGAGCAGTCACACCCCTCTCTCCCTCTCGTATGCCTTATGGTGGCATGGGTGACCAAAAGATTTCCCCTACACTGCCCACCAACGCTTGAGGCAGATGGAAGGACTGTCCCTGCCCACCAACTGCAACCCTCAGGAGAGCAGGCCCTGCACTTTGCCTGGGCAGTAGTATCACTGACCTCACTGGCAGAGGTGTTGTGATGTTGTGAGCATAGGAGAGCTGTCTCCATTACTTATCTGTCATGTGGCGGCCTGAATGGGGGAAATATGCCCACCACCCACCCATCAATACCTGAGGCAAGTAAAAAAACTGCCCCTGAGGTCCTAAGAGCAGGAGAGCTGCTCCTGCCCCTCAGCAGCTATAGCACTTGGGAAAGTGGTCCCTACATCTCTCCCGGGCAAAAAAGTAGAGTTGGTCCTGTGTGAAAGCAGGAAAACTGGCCCCATCTTTTGCTTGTCTTAACAAGGGATGAATTTGCCAGGGCAATGCTGGAGAACTCACCCTGGTGGCAAAGACAGAGGAGAGCAGTTACACTAATCAACTATGCAATGACCCAGGTTCAGAACCAGGGTAATGTGTTGGTCCACCCCAACATCCACCCCATCTGTGATCGGCTGAAGCACAGGGGTGAGGAAGGTTGGAAGTGCGATCAGTTCTGAGGGCCCAGGGCTACAGAATTGCCACAACAAAGGGCAGCAATGGGCTTTCCAGGAAAAGTCTCAGTGAGGGTCCAATGTCAATGGTGCAGCAGAGACCAGAGACCTCTAACAAGATGATTCTTTGTGATAAATGCCTGAATGTAAAGATGTATGGAAAAAGGGTTTACTGCATAACACACTGTGTTATGATACATCTTCCATGATACAATTTTTTTGCCTTCTTGATTTTTTTTCTTTTTCTCTTAAATTTTATAATGTGGGATGCCCTTCTGTATATGTGTTCCTTTTATTGGTTGATGAATAAAGCTGTTTGGGCTTATGGTTTAGCAGAATAAAGTCAGGTAGGAACTGAACATAGACACATAGAAAGAGGAGATGGAGTCAGGGAGATGCCATGTAGCTGCCAAAGGAGAACAGCACCAAAATAGAACCTTTCCCAGTAAGTCACAGCCTCATGGCGACACACAGATGAATCCCAGTAAGTCACAGCCTCATGATGGCACACAGACGAATAGAAATGAGTTAATTTAGGATGTAAGAGCTAGCTAGAAAAATGCCTGAAGCATTGGCCAAACAGTATTGTAATTAATATAGTTTCTGTGTGATTATTTGGGTCTGGGTGGCCAGGAACAAAAGAACAGTCTCTGTTAACAAAATGGAGCCACAACATGGGCCTACTACATCCATATAAAACCTGAGAGAGCTTCAAAAAGAATTCTAGACATAAAAGAATAAAGTTAAGCAAGACTTCCTGGTAGCCATATTTTTTTCTGAAGGTGGCAAGCAGAGGCGCGACTTCCTGGTTCATGCTGGTAGCATGAACTCTGGCTTTTTCAAGATGTTTTGTACTAAAGCATTTGTTCAACTATGTTCATAGCAGCACTATTTGTAATAGCCAGAACCTGGAAACAGCCTAGGTGCCCCTCAACAGAAGAATGGTTAAAAAAGGTGTGGAACATATACACATTAGAGTTTTACTCAGTGGTAAAAAATAATGACATCTTGAATTTTGCATGCAAATGGATGGACATAGAAAACGCTTTACTGAGTGAGGTAAGCCAGACCCAAAAAGAGGAACATGGTATATATTCACTCATAAGTGGATTCTAACCATAATTTAAAGGTCTTTGAGCCTATTATTCATGATCCTAGAGAAGCTAAATAAGAAGACGAACCTGATGAAGATTATTTAGCTATCCGCCAGGAGGTAGGAAATAGTCAAGAGTCCCAGGTAACCTTGGGTGCACGGGGGGTGGGGGGGTGGTGGTGGGAGGGTTGTTGGAAGGGGAGAGGGTTAGAGAGAAGGGAGTAGGGGAGGAATGGAGAAAGCTCGGTTGACCAGGATGGGGGGAAGGGAGGAAGGATGAATATGGGATCAGGGAAGAATATATTTCAACTAAGGGAGTCATTTTAGGGTTTATAGGAAACTTGATTATATATGGGATCCCAGGTCCAAGGAGAGATCCCCAGATTGTTCTCTGGACAGAGGAGAGGGTGCCTGAACCGGCCTTGGCCCATAACCATACTGATGAATATTTTGCTTATCACCATAGATCCTTCATCTGGCGATGGATGGCGATACAGACAGAGACCCACATTGGAGCACCGGACTGAGCCCCCCAAGGTCCAAATGAGGAGCAGAAGGACGGAGAAAATGACGAAGGACTGCGAGGGATGCTATCACCCACTGATACAAAGGGTCGAATCTAATGAGAGTTTACCAAGGGCAGTTGGACTGCGACTGAACGAGCCCGTGATCCAACCAGATTCTCTGAATGTGGCCGGATTCTCTGGATGTGGCTGGCCCGGAGTCTTTCTGAGAAGCCATTGACAATGACACTGGGACTAGTTTCCTCTGCATATACTGGATTTTTGGGATCCAGTCTGTTTGGATACTCACCTTCCTGGACCTGGAGGGAGGGGGGACGAACTTGAACTTCCCACAGGGCTGGAAACCCTGACTGCCCTTAGGGACAAAGAGGGAGGAGGAGAGGGAGGGGGGGGACTGGGAGGGTGTTGGGAAGAGGGGCGTAAATGGAAACTTTTATAATTTAATAAAATTACTTTAAAAAAACAAAAAAAATTTTACCAAGACTTTCCTGGAATTTGGAATCGAAACAACTGAAGTCCTAACTTCAGTGCATAAATCTTAGAGCTCTTATTCCAATTTTCTGTGAAATGTATCTATTCTTTTATAGTAATAATAAACTCTTTATAATTGCAAAAACAAAAAAAAACAAAAAAAAGATGTTTTGTACTTAAATGGGGCTTGTGAGTAGCTTGCTACTAGTTGCTTAATAGTGACATAGACATACTGCATCCCTGGATCTAGGATGGGGAGCATAGCTCACAGAGGCGGTGGACTTGCCTCCACCATGTTGAATTGGGTAGAGTCAAAAGACAAAGCAGCCATAGTCCTAGCCATGCAGCTTAGAATTTTAAGAAGTGCTCTTGGTCAGAAAACGATTGCAGATACACAATAAAGACATATTCAGACAAAAAGAACACTACTAAATGGGTCAAAGTGTTGGATAAATGTATGTGGGTTTACGATAGAGAGAAGAAAGAATAAAAACAGTCATAGATTAAAAGAGTAAAGATAATAAAATAAATATTAAAAAGTAATAGAGTTAAAATAAGCCATATAAAGATGGACTATACACAGAGAGTCTTAACAATATAAATTATCGTGTTTTCTTTGAATTTTTTGACTGAATGAACTAACCATAGAAAGATATTTTATTGTATGTGCTGCTAAACTAAACCAGCATATACATTTTAAAGGCATCATGACTTCAAAATTTGAGTCTAAAGATATGTTACTTTGGAAAAGAGCTTCTGCTTTTGTGTCCACAGAAGATGACAACCTGTGGATTCCTTCCAGGCTAATGTGGTTTGATGGAACAAGACCTCCTGAGAGATCTCTGTGAACCCTAAAAATACTTTATCCAACAGAGAGCAGGAAACAGTTTGGAGAAAACTGTGCCCAAATTTTCAAAATGATTGTTCATAAATGTTTGTTTTCATTTAAAGGAGAATATTATATAGAGTTATCTACTGATACAAATTTAAAGTTGATTTTGTTACACTATGTACGTATTTGTTACATATATATTTCTGTTCTTGTTTAAGGTATTCTGTTTGTGCAGTTCTTTTAAAAATGTAATGTATAATTAAGAAATACAGATAAATTGATCGTCATTTATAATATTCAAACTTATAGTCATATTAGTTAGACTTTCAAGATAAGTAGAGATATATGTCAGTTAGATAGATAATCTTCAACCCTTTTAAAGACCTATAGAATATGGCATTTAAAATGTTTTAAGAACTTAGACTTTCTTGACAGTGAGACATGTCTGTTTGTGGCAGCACCAATCTACTTCAAGAGGATGAAAGGCATCAGAGAGGTTTTTTATTGAGTTTGCTAGCTATTTGTCCAAGAAACTGTTCTTGTCTGGATTGCTTGATGGTATGCTGTATGGATTGGATATGCAGGACCCACAGAAAAATAACTGCTGAACTTACTGAAAGGTGAGACAGTCCTTCAGGGTTCCTGCTTCATGAAAGAGTCTGCCAGACATTCTTCAGGACAAAGAGGAAAATGACTGACAAATTACCGAATAGGTGAAACTGTCTATCAATTTCCTGCTTTATGGAAGAGTCAGCCAGATACTATGGGCCTGTAGACTGAACAGTACAAAAGAACTTTGGGTGACTGTCCAGGCAGCAAAACGTCTCTGTCAATGCTAGAATTGTAGAGAACTTCTTACAATGCACTTCCTGTTTACTTAGGTAATATTATATTATATCCTTCTAAGGTTTTGAAGGAGTTGAAGAATAGATAGTTATAATCACAGTTTTTCTTACTTATGATAAAAAACAACTAGATACAAAACTTTAGACTCACAAATATAAGATAGATGGTATTTTCTTTAATTTTGCCAAATGTAAATAGACTAAACATTGTAACTATAATTCTTACTTGATAACTGTTTTTGTTATATGTAATTTTACTTTGTTAAATTGGTTGATGAATAAAGCTGTTTGTGCCAATGGCTTATTATAATAAAGCCAGGCAGGAAATCTGAACAGAGATACATAGAGAAAGAGTAAGCAGAGTCAGGGAGATGCCATCTTACTTCCAAAGGAAAAAAACACCAGAACAGAACCTTATCCATTAAGCCATATCATAATCTTGTAGTAATACACAGATTAATAGAAATTGGTTAATTTAAGATGTAAGAGCTAGCTAGAAATACACCTGAGTCATTGACCAAACAGTATTGTAATTAATATAGTTTCTGTGTCATTATTAGGGTTTGGGTTTTCGGAAACAAAAAAGCAGTCTCTGTCAACAATTTTATTTTGAAGGGGGGAGACAGGTGGGAACAGAAGGCATGATGAGAAAAACACAAAGAATAAAAAAATAAATAAATAAAAATATCTCTGAATCCTTTCATATTTGGGGATTACAAATACATATAAATTATTTAAAATCATGCAGTCATACAATATCTTGAAAAATTAATATTAGCTTGATTTCCTCTATTTATGCATGATCTTTCTTCTATATTAACTTAAGGGGTAGAATTAGGGTCAAAGGACTTAGTTCATATTATAATGTATACTTAGTCTATAGTACTCTTCAAATATTTATCACCAATTCTCCACCTACTGAAAGAAAGAGAGAAAAAGAGACAGAGAGACAGAGAGGAATAAGATTGTTATGCAATCTTAGGAACAAAAGGTCAAGAAACAGTTTTTCCCCCTTCCTCTCCCCCCTCCTCTCTTCCTCTTCTCCTCTCTCTCTCACCTGTCTCCTTCCATTCCCATCTTTCTTTCCTTTTAGTTTTCAAAGTCTTGATGTTTAATGAGTAGAAGGGCTTCAGCTACTCCAACTTAACCTTTGATCTGATGAGGAATAGGAGAACCAGGCCACTCTACTCACTGTCTTTCCTTTGAAGGTTGGAAGTTGGGAAACAAGGAAAGATGAGAGTTTATAGGGAAATCAGGAGCTTCCTAAAAATGTCATCTTTAAAGGGACAGAGAACAGAGAATGGAGATCTGGTAAGCTAATATGAGTAACAGGGCACAGCATGGTGGCCCAGAGGACCCTGTAGAAAGGATGTCTCTTGCTGTGAGAATGCATCAGGTCCGGCCCCAGGGACGTTGTGAGCACTATACATAGTTCCAATCTCCAAGGACAAATTTAAGCCTCTGCAATGGAGGCTGGGCATCATTGGTGCCAGAAATGTAGTCAGAAAGTACAAAGTACAAATCCTGAGGCTAAAGGTAATCATGCACCTTTGAAAACTTGACAGCATAATTAAAATAATTTATATGTGAGTTAGTATGGGCATCACTAAAACAATTAGAATCTGAAGGTCACCTCTGGAGCATTCAGCATCCTGCATCCTATTTGAGGACTGTCTCACCCAATTCAACTCACAATTAGAAGAACCCCTTTACAAAGGGGTCAACTGAGCCAATTACATTTGTATAAGGGACCACCTAAGGACAAAAAACTTTCTTTTACACAAAAGGATATCTCATGGTGAAATTAAAAAAGCTTGGGAAGGTTTCTTAAGAAAATTTGGAAGAATAAAAGAAACAGAATTAGCACACCCATCAGGGATAGATCAAAATGTTCATGTTAAGTGAAGAGTTAGATACAAATGTATCTACGCATTATACAGAACATTAAAAACAGCAGTGAATCCACAGTAGTAAGTGTTGATCTGCTGGCTGCTTTGAGAGGGAAGAGGCATGTGGGAGATTACACAGGAGCATAGAAAAAGGAATGCTTAGGGTCATGACTATGGGGATTGTTACACTGTTATCAAAAGATTAAAATGTACATGTGAAATGTGTGCAGTTTGTTGTTTATGAGTTGAACAGCATCCCTCAGGATCTGATGTGTTTGGTTCCAGACATGCCACTCATTCCTCATCTACAGATGCTCAAGTTTTTTACATAAAATATATAGTGATTATTGTATACAGCCTATGCAAACCTGCTCATTTCATAATCAGGTCTGGGATTTTTATCATACACGATATAATACAATTCTATTTAAATCACTGACATTTAGAAGGCAAAAACATGGCAAGAATAGTCTGTTAAGATTCAATACATTTTCTGTTTTACAACAAATATTTACAATATTTATCTTTTTAAATTTTATCTTATGCCTATGAGTCTTTTGCATTCATGTATAACTGACAACCACTTGTATGCTTGGTACCTACAGAGACCAGAAGAAAAGTGTCCATTTTTTTGAAACTGAAGTTGCAGGTGGCAGCAGGATGCCATGTGAGTGCTGGGAATTGAGCTGGGTACCCTGGAAGAGCAGTCAGTCTTCCTATCATCTGAGATATCTCTCCAGTCACTCAATTTCTATTTTAATAAGGAATCCAGGTGTAGAGTGTTCCAACTATACTTAAATAAGGTTACTTAAAAGAAAACAAACAATAACAACAACAAACTTGATAGAACGAGAAACTGATTCTGCCTTCTTTAAAGTAGAGCAGTTCTTTGCCTGCCCCACCCACAAGTCACCCACAAAGCTGTAGGGTCAAGAGGTGAAGTGATCCTCGAAGGATCACGTGTTCAGAGTGGTATCCTCTCTCGTGTTACCCATAAAGCTTCAGTGCTGAGAAATGCATTGCTACAGAGCTTGTCCAGAGAGGTAGGTAGAGCTTCCCCAGCAGCACTTCTCAGAAGTAAGGCAGCATCAGTGCTGTTGCAATAGACTGTAGGTATTGCAAGAAAACACTTCCATTTAAACAGAACACAACCTCTGCTGAGTTAGTATGTCCTGCTGATTTGTTTTTAATATTCCTCCTCTTTATCCTTTCTCTGAGCTATTTAATAGGCAAAAATTCTGAAGAGAGAATAATGTTTTCTAGTCAGGCTTTTGTTTGCATTATTATAACTTTGGGACCTTGCTTAAAATGTCAAATTCTCTCACAGATGGTAAAACTTCTACAGGGTGTTTGACTTTGGTGATTACATTTCTCTTCGATATGCTTGCATTTCAAAACTCTTTAAACTCATTGGTCTTTCATCCAGCCATTCCTGAGAAAGTATACAGACAAATAATACATAACAACACTTTGGACAACAGACTAAATATTCAGTAAGATGTTAATGGAGATAAAAAATTACCTAGGGATACTCTAGCCATTCAATGTAACATTACTACTCAAGACTCATGAGTTTATGCAGAATCTGAGGCACACAAATTTACTGTGTTGTCAATCCTATAAAAGTATAGCAATACAGTTTTTCATGGTACATGAAAATGAGAAAAAATAACCATGTTACTGTCTCTTGTCCTTACTAACTTGCTATTTTAGAATGGACTTCCATTTGAGATTGTAAAGGATATGACTCTGACCTCAAAGGGAATAAGAGATGACCTATTCTAACAGAAAACATGAATGACCTGCCTTTCTCTGATGGCTAAGGATAATGAACATTTCCTTAAGTGTCTTTCAGCCACTTTAGATTTCTCTGTTGAGAGTTCTCTGTTTAGGTCTCTATGCTAGTTTTTATTGGATTATTTGTTCTTTTGATGACAAATTTCTTGAGTTCTTTGTATATTTTGGAGATTAGTCCTCTGTCTAATGTGGGATTTGTGAAGATATTTTCCCATTCTGTAGGCTGCTGTTTTTTCTTGTTGATGGTGTCCTTTGCTTTACAGAAACTTCTCAGTTTCAGGAGTTCCCATTTATTAATGGTGTCTCTTAGTGTCTGTGCTACTAGGGTTATATTTAAGAAGTGATCTCCTGTTCAATATGATCAAGTGTACTTCCCATTTTCTCTTCTATGAGGTTTAGTGTGGTTGGTTTTATGGTGAGGTCTTTAATCCACTTGGGCTTCAGTTTCATGCATGGCGATAGATAAGGATCTGTTTTCATTCTTCTTCATGTTGATATTCAGTACCATTTATTAAAAATGCTTTCTTTTTTCCATTTTATGTTTTTTTGTTTCTTTCTCAAAAATCAAATATTAGTAGTTGTGGATTGACACCCAGATATTTGATTCAGTTCCCTTGATTCTCCTGTCTGTTTTTTTAAATCAATATGAGGCTGTTTTCAGTACTGTAGCTCTGTAGTAGAGTTTCAAGTCAAGGTTTGTGATGTCGCCAGAACTTCCTTTATTGTACACAATTGTTTTGGCTATCCTGAGTTTTTTGCTTTTCCATATGAAGCTGAGTATTGTTCTTTCAAGGTCTGTGAAAAATTTTTCTGGGATCTTTATGGGCATTGCATTGAATCTGTAAACTGCTATCAGAGAAATGCAAATCAAAACATCTCTAAGATTCCAACTTGTACCTATAAGAACGGCCAAGATCAAAATGATGACAACTTATGCTGGGGAGGATGTGGGATAAAGGGAACACTCCTCCATTGCTGATGGGAGTGCAAACTGGTACAGCCACTTAAGATATCAATATGGTGATTTCTCAGAAAATTAGGATACAACCTACCTCAAGATCCAGCAATACCACTTTTGAGTATATACCCAAAGGACGCTGAATCATACTCAACTGTGGGAACTGCAGCCCCGAGTTACGTATCCCTGCCCCCATTTGAGGTGCTTATCTGCAAAGAAAACATAATAAATTTCCTCTGCTCCTGGAGTTGGGAAAGGAATTTTGAGTGCATGGTGATCATTCCTTGATCCCTGCTGAAATCAGGTTACAGTCCCTTCACAGCCCCCTCCTCATTTGGTGCCATGGTATAAAAGCTAGCCCCAGCAGAACAATAAAGAAGCTGTTCCACCTCAACCTCGTTCTCTGTGAATTCATTCAACCTGGACACCCTCCGCCGAGACTCTTGGTTCCAGCCCGTGCTGGTGTGGTACTCGACTATGTTCATATTTGTACTCGACTATGTTCATATTTGTCATAGCCAGAACCTGGAAACAACCTAAATGCCCCTCTACCAAATAATGGATAAGGAAAATGTGGTATGTTTATACAATGGAATACTACACAACAGAAAAATATAATAACATCTTGAAACTTGTGGGCAAATGGATGGATCTAGAAAACATCATATTGAATAAGGTAACCCAGACCCAGAAGACAAATGTAATATGTACTCACTCATAAATGGCTTTTAGACATAAAGCAAAGAAAAACCAACCTATGATTCATAATCCCAGAGAACCTAGACAACAAAGAGGACCTTAAGAGAGACATATATGGATCTAATCTACCTAGGAAGTAGAAAAAGAAAAGATTTCCTGAGTAAATTGGAAGCATGGGAGCCATGGGAGAGGGTAGAAGGAGAAGTGAAAGAAAGAGAGAGGGGAGCAGAGAAAAACGCTCAATAAAAACAACTTAAAAAAGAAAGAAAATACAAATTACCTAGAAACATAGACTTAGTTACCACAAAACAGTGCTCCGTGATGGTGACATTTTCATGAGAATCTTCTAGTATCAGGACAAAGCATGTCATGAATTGAAACTGTGTAAATCATTGGTGGACACATTATGTGAGCAAGTTAGAGCAAAGCATGAACTCTCTGCTGCTGGCCTCAGATGCTATCTGATGGTACTCTTAGTTTTTAGGTTAGTAGAAGGTAGGGGGCCTCTTGGTACACTCCAAAAGCATTTACCTAAAAATCATAGTTTTCAGGCCATACACAGAGTTTTGGAACAAATGGCTATTTGAGGAGGAGATGCCCAAGATGATTTGGCTCTGTACCTACAGCATTTATTTGAGAGTTTTAACTCTCAACAGCCCTAAAAGTTCTAATTAGTTAATGAGCCCTGTTCAGTGTAGATGAGACTTCTTTTTGAAACTTCAGTTAACACACTTATGAAAAAAAGGTTTCCTGTAAAATAGCAGGTAGAAATACCTCGTGTACTGCTTCTCTATCACCTCAGGAATTACTTGGTGTGACTGATCCACATCATCTAGGCTTCTTAAGTGCATCCCCTGATGTTCTCATAATGATAGGACTGGTCAGGAAAGCATTTGTCAGACACGGAGCCATTGGTATGCCACAGATTACAACAGTTACCTGTAATAAAGGACATGTGACAGTAAGTAAAGAGACCAGAAAAGGATTTGGTCAGGGGCTACACTGCCCAGCACTTGCCCCACGCAGAAACTACATAGGTATATAAAAAGAATCTGGAAGCTGAAAGACCCCCGATTTGGGGAGACTTTCACTCAAGCCTCGGGAAGACGTGAACTCCCCCCCCAGTAACTCACGAGAGACTGTCCTTGCTGCAATCACACGAGGTTTAATGACAAGACGACAAGACGGGGACCAGTGCACTGGGGCCGAGACTCATAACCCACGCAGGGGAAGAGTTCGACCCCGAGTGACCGGGAGAAGTAGTTTTTATAGGAAGAAACCACATAGCCCAGTACTCCGAAAGGGGGGACAGGGAGGATGTCACAGAAGATTCCGAAAATTCCAGTGATGATTACAAGGGGGCAACTCCCTGCCTCTCAAGATCATTCTCAAAGGTCGTAATCAGCTAGTTCCTATTCCGGTGATAATTACTAGGAGGTGACAATTACTAGGGGGAATCTCTTTGTCTCTCAAGATTACTCTCAAGATTACAATCTACCTTTATCTTCAGCTAGTTCCTGGAACCCTGGAACTGGTTAACCTTAGATTTCTGATTCTTCTCTTCCTGCTACATTTTTGGATCTATTTACCTGTTAGGGAGATCTGGATTTATCCAGGTCTTTCAAAGCAAAAACCCTTCCCTACATACTTTTTCTAGCAATTCACTGGTGTTAGAACTTACAGTCTTTGTAGAAAAGTCCAAATTTTAATTGCTTAATGTTTCCATATTATGTCAAACCTTCTCTCATTTCATGCATAAGTTATAAAGTTGGGCTACATAGAATGCTTTTCACTAGTAATGCCTGAATGAGCATTTCCTCATCACTAGGGAATTACTGTATCCTGAGCTGGACACACAGAGGATATGTGTTTTTTCCTAGCAATAAGCACAGAAAGTTCAGTTCATATAAAAAATTATAAAAGTAGAATTTAAATTCTACTGTCTTTACAGAAGAGAAAAATGTATCCATCCCTTTATATCTGTAGAGGGTGTATGCGTGTTTGTGTGTGTGTGTGCATGTAAAATTCCATTATTCTCTGAGGTATCCTTGTAAGTCTGTCTCTAAGCATTTCATTTCTTCCTCCCTCAAATTAAACCTCACATGGAGAAAACATTAACATGTGTTTGCTTTGTTTTATTCTTCTTATTTTATCCCATCTAATCTCTCTCTGCCTGGCTGTGTTAATCCTGCTTAGGGACTTTAATAGGTCAGGCATGGATGTGGCACAGATATCCTTTAAAGTGAGCTAAGATTATACAACAGCCTAAATCCATTTTAATAATATTTTAATGTATATCCTTTATTTGTTATTAGTATTTATATATATGTATTACCCATGTATTACCTCTTTGTTCCCTGAAGAGAGCAAAGTAATTCACTCTGAGATGGATAAATAATCTCATAAACCCAGAGTCCCAGGAATTGAGGTGAGTCTCTGAGGACTTCAAGCTGCTGCAGTAGGCTGTGACACATGTAGGGGAGGCTCAGTTGTCCAACTTTGAGTTTCAATCCTCAGAACAGGCTTTGAGTTTTGATCCACAGAGTAGGAAGCTCCTTTAGAAAGTCTGGGAAAAACGTGGTAGATTGTCTTAAGGCAGCCATCTGGGGCAACTTTGTTGTAGCCCTGGAAAACTGGGAAATAGAATAGAGTTGGGAGGATTTAACTGACATAATCCATAATCCTGGTTACCCTGGAGTTAATCATGTCTCTCTCTCTCTCTCTCTCTCTCTCTCTCTCTCTCTCTCTTTCTCTCTCTCTCTCTCTCTCTGTGTGTGTGTGTGTGTGTGTGTGTGTGTGTCTGTGTGTGTTTTCATTGAGACCCATAAGATTGATGCTTTGATAATTTCAGAGTAAATAGATCACTTTTCATCTACTCAAATATGTAATATTCTGCTCATTATTTACACTAAATATGTATTTCACGGGTAAGTCAAATATCCTCTTTGTGATGTCTGCCAAAGCAAACAGTCTCTGAGCTGAGCAGTAGACTGAGCATCACTTTCACAGTGATGACAGAAAGACAGTTTCACTAGTTCACTCCACTATTTCAAAAGGAAAGTGCACTCCAGTCGCAATCAAAAACAGAAGTAATTGTCAGCCCTTAAAAATTGAGCCTTGCTGCCCTAACAAGACAGTAGGAAAAACAAAATATTAAGGTGGTCAACAAGTCATAGAAGGCATTTCTTAAGCAGCTTCTTTTTAAAAAGTAAGGAAAAGAAGAAAAGTATCATTTTCTATGATTAATGAGAGTTATTAGTAATTTTATTTCAGTAGGTTTCACAGCTGATAACTTACTATGTTTAAGGATGTGGAAATTGCTATAGAACCTAAACACAGGCAAAGTTTCCTCAGCTTTCCTAATTCCACCCTTTATGATGAATTTTAAGCATGTCTGTCACATTTGGTTGTTCTTTTTTTGGCTGTCAAAACAGTCTCTTTAGTGTTCATGGAAAACTAATTATTCTTTCAGGAGCTTTCATGACAGAGGACTTAGGAAACCAGAAAAAATTACTTAGGACCCTGATGAATGAGTTGTGAAAATTCAGATGACAAGTGTAGAAAGTCAGTTTGGAACTATGTGCTGTCACATAGGATGGGTGTATATGCATGGGTAAACCACACAGGCTGTCTCAGTTTGAGTTTGGCTTTGTTCATATGGTACAAGAAACAAACAAAAAAAAATGAAAGCAAAATTAAGGTCTCACAAACTTAGAGAGAACCTTAAGTGGTAACCAGAAAGAAAGTACACACATAAATAATGGATTCCAAATATGATGGCTGTGGGCAAAAAAGCCACTTTCATCACCCTGGCAGTGGGAACACAGGTCTGACAGCAGTTTGCTTTTGGTGAAGCTCTGTATACTCCATCTTAAAATTCTGGCACTCGACAAGTTGTCAGACCTTTAGGTAGGTCCCTTTTTAGATCGAATCTGCCCCCTTTGAACATGTAATCTTGACTTAGGACATGTAAGAGGTGTTAGGGCAGTGCGGGGGGGCTGGAGTTGACATAGAAGGCTTTCTCTCCAAATTCAATAACATCATTTTTATGTCTTGGAATCTACCAGAGTGGTAGATTTACAAATTTTCAGATTCTTCAATTGAAGAATTTTTCATCTGTATCTGGGAATGATTATTTAACACTCGTCAACAGAAAACAGTAAATTATTGCATGTGCTTTGTTCTAGTACATTTCTGATTTCTACTTCAGAAACTCATTTCATATTGTTACTCCACAAATATTTAAAATAAAACATTTGTTCTTTTATTTGAAAGAAGATTCTAAATGTACATTTTATCGTCAGAATTTCATATTGAGTTTGTACAGAAAGATGGAATTTATTTTTCTTAAGTCTAATTTAAATTAGTCTAATGACATTCTTAATATCAAATGTCTTAATTTTTTAGTACTGTAAACAGAGGGTACAACTTTCAGTCTGAATACATCAAGAAACAAGTGAACTGACTGTTCTCACTGAAGTGGCAGCTGAGGGTGACTTGGAGTGGGCTGGAGACTCTCTTTCATGCTCAGTTGCTCCTAATGTCCTCTCTGAAATTCTATACCTAAACTCTCACAGCGCCAAGCCTAAGTCAGAGCATTGTCCTGTATTTTTCACATGTTTAATTTTGAAGCATGCCACTCCTAGCAGGCAGCACTATTTCTGTGTGCCCCATTGTGTCTCCAGTTTCAAGATGGTAGAGATTCAGCAATCCAGCTAATCCGTAATTAACATGACAAAGTGAGAGACGGAGGAGATTGAAAGGATGCTTCAGTCCCAAACAACTTGATTCCTAGGTTCTCTTGGATTCTTTCTTTCATTTCTTCTTGTTTTGCTGGCTGCCTTTTGCCTAAATTATGATCTTCTCTATTTCTCAGAGGTCAAGAGAAATTCTATACACATGTTCTCAGTCTGATAGTTTACACTTCTAGTTCCACAGTAGAAACAACAGAAACTCCCATTATTTAGCTCATCTAAAACCATCAAAAATCTATGTCAGAGTTTAAGAAATAAAGGAACTGGGGCTGGAGAGATGGCTCAGTGGTTAAGAGCGCCGCCCGCTCATCTAAAGGTCCTGAATTCAATTCCCAGCAACCACATGGTGACTCACAGCCATCTGTAATGAGATCTGGTGCCCTCTTCTGGCCTGGAAGAATGAATGTAGGCAGAATACTGTATACACAATAAATAAATAAATCTTTAAAAAAAAAAAAGAAATAAAGAAATTGCTAAAGACTCAAGTTTGGAACACATTGCCCTGCCCAAAAAGTTTCTAAAGCAAGAAACATGTCAGATCCCCTTTCAGGCCAGCCCACTAAAGCTACCATGCTAGAATCTCTACTGCTCATATCTTTGTATCCCGCTCTGAAAAATTCAAAGACGCTGAGCCAAAGGCTGGATTCACTCAGGCCAAATGATGATATGTTGTCTTGGAGCAATAACAATTCAGTTTCCTCCTACCAAATTTGAAAGTTCTTCATTTCTTTTCCTTAACTAATTTCCTTGGGTAAGATTTGGCAAAATTGTCTTTTTCTAGAACACATTGTGAATGATGACAAAAAAGCTGGGCATTGTTGAGAAGATCTACTTACATTGCCTATGCATTCATTCATTTCTTCTTTTTAATTAATCAACCGTTTACTGAATGTGTAGTATTTTCTTAGACATTGTGATAGGCACTAGAGAAAAACTAGGATTGGCATTTAAACAGAACATAGATGTACGAGCCAGCCATGGTAAGCTAAATATGAACAGATCACCCAGAAGAAGTTCTTTGCTTTCAACAATTATCACCTGCGAGAGTAGGACTCAGCCATCAGTAAGTTTAACGGAGGCCTGAGTCTGAGTAGTTTATCCTGAAGCAATATCTGGCTACAGGAAGGACCATAAATTAAGATTACCTGAGCACCATCCAAGAACAGACAATCCAAAGGAAATGCCTAATGTTCCAACCACTGTAGATAGGATCACCTGCCAGCATACATTCACAAGGACACCCCTAGACAGTTGTCAGCCAATCAAGGGTCCTGAACCTCAGAAAACCCTCACCCCCACCTTTACTACTATAAAAACTCAGCTCTATCTGAGCTCGGGGCTCTCTGTTTATTCCAATACGTTGGACATCCAGAGAGTCCGAGTTTGCAAACTTGCATAAAATAAAGGCTCTTTGCTTTTACATACGGGACTTGGTCTCCTCATTGGTTTTTCGGGGACTTCACAGATCTGGGCGTAACATAGCCATGTTGAAGGTTTAATGTTATCTGTTCTTATTGGTCATTGCCTTTCTTGTACTGATAGTTAATTATTGTATCATCTTTGATTGTAAGGTTACATAAACTGAGTTCTAGGCCTCAGTGTACAATGTGATACAAAAGCTAGTCACCAAAACAGATATGATGATAAAATGGCTCCTGCTCTTCTCTGAATGGCTGAGTTTTATTCTTTACTTCTGATTTTGTTTATTGCTATTTATTTAAGGAAAGATTTTTTGGTGATACTTGGAATTGAAATTAGTACCTTGTAGAGATATTAGGTGAGAACCTAGTGCTTTATACATACTAAGCAAGTGCTTAATTACTAAGCTATGTTCCCAGACCTATATCTATAATTTTCATTGTTAAAAAAATGAATCCATTCAGAAAGAAAACAAAAGTCCACTACCTTAATGACCAGGACTTGCTAGAACTCTCTGACCTCCAAAAATTTCTTGCTCTAATAAATTCTTGGAAATGATTTCTTTCCCAGGGCTTGTGTACACATGCTTGACTAACTGTGTAATGAGAAAGAGAAAATGGTAAATGACTGGGTAAGTTCCTTTGCTTTTCCAATTATCTGCTGTGGTGACTTTTCTTGCAATTCTGAAAACAAATGTCTTCTAAGACCACTGAGTGCCAGACAAAGACAAATTAGAGGCTAGAGATGTAAGAATACACAGATGTGGGTCATTTACAGAAGGACACATAGAGAGCATGACTGAGTACAGAGAATGTGTGTTGAGAAATGTCTTAGTGAATTCCTTACCTCATCAGATTTTAAATGAATCTTTTAGGAGTTTATTCTTAAAGTGTTCTGAGAAAAGAACATAACACAGATATTTTAATCTCCCCTCACTCTGCATTGAATTGGCCCCCTTCCTTGCAGGAAACAAAGACCTGTATTTTGACATCTGCATTTTGTTTACAGCCATCTTAAGCTCACAAGTTAAGAAAAATATTCACCTCTATCCCTTCTGCAGGGGGTAGGAAATCAACCTGGCATCTTATCTCCTAGCAGAGACATGCAGGCACCAGGCTTCAAAATCTATTAGCATTTTCCTTTGTTAGTCAACAATCACAGACCCTCAGTATTTACTTATCAGCTGGGGATGTTTCCGGACCTGAATTCAGGCAGACCTGAGACCCCTTCCCTCCCCCGTTTCCCTCCCCCGTTGTCCATTTGCTATATATATAAAATGAGAGGGCTTGATCAGAAATCCTGTCTTGCTGTCATCTCTTGTCCTTTCATTCCTCTCCCCTAGGTTTTTCAGAGACCACCGTTTGCATCCTGTTGGCCAGAATACTTGCTTCTCTGGATTTGTCCAGAAGATATGGATGAAATCAGTGATACTTCATGCAGGTCAGTTTCTTTAAATACAATTTTGTGATCTGTTAACAAATAAAAAGGGGGAAAGAGAAGGATGAGCAAGAGAAGAAGGAACTAGGGGGGGAGTGGTGTAGAAAGGTCGAAAGAGGAAGTAACAACATTTCTTTGACCTACTTTGTTAGATTATTGGATTTTTACTTCTAATTTTTTTCTCACTGAAGATTTTGATAATTCCATATTGTGTATGCTTTTTACTATTTATTTAGTTCCATATTTATTTTATAGGTGACAGTATCTATGAGTCACCCCATACATTCTGCACAGGTCCTGAATCTTTTTAAGGAGCTTCCAGTTCAGTCAGAGTGCACATCAATGAGCTCATGAAAGTTACTTAGCAGTCTTGGCAACAAGATGGCAAGCAAAATTGCAAGGGGTGATATCTGAATAGGAATTTGGAAGTACACTTTTCCCATCTCAGACACTTGTGTGAAAGGTCACTCAAGGAACACTAAATTTCTAGCTAAGCCTTTCCCAAGAAAACCAGCATTCCTCTGATCACAGGGTGAAATGCTAGAAATGAAGTTCCAGGTTAATAAGTTCAGTTTCAAATGCCACTGAAAACTGATTATGGTAAGATCTTTCTTCTATCTCATTCCTAGCATAAAACTAAAAGACCTGTCTTCATGGTGGTAGATGAAGTTTGTGAGTTCCCCCAAATGAAACATCTAGAGGCATATCTGCATTGAACAAATAATAAGCATTATTGAGTATACTCGTTTAAGTAAATATTTTATATTAACTACGTTCTCTCATAATATGTATTGTTGATATGAAATAGTGACAGGTGTAATAAACAGATAACTATAGCAATGCACCATGATAAAAATTTATCTTATACACTAAGAGATTGGAACTTTTGGTAGACCTCACTGCCAGAGTTAATATTACACCATGAGATGACTCAAGACTTAAGACCAATATCCTACTGTGTACTTAGTCTGTTAAAAGATCAATTTAACCACCCGCATTACTTACCTTGGATTTCCAGTGTAATCAGCTTTTACAACCTAAGCTAATGCATAACTGAATCTTAAAATATGTATTCTTTTCGTACCTGAAACAGAGAGTATTGCATGTGCATTATGTTAATCATTTGCTGAAAACAGAATATAAGCTAAAAGTGACCTTATAAGATGAATATCCACCATAAATGCTGAAACATTATTTAGGTATTGCTTGATTTGGGTTTGTTTCTTATCTGGGTCATTCGGAGCCAATGACTCCCTTGTAAAACTCTTATTTCTGTAAAGTATCCCTCACTCTTTCCTCATGCGATGTTTTCTATGCTGTTGGTTAAAAGAGAGAGCAAAGTATTTTGTTAGGGATATAGAGAGTCACACAGTCACACAGGGATAGATTCTCAAGACAGCATTCAGGGAGGCACAGATTCAGACTCATAACAGACAGGCAAGTACAGAAGATACAGGGAGAAAGAATTAGAGCATTCAAATTTGGGCCAGCTCCTGTTTTAAATAACATCAAGAGAAAGTACCTTGATTTATGTCCTCAATGTGACACACACACATTGTTGGTGACTGAGTTTATTTTTTAATGGATTCAAACAAATGCAGGATATTTTAATGCCAACAGGTTTATATTTTCAGTAGATATAAGCGAAGGGCCTTTAAGATCCTTTAACATTACCATGTCAGTTACCAGACTCTTTCTTGTCCTACCATCTTCTTTCCTTTAAAATGAAACTTGACAGGTATTTATTTTAAAGCCTCTTTACCCTCAGCTCTTACGTGTTCTGATTCAGGCTCCAGCCTCCCTGATTGAAGAGTATTAGCATCTTACGTATTAGCATCTTATGTATTAGCCCATCGACTTGTCACTAGTGTTTTATTTGTATTTTCATACTATGGAGAAAGTGTCTTGTTTGCTTTCACAAGTATCACTTGACTTCTGTGCACAAAGATTTCTAATACATCTATAACACAGATTCTTCTACTCTCTGTTCCTCAAATTGAATGTGAACCGTCTGTTATTCCTTCACATCCACATGCCTCCATCCAGTGTTTTGACATTCTCAGTCAATAAGTACCCGAATCAGGATGTGAACGAAATTCTGTGTGACTCACACTTAATTTTACTGAAAACAGGTATTTAAAACCCAAGTGATATAGAGGATTACAATCTTGAATGCCTCGAAATATACTTATTTTGCCATTGTTCTTGTTGAGTAGGGTAACTGCATGAAAGTCAGGGATGCAAATCATTTGTTCCACTTGTCTCTAATACTGTTTTAAGGAAACAAAAATATTCATATGTCTGATCCTTAGAATGCAAAGTTTTAGCTCTCACAATGTTTTAAAAATCTTGTCTTCATCACTGATATTTACTTTCCAGGTATCATATGGATCTCTCGGCTTAAATCTTAAACCCTTAAGTCTTAGGAAATGTTTCTATGATTTAAATTATTTGATAATTTCTTTCCAGCTTACTTCCTCTTTCCTCATAGACTGGGAAAGAAAGGCAATTTGACCTGTCTATCAGGTTAAATAACTTTGCCTTTGAGTCCTTTTATAGAATATTTTAACATATAGTTAAGAGTTTCTACTTTCTGAGTTCCTTAGAAACATTTTCCTCTCTTGATTCAGTATCTAAGACCTCTGTGAGGCCATACATTTGAATATTGTATCACAGGGTTTCAGCGCCTACATACAAATGATATGTCTGATAAAGAACAGATAAACCAAATCACTGGAAATGTTAATAAGTGTTTAAGATCATCACCAGCCTTTTCTGATTTGGAGAAAATAATTTTGCAAATCTAGCAAAAGTGTCTGCTTATAGAAGAAAGAGTTTGTTGTCTAGGAAACACATGTGCTTGCAAGGTGCCTGATGAGCTACATCTGAGATCATGAGCTTCTGCCTGATTATACAGGTAGGGTTCAGTCCTGTCTCAAATCACTGCATATTGTTACTGACAAGCTTTCATCTGAAGAGATGATGAAACACAGCCTTGGAGCTCTCTGTGAGCTTCTCAGGGGGCCACATCAAAGGAAGGTTCATTTAAAAATGCTTCTCAGGGTGACTCTATAGATAACAGAGTTCACCCTGCTACAGTCTCTGATTTTTCCTTTTAAATGGTCTGTTATCTCCTAGGACATCTGCGTACTGTGTTTGCTCAAAGAAATGTGTTTTTGTCTATAAAACATTTTATATTCTGAATATGGGTACATTAAAATTATGTTTGCTTTAAAAATTTAGCAAAGATTAGTTAAGGCCTTCTTCTGTATTAATAAAGATCTGCATAAAGATCATCATCTAATGATTCATTTGTTACCTTTGATTTCTTTGGTTTCTTTTGAGTGTTTTGTTTTTGCATGTGTCCGTGATATGTGTGCATGTTTGTACATGTGTGGGCCTATATGTGTTTGGCTGAATGTGTACACACACATGCATGTGGAGATTCAAGGCTAGTGTCAAAAGTTTTCTTTGTTCACTGCCTACATTCTTCATTGAGTAGCCTCTCTCAGTGAACATAGACCTTACCATTACTAGCCAGTTTGCGTCAAGGATTCTTGTCTTTGCCTTCGGAGTACAGCAATTACAGGGAAACCACTATGCCTCCTAACACTTAGATGGATACTGAGGGACTGAATCCTGCTCATCCTGCTTGGGAAGCATACTCAGTAGTAACTGAGTAGTCTACCCTGTCTTGGAATATTTTCATGTATATTTTAGCTCCATTTCCTAAAATGTTTAATTTTTTATTATACCTATCTACTTACTTCAGCAAGAAAAGCTATTTATATTTTATTTTTGCTTCATTTTATTGACAAAGTTCTTTGCAAGCAATGTTATTCTTTTTATTGCAATATTTTTTACTAAATTAGAAGAAAGCTAAATTGGTCATTTCTCATTTTGCGTGGTTTAAAAGTTTTTATATGTATATTTTTCTTTATTTATAAGGCTTAAATTTTTTAAGACAAAGTAACTATTCCCATAACTGCTACACCTGTGTTAGTGAGCATGAATCTAAGCTGTTTATGATGAGCTTGTCTGTAAAACAGAAATACTATTTATTCCTTATAATAATGAGGAGATAAAACAAAGTGATGTGCTGTTCAAAGTGTTTAGTACAGAGCCAGAGCATGAATACATATCCAACAGATGCACAAAGGTCAAACCAGTGTCTTTTAAGCTACTTTTGGGGCACAGCACAATTTTGATGAAGAACTTAACACGACAGTGATAGCATTCAGAACACAGGCGGAGTTGATCTTGGCTGTCAGACTGCTAGTTGAAAACTGCCTCTCCTTGGGAAAAATACAAAATGGAAACAACAATGAAAGTCTTCATTTGGGGATTATTTACTCTCCATCTCTAGAGTATTCTAAACTTATTTTCCTCATTTGTCACTAGCTGATCCTTGCACTGGTATCACACTCACATGACTGATATTCATCTGACCGGATCCTCATTGCTCAGACAAAGTCAGCTCCTGACTAAATGACCGTAAGTATCCTTCAGTACTGACTAGTTCTTTTCATTGTTTGTTTTGTGCATTTGTGTATCTGTTTTCCTCCACAAGACTGTGTTTCCCAAAAGTGGGAACTTTTTATGATTGTCTCACTGAATCTCCATAGGGTACATACTTAAATATTTAGTACGGAACAGTATTAAAAATGTGTTGAGTATATATTTACATGAATGCCTTGTTTTGATACTAACAACACCCACATGTCAGCTATTGAGTTATTACCAGTGGCCTACTATTCTCTATTTGTGGCTGTGAACCAGATGTTCATTAAAAGTTTTTATTTATTTTTTTTAAATATTTATTTATTTATTATGTATACAATATTCTGTCTGTGTATATGCCTGCATGCCAGAAGGGGGCACCAGACCTCATTATAGATGGTTGTGAGCCACCATGTGGTTGCTGGGAATTGAACTCAGGACCTTTGGAAGAGCAGGCAATGCTCTCAACCTCTGAGCCATCTCTCCAGCCCTCATTAAAAGTTTTTAAATAAATGAAAAAGCAAAAGCCTCATTTAGTGTGTGGTTAAGAATAGTCACAAGCAATGAGTCTGTGGATTAGGAAGTGTTTTCCAACATCACCTCCAGGAAAAGGAAAAGTAGAGTGATCAGAAGATATGAGAACCTCCCATACACAGTGGTCAGCAATTGTACTGCTACATGTTGCCCTGAAACCTGTGTGCCATCCACTTTCTGTCCTTCTGTCCATCAAATCTGCACTTATTTCTTGAAAAGACTTGCTCAGTTCATCGCTTGCAACAATGATGGATGTGTTCTTCTTAAGAAACCAGACATTAAAAAAAATTACCATGTATTTTGGTATCACCCTCTGTTCTTCATTGTCTAGATAAAGAGCACTGAACCGGAACAAGATAGGGCAACAGAAATCTAAGCAATAGTTTTGGGACTGATCCAGGATCAAGTCCTCTAAAATTTGCAAGTGAAGGCGGCAGAAATTACATCTTGCACTCCCTGCTCTGTGTCCCCATCTTCAAGTGGTATATTATTCATGACACTTGAATCACCAATAGATCTTGACCCATGTTAGCTCTGTGACTTTCCCAGAGAGTGTGTCAATTCTTCCCACATTGGGGCAGACATCCTTGGCTAATAACAGGCCTAAACTACTAGTTGAAATTTTATACTTTTTACTTTGACTGGATGGAAGAAGACAGTTATACATTTTAAACGTATTTGTCTCATCATCAACAACATGCCTAACACTTACTATATTATTATTTTTTAAAGACTTTTACTTTGTGCTTTCTAAACAAAACAAAGTTAAAGAAAACCAGGCAAGCAAACAAACAAACAACAACAACAACAACAAAAAAAACAGTTTCACAGGAAGTCTTACCAGAAACCTTAGGAAATTTTTCCAAAGTTCATTATTCCAACTATATGAAGGAGAAGTAGAATTTTGATTCCAACTAAGCTGATGGCATGGTATGACCAATTAGTCCCTGATCTGCTTTGTCACAGGCAGACCCCAAATTCAACAGGAATTGTCTCCAAATTTTTCAGCAAAAATATGAGTCCCAGAACTGGCCTTCCTCTTGTCATAGATAACCAAGTGGTTAATATGGATTGTAAATAAGTCCTTCAATGGTGTAAAATGTACAACAGTTTAATGATTTAGAAGAAATGACAGATTCCATTGAGTGCCATTTTCAAGGTAAAAAGCTGGATTGCTCAGCTCAAATCTCCAAGAAGGGCTAGCCTTTCCCACTTGCTGCCACTAGATGGCGAGTCAGTTATGCAAACACACTTTGTCCAAGAGGAATTAAAAAAAAGGTCAATAAACAGGAATTGCGATTTCATTGAAAGCCTTGCACAACACTTGCTCACTGTTGGAGCCTGCTTTTCTAGTTCTGTCCTTTCTTCTTTAGAGTAAGCACTGATAACTACCTATCCAAATTGGAGAAAGTTTGAATAATTAGACAAAGTCTCGGAAAGTTTATTTTCTCAGTAGTTGTATTATATCTGACTGGATTTTTTAAAACAACACCAAAGAGTAAATAATAAATTCAACAGCTACTTACTCTAATTATAAAACATATTCTTAATGAAACTAGAATCAGAAATAGTTAATCTTCTTAATTTTTTTCAATTAATCTGTAGCAATCATATGGCTTTAAGTTGCTAATTGCTATCTTCTGGCTATCATGTGATCAACTAATATCAAGATGTTATAAAATTCAAGAAAGTTCAGTGAACCAGTACAATTCAAATCTATCACATTATTAGAACCAAGGAGAGCTTCAGGGGCTGTCATGTCCTAGAGAAATCCATAGAGACATGATGTCTAAATGGATTGTGATATCCCAGATAGAGTACAGAACAGAAAAAAAGAGCAAAATGAACTCTAATATAGTAATACTAATATAATCCACATTGATTTATTAATGATATAAAATATACTATAATTGCATGTACTATTATACAAAATGTGCAGAGCAAAAGAACAAATGTACAAGGATATACAGAAACTGAAACAAAACAAAGTAATAAAGTTCCGTGTATAAAGCTAGACAATTCCTGGAAACAATGAGCATAAAATTTGAAAAATCAATAGTTTTGGAGCCTAAATTTCTTCAATGAAATAATTTTGTCTACCTCTGAGACTCTTTGCACGCAACTCTGTGACATCCAACGAAAAGAACATATGTGTACCATGTGCAGCCCTTGTTTAGTGTTAAAAGACAGGCTCTGTGTTTACAAGTGAAAGTTTAAATAAACATCACCTTTGCTGAAGGCTAGCAGGGCAGAACTACATTTATGCAGAAGGCCTCAGAGACAACTAGAGCAGGTGCTCTGCAAGAGAGTCCAGAACAGAACAGCAGAAAATTCTCTCTCTCTCTCCCCCGCCCCCTCCCTCTCTCTCTTCCTCTTCCTCTCTCTACCTCTTCCTCCTAGTCCCTCCCTCTCTTTTTTCCTCCCTCCTCCTTTCTTCATCAGGTGAATATATTTGGTAACTCTTAAGCACTTTAACAAATACCCCATTGTCAGTTTTACCTTGGACTAAGCCCAGGTTAAAGGTTCAGGAAAGCCCAGGTTAAAGGCACAGGAGTGACCATGGCATAGATAAAAACAAGGATACAATAAATGATTTCCACAAGAATAGTCATGTTCTCGGTGCTCATTTCCCTGCATAGGTGAAAAATGTGGTTTTCTTTTAACCCCTTCTTACACCATTGGCGAAATTTGTACTTTAAAAGGATCCATGGTTATTTGGTTTGCTTTCTCCTTTCCTCGTGTCTTCTTTGGATTGCCTTCAGCAGTTGGTTCCACAACTTCTCTGCTGAAGAGGCCTGAGGACAGGGCACTGAGCTGAAACAGGTCACCTAAAGCCTCTGCATAGGCACAGTTGGAACCTTTGGAGAAACCATTTCTTCCTCTCTGAAGGACATTGAAGGCCAAGTTCCTGCCTGCAGATATGTCCCTCTTTGGAGTGGATGGGGAGCAAGCTTTAAGAACAAATTTGCTTAATTCCTACTGGATTTTACAGTTATTGCAGGCACCATTTCGTTGCATACTGGTTTTCATTCTTCAGGACAAAGCTGTCAGACACAATATCTTGGGAGCTGTTTAAAACTAGTTGCCCTCTAGGTGATACAGACTAAACATGGGGTCTAGTGAGTAGAAATTAATATGCCATCCTTTTCTCTGAGGTTGTCAGAAGTATATAAGCACCATCATTTTATGTGAAGTGGCTTCAAAGATCTAATAGAGCCATTCACTATTTAGGTAATTATTGTTCTTGTTTCTCATCTTATTCCATCCAGAAATAGGACAAGAAATGTCCCAACCCCAAACGATGCTGAATTATTGGAACTTTAGTGCAGAACATAAGGTACGTTCCCTGCAAATGTTTAAGACACATTAATGAATACAGAGCTCATTATGCAGTTCCATGAAAAGTTTTATTCTTAAAAGATATACATTCCTATTTAAAAATATAAAGAATATTTTAAGTGATGCTTGCCTGCATCTGAACAAAACAATGGAGGAAGAGTGGATGGGGAAGGAGGAGTATGTAGAAGGAACTGGAAAGGGGAGAGTAAAGGAAACTTTGGTTGAGATATTAAAACAAATAAACAATTAAATATGAAATACCAAAACACTTATGTATGATGAAAATGTGGCCTTTATAAGAAAACAGCAGGCAGTGCACTGCCTAGTAAGTCAAGAAAAATTAAGGGTATACTGTGATTATCAGAGACTGGAAGAATAGGACTGGAAGAGAGGCTCTTCATGGTGATAAAGAAGTTAAATAAGAGCAAGGGAGAGGGGCTTTGTTCCCTAGTGTGATTGCACAATAGCAGGCAGTAATGTATTCTATATTTCAGACAGGCAGAAAAGGATATTTAATATTGTTATTACAAATGATAAATGTTAAGAGACAGATTTTTCACCTGATTTAAATTTATATATCAGTGAGCATATTGAAACAACACATGATAGCTCTCTGAAATGCATTGCATGTACTCCTGTAGCAGTTAAGACAAAGTTAATTTTCACGAAAAAGAAAAAGCAACAGTTTAATGTCATAGATAAAATCACAAGTAAGGAAAGGCAGAACTTATATATTTAAGTAAAAAGTCTCAAATCTAGCCAGGTGGTGGTTGTATGTGCCTTTAATCCCAGCACTCAATAGGCCAGACTGGTCTACAGAGAGTGTTCCAAGACAGACTCCAAAACTACAGAGAAACGTTGTCTCAAAAAACAAACAAAACAAAACAAAAGTCTCAAATCTAGAAATCCCACTAGCTTTTTTCACAGTTAAAGATGTGTTTAACATACAACAAAATGCATAGCAGGCAGACAGCAGTGGTCTCCTCCCTTCCTCCAGATGCTTTGGGTCACACTGTTATTTGTGCAGGGAGTAGATGTCAGCTCTAGAATTACAGTCATTCACAACTTTGCTCTCTATCTTCTCTCTGTTAAGGAATTGCTAGAGGCTTCTTTCTTTGTGAATTTTCCACTGGGCTCCCTGTTGATTTGATCATCCTGTACATCTTTATTGCATGCTTCCTCTCTAAAGTGTAGACTGATAATCTCCCATCTCGACGTTTCCATGGGAAGTTATACATAGAATTCTTTTGAATATTTGCACGAAATAAAAGAAAATGTGCATTATTTATGATTTGATGATGATGGTTCCCTGGCTATAAAACTTCAAGGCAATAAATATTGCCTTTGCAATTTTTATATCTATTTAGCAAATAAGTCCAAGAATAATCTAGCTATTGTCGATATCTTTTAGCTATTTTTGAGATTTAAAAATTATGTTTATTCTTGTTCATATCAGCTTAGTCATTGAACATGTAGAACTATAGATTTATAGACTTACCTCATACTGAAGAATGAATATAATTTTGATTTTAGCCAATGAACTGTAGGGACCATCGGAATATACCATCCTACTCTGTGGCCGTCTTTCCGTTGATCTCTTCCTGGCAAGGCTGCTGCCTCCTTCACTCCTCTTTCAATCTGAGTACTTCCTATGATTGCACTTCAGTTTTACCTCAAGCAATAGTCAGTATTAGAGAGCTTACTTGAAATGAAAAAACTCTGTGCATATTTTCACTTTCTAGTTGAATGTTCAAATGATTCTATTCCAGGTTTTAGAATGATCTGGAAAGTGCCATAGAAATTAATTAAATTTCTTTCACCATAACAAACCAACATGACTTATAAACTCTTACTGTTGATAAATTCTAAATCATTGTTAAAAGAGAAGACCACATGACCATGTTAAAATTAAAAATAAAGCTGTGTCTCTAATTATTCTGAAATGACCAGTTTGATTGCGGCCACATTTGATTTTATTACTTTTATGAAACTTTTCTCTTGAAAAACCAGATGCAGATGTTTTAATAGAAACCATGATGAGAAAAAACAGCTTCACTTTCCTAGCATTAATGAAAGGAAGTGAATATTCTAGAAAAAAGCCAGCAAAGCTGAATTATGTTCTGAGCATCACTCAGGATGTAAACTATGATGCAGATGTGCTCAGGGAGCTGTGCTTGTCGACCAGGCTGCAGTCTGTCTGCTGTGCTGGAAGGCCTGGATTCAATCCTCTCCACTTCAGTTTCTTTCACTTACATGGACACACATGAGATACGTGCTTCTAGAAAGACGGTAGTTGATACCCTACCTTCCTGCCTCCTTCTTATAGCTTAAAAGGCTTCAAAACTTCTGGAATAAACTCTGCTCATTCTACTATATATTTTTTTCATGGGAAAAAATTTGGCAGCCATAACTTGAAAGTACATTCAGAAGAATATGGCAGGGATGGTAATTTTTTGACTTGTATGATTTTAATAACAGGATTAGATATAAATTCATGTTAAGATTTACATCTAAATTACAAGTTGAGAAAACATTTAGACAAAGCAAGTTAAAGAACAATAATTTAACGATAAGTTTTAGAAATGAAGCAAAATGCATAAAAGTTAAATATTATTTCAACTATATGATTTTAAAAATAGGAATTTTTAGAAAGTTAATATCACTTTGATGAGAGTAGTTTAAATTTCTTATTATTTGTACTGATTTTCTCTCCAGTTTTTGTCAGTGATTATAAATATTTCCAGCATATTTAAAACACATAATTCACTCTTCATCATCTTTGCCTCAGGCCAGGTGGCAGTTTTCATAATTTCAATGTGTCCAAGATGTACCCCGGACACGTGTGGCACTATGCCAGGACAGATGGGAAGATTTTCCAGTTACTTAATGCAAAATGCAAGTTGGAATTCATTTCCAAAAGTAATCCTTGGGAGATAAACTGGACTGTCCTCTACCAAAGAAAATACAAAAAAGAACCTGCCATGCAGTCGAATTCCAACTGGCCATCACTGGTGCATCTTTTGATGATGTAACGACTGAGAGAATCAGAAACCAGAAGTTCAGAAAGCTCAGTAAGAGCAAGCTATCAGGGCTGCCAAGGAAGCAAAAGGCTAAGCAAGCATCCAAGAAGACAGCAATGGCTGCTGCCAAGGCCCCTACAAAAGCAGCACCTAAACAAAAGATTGTGAAGTTTGTGAAGGTCTCTGCTCCCTGAGTAGGTGGAAAATGCTAATTTGATAGATCAAAGTTTTGAATAAAGATCTATCTGTAACTTTAAAAATATAATAATAAATAATAAAAAGGAAAGCAAGTAAGTTAGTTGTTCCATTTAGAGCAATGAATGAATCATGTAAAGCTTACATTTCCACCCAGTTTAGGTATTCTGACATAAGAGGTTTGCTCCACCAGGGAAACAGTCTTCATTGACCACTCCCAGTCTTCAAAGTGAAATGACTGCATGAGTTTGTGTGAATCTAGGCCTTCTTGAGGCCAGCACTACTAACACGCCTCTAGCTGTATTTGGTCATTCACATAGTTCTACATTGCAGCACCAAAATTATTATCTTGTTTCGTTTTCAGGATATATTACTACATTTATATCAGAACAAATTAAATTCCAGGGAGATGAAGATACTTTACTTGAAACAAACGAGGGACAAGTGACAAGTAGCAGCAACGTGGAACATGAGGAGTTTTCTTCACAGGTCTTGGGTGACATGCTAGGGCTTGTAGGATAAGCATAAGACAGTTTCTTCTTCAAAGGAACTCGAACTTTAGTTGGGAAGGTGATTGACACTGAAAAACAGCTTGTGTGTGCATCACATGGTCTTTCGTGGGGCCAGAAAGACTTTGTTGCTCAAAATGCCTGCTTCCTTGAGTTGACTAAAGATGGATGAAACACCTGAAAAAATATGTTTTGACTGATCGAAGAAGCTTTCAAAGACATCTATTGTCAGCAGATATAAGAGAATTTGAGATAGAAACCGTCTTGCAGTTTAGATCCTGTCTAAATATAAACACATCATGTCCATATGTGTCTCTCCAACAACCTGCATGACACAACACAACTGCAAAATAGAAGCAGGCTATGCCCTGGAAGAATGTATCCAGTTCACCTTGGCACTAGGCCTCTAGAAGGACCTGTTAGATGATGCATCTAATGCACACAGGCTGACCTTGCTGTTCCTATTCACCTCAAGCACTATCCTATGTAAAGTCACTAGCAGGTGATTAATATTCAGCTGGACTGTTAACTAGAATACTAAACTAGGAACATGGTTTGCAATGTGTTAATGTTTTCTTAAAATCTTGTTAAGTGAGAATGATAGTCATCATTTAGAGGAGCAATATGAATTGGGTACTGTAATTAGCACTGCAAGATTATCTTTCACCTCTTATTTTTCATTACTATAATTGGGCACATTGGATAAACATAGCCAAGGAGGAGAGATTTGGGTACTGTGCTGTACCCTTGCTTAGTCAAACACGATTGATGCACTCCTGACAAGGCCCTGTGCCATCAGTTAGAATAGTACAGGGCGTAGAGTCATTTAGTGGAAAAAGAGGAGGTCAAAAGCTCACTGCTGTACCTTGCCCTTTTTGGACAAGTCCATGCACATAAACCACATTCATAGCACCTGGTATATAGCGGGTACTGTAAAACATGCCAGCTTGAATGGGAGTAGTAAATGTGATAATGAGAGAAGATAACCACCTACACAGCTTCTCTCCCAACTCTTGCTGTATTCTTCTCACCTATTTTGACCTTGCTTTCCTTTTTTCCCCTACCCCCACCCTAGGCTACTCACTTTTTCTACTGGAGCCCTATCATGGGGCCATAACAAGTACCAGGAGGTGTCTGTTAAAGTCCAAACATATTTCAGTTTATTCTTTTTAGTAAGTTTCTTATTGACCACCAAATTTTAGTAAAAAAGAGTTAAAATCTACTTAAAAATTGCCTTAAATTTTATTATCAGAAAACTTGGGTTCCCCAAGACTAGGCTGCATGTCTGCCTAGTGTCCATTGATGCAGTCAGCAGCTACACACCACAGACTCTTTCCTTATTAATTGCCTAATTATTTCCTTTTATCTTGTGCCCTCTGCCAGTGCCTTTTATTTCTAACTCATTTTATTTCTTCCTTGAATGACGCTTTTACTCTGGTCTCTCTACCTTGATGTCATTCAAGTGAACTATCGTTCACATTTTACACAGAAGTCAGGGGCTAGACTTCATTACAGCCTGACCATGACACTGTCCTTCATTCATTCAGGTCTCTGAAGCTTTTATGGTCAAGCTGATACACCCTTTTTCTTCCAACCTTGGCTGCAGAACCTCCTACTTTCTCTGCTTGATAGCTCCTGCTGTTTCCCTCCTGTCCTCTACCCTCACTACATTCAGTTCATTGTTCATGACTAGATCTCAATTTTTTCTCCACTGGAAAAATACTCTGGGTCTCCCTGATGACATGGATGATCTTCCTCTGGAGTTGCTGCTTTCTCACTGGCTCTCAGCCTCACGTGTGACAAAAATTCCATAGTGTACATGAGCTTACAGGGTATGCAAAGAAATCAGGAATTTCTTTTCTAACAAGGTTTTTTACTTTAAGCCAAGCAGACAGTCCCAAATAGCCCATAATACCCATGACAAACTAACAGCTAGTGTAACTTTACTGAGTGGATATCCACCTGCTTCTCTGATAAGTCACTTGTTGACACTCTGATATTGTTGTGTTTATAACTGGTGAACAACAGTCACTTGTAAGAGCATTTCATTTTCTAGGTTCTCATTTAATCAACGTGTGTTAATTGTACAACTTAATTTGCTATGCCATGATAATTCCATGCACATATTTGTCTTGTCTCCCTTCTTGTCCCTACTGTATCTCTTTAGGGCCTAACAGTCTCTCTTCTATGTTTTTGTCATCCGTCTTAAATTTGTCAAGAGAGGAAATATGATAGTTGTCTTTGTGTATCTAACTTATTTCACTCAGCATGATGCCTTGAAATCCCATATCTTAAAAACAATGGAATTCCATTCTTATTTATTGGTGTGGGAGAATTGTCTGTATTCTGTTAATCATGTTTTAAATAAAGGCTGATTGGCCAAGCAGGAAGTATAGGTGGGAAAACCAGACAGGAAGTAGAGATGATGCAATGAGAACAGGAGAATTCTGGGAAGGAGGAAGCTGATTCCTCCCAGTCCTGCATAGACCACCAAGGAAGCAGGATGTGACCTACCAGTTGAAAAAGGTACCGAGCCATATGCAAAAATAGATCAAAAGAGCTAATAAGTAGCCCGAGCTAATGGACCAATCAGCTTTATAACTTATAGAGATCTCTGTGTGATTTTCTTTGGGGCTTTCTGGCTGTGGGGCACTGGGTGGGACAGAAACCCCAACAAGCAAGCCAGCCCCTTCATGTTATAGTTGAACAATACTCTAATATGATATATGTTTTGAGATATATATGTATATATTTCCTTTATCAATGCACTTGTTAACACACATTCAAGCTAACTCCATATCTTGTCTTTGTTGTTGTTGTTTTTGCTTATTTGAGTTTTGTTTTTCTTTGTTTTGATTTTTGTATGTGGAGTTCATATGAATTCACAGCTGGTATAGGTGGTTACTAGGTAGTTCTACTTTTACTGTTTCTCATAGTCACTGCATTAATTTACATTGCCATCTACAATGTATAAATTTTTTTCCCTACATTCACACCTACCTGTTACTTTTCCGTTCTTCTTACAGTAGCCAACTAACTTGGCTGAGACAGAATTTGAATGCAGGTTTTATTTCATTTCCCTAATGCAGGTTTATTACTGGATCATATTCAGTATAGTTCAGAAACCAAGCATATAGAAGCCCAAATACATTATTTTCTATACTAAATTGATTTTGTTAAATTTTCAGTAGCCAATAAACATGTTTACTAAGTAAATGTAACATATAAAGTACAAGATAATAATTTAACAGATTGTACTCACATTAACTAAGGGGATCTGCCACACTGTTGCCTTTGACCACCTGTTGTCTCTCATCTAACAACTTTCTTCCTGCTCTTGGCAGAATCATCCTAAGATGTTTCATCATTCTGCCATAGTGTTTTGTAGCTAGCCACCTGATGCGTCCGTATCTTTTTACATGTTTTAGAAAAACATACTCCATATATTTTTACTTTTACTCAACATAATATTCTTTTGGTACAATCACACTAACTTTTGTGGCTATACTTCAGTGTTTTACTTGAATAACATGAATTATTATTTTATTATACCAATATTAAGGAAAATACTTCCAATGGTTGATATGAGTCTAGTTTTATGCTTCTAATTTTTCCTGTTATGTATCTTCTGATATAGAAGTAAAAGTTCTTGTTTCTCACATGTGACACAATTGTATAGAAAACAACACCACTCCAGAGCAAGCCATTGCTGCCTAAATTTGTAGTTACAAAATGATTATTGATAAATTGGAATTACTCTGTGGTTATAATTTAACTAACTGATCATTATAAGTGGAGATAGGTTTATATGTTTCTGACTGCCTTCACTGGCAGTGTGTCTACATTGAACTTGTGACTTTGACATATTAATATGCTTCTTTTCTAGTGTCTACATCATAAGAGGTATTGGTAATAAATATAACTGAGAGCGCATCTTCTAGGTACATTACAAATGTTGAGTAATGACAGCACGCATGTATTGGTTTATTGGATTTGTATGGAATGTTCTGAATCTATTTCCTATTCACGTTTCTCCTTTAGAAGATGAACTAAAAAAAATGGACTCTGTATGAACTCACCTCAGTTTAGCATTGGAAACAATGAGAATGTAGTGACCTTTTTCTGTAGTAATCTGAGAATACAAGTGCAAACCAACAGTTATTTCACAAAAGTCAAAACTGAAAATTTTATGTGTATACACACACACACACACACACACACATGCAAATACTTACTTATTCTGTTGTGTTATATAGCATTCTCCTCCAAATTTGAGACATTCTGTCTTTCAGGTTTGCTCCTTAACACAGGAAGTAAACAACTTGAAATAATTCCAGTAAATCCCTAAAACTGAGCAGATTCTTTAGGCTCCACACTTCTCAAGAGTGTATAAGTAAAAAAGACTGTTGAGGGTCACTCTCAGACAAGCCTATCAGCTTGGAAGAAATGAAAATCAGATGAACTGTCTGGAAGACATTCAAACCAACAGAGCCACCTGGAAAGGACACTATAACATGCTGAGTTGCCTGTAGCCTTTATTATTATTATTATTATTATTATTATTATTATTATTATTATTATTAATAGTTGAGCTTTCACCCACGTTGAGTGGGCCTTGGCGAAAGGCTATAGCAGGACCTGGATTGGCCTTGTCCTTCCCTCTTTCCTCTCCTTTGTAAACCATAGATTACAGCCCTAAAGCTACTCACTAAGATCTATTCCTTTATTTGGATACGTTCTTATGCCAGACTCATTCCTAAGGCTGACTACCAAGGTATGGCTATCAAAGTATTGAAATTCAGCAATCAAAGTCCCCCTTTGTCTCACCTAACTAACATGCCCAATCAAAGCATGCCATCACATTCTAGTCCATTTTAACATGAACATCCCCTCCCTTTTTTCCCTTTTCTCACATGCGGGGTCATTTGCTGCTGTTTTCTGCTTGTGTTCTGAGTTCTATTATTATTATTATTATTATTATTATTATTATTATTATTATTATTATTATTTTACTTTAAAAAATACTAATCCAAATTCTCATTCCCTCCCCTCCTCCTACTCCCTCCACACATCCTCTTACCTCTCTCCCCTCCAATCCTAAGAGAGGGCAAGGGACCCTGCCCTGTGGCAAGTCTAAGGCTCTCCCTACCACATTTGGGTTGAGCAAGGTATACATCTGAAGAGAATAGGATCCCAGAAAGCTAGAGCATGCAGTAGAGACAAATCCCAGTGCCAGTTAGTGGCACCTCAGTCTGCCCCAACTGCCAACCACATTCAGAGGGACTAGTTTGATCCCATGCTTGTTTACTCCCAGATCAGTTGGAGTTGGTGAGCTCCCATTAGCTCAGGCAAACTCTCTCAGTTGGTGAACCCCTCATGATCTTGACCTCCTTGCTCATATTCTCACTCCTTCCACTCTTCAACTGGACCTTCAACATCCAGTGCTCTGATGTGGGTCTTTGTCTCTGTTTCCATCTGTTGTTGGACAAAGTTTCTATGGTGATATTTAAGATAATTATCAGTCTGACTGTAGGGCAAGACCAGTTCAAGAACCTTCTCTATTGCTTAGGGTCTTAGCTGGAGTCATTCTTGTTTTGCATGCAAATGGATGGAATTAGAAAACACTATCTTGAGTGAGATAATCCAGACCCCCAAAAAAATGAAAGTGGTATGTACTCATAAGTGTATACTAGCCATAAACAAAGGACATTGAGCCTATAGTCTATGATCCTAGAGAAGCTAAGTAATAAGGTGAACCCAAAGAAAAACATATATGACCCACCTGAGAATTGGAAACAGACAAGATTGCCTGACAAAATTGGGAGTATGGGGGCAGGGGGTAGAAGGAAGAGTAGAAGGGGAGGGTTGAGGAGATCTTGAGGGAATGGGATAGTTGAGATAGAGGAAGGACAGATATGAGAGCAAGGAAAGAGATATCTTGATTGAGGGAGCCATTATAGGGTTAGCAAGAAACCTGGCTCTAGAAAAATTCCCAGGAATTCACAAGATGACCCCAGCATTCTGAGTTCTAAACCAGCTACTTTTTCTTTTCTGCTAAATAAAAGAAAATAGATGTTTGGGTGTGGTTTGTCCCAGGAACCATGAGGGAGTATCCCGCTGTGTGCGGGTCCCTTCACATGGTGATACAGCTGTCTTTGAGTCATTTATATCCCTGTAAGTAACGTCTCACCTAGATTCCTGTAGGTAACCCCCAAAAAACTCATTGGTGAACAAGATGGACTTTGGTGGTATCTGTATGTTGGTCTGTCAAGGACTCCTACTCAGGAGTAAATGATGCTTATTCCCACTTCTCCAAGAACAGTATCACTCTGTAACACAAATAATAAAAACCCAGAGACAGAAATTGGGGTTCAATGCAAAATCCAGAAAAGCAAATCAGCCAAGCCACTGTAGAAGTCTTACCTCTACCAAGGCTAGGCAACTATAGACTAAGCAGACTAAGCCTCTCCCCGCCCCTTCTCATTTTATATTCCCTCTAGTGCTGGGATTAAAGGTGTGTGATTCTCTAACACTGGAAGTAAAGGTGTAGGCTGCCACCACCTGGATTTGTTTCTGCATTGACCTTGTGTAGATCAGGGTGGCCTTGAACTCACAGAGATCCATCTGCCTCTGTCTCCCAAATCCTGGGACTAAAGGTTTGTATCACCATTACCTGATCTCTAGTGGCTTTAGCTTTGCCTCTTGTCTTTAGGCAAGATTTATTTATCAAAATACAAATAATGTACCACTACGTCACACAACATATTGCTTATGCCATTTTTTTGCACCAAGATTTTCCAATTTCATGGACTTTAATCATCTTTCCTTCTTGGCAATTCTTCTTGACTCTAGCAAATACAGTTTATTTTTTGAAAGCATTTCTTTGAAGTCTCTCAGATCTTTTTGATCTTATTAGATGAAATAACATCCCAGAAAGTTCTCTTGTGGGATTATTCTGAAGCATCCTCAGAGTCCCTTAGCCATGGATCCGCTTTCCTGGTGCTCATATCATGTCCATCTGGATCACCCTGCAGTGTTTTTGCTCTGACTGACCTGCTGGGTCAGCCTTCCTGAGACTGTGAATTCAGTATATTCCTCTGGCTGTGCTTATAGCCTTCAAATTCTGAGACCTTCATCTCAGTAAGAGTAATAAATCCTATGGGTAGCACAGGAGCACACATTCTTGAGGAATTTGAAAACAAACACATTTTATAAATTTGAAATACTTAAAATATGCAGATTTATCCATAGATTTAAGCATAATAATTTTGAAAAAACATATGATCTTTTTTTCTGTCCCCCCAGATTTCCCCCTTTTAAACTTCCTTGTTCTTACCAGTCTTCCATTGGCCTCTTTCTTAGTATCTGATCTCAATTTTTATTAAACCAGAACATGTAGGACCCCAAAAAAGCAGATTCAACTTCTCCTTGCTCTGTGACTTTTGTTAGCAGCTTAAGCCCCTTCCTCTTCCAGTCCTCTTCAGAAGTGAAGCAAACTCTCCACTTGAGCCAATCCAAACTCAGTGTTTCTCATTGTCATCATTCTGAGGTCAAGTTCCAAAAGTTGTTCCTTCCCCTTTTTTTGTTTGTTTGTTTGTTTGTTTTTTACTGCTCACAGAGACATCTTTCTGTCTTTTTTATAGTTCTTACTTCAGAAAATGGAACAAAAACAAAATACCTGTCTGCTGTGCCCACCCCAGTCTGCTTAGCTTTTTCTTACATTTTTCTTAGCAGTCTAGTTGTTAACAAGAGAGGTTCCACAGGTTCAGGCCACTTCCATCCTGCTGTCCACTCACACCCAACCTGAATCATTCTTCTGCCTTTTCCAACACACTCAAGACCTGATCCAGCTCCTAATTTGTCTTGCAAACTAGCAACCACCTTCTAGGCCCACGCTCAACTGGGCCCCTTGCAGCTACTTGTGCTTTCTGACATTTTTGAGTGTACCTTACCTTGGACTAAATTTAACGCCTCCTTGTTTTTGAGAATGTGTTTTTCAGTTTCACTCTTCTGTTTCTTCTCTTGTAATGAGTTCTTCTCTTATAATACCTGTACTGTTTTCTTAATTTTCCCTTTAAATATAAGTGCTCTCTGGGCTCTGAACTTTTACTCCTTCCTGTTTTCATTATTATTTTTGATTGTTACTGTGTGCTATTGTGCAGAGTTTGAATTTCAACTGTGTGTGTTGGTACCTGCCTGTCATCCTAGAACTTGAGAGGATTTCAAGTTTGAGTCAACCTTGGGCTACTTACCATGACTCTGATTTTTAAAACTGAAATTAGAAATAAAACCAAGAAATCACATTTAGCTCTGATTAATGTGAGAATCTGTTGAAGACTGTTAAGAAAAAGTAAAATGATCTGAATTTATTTTCAAAGGCTCGCTCTTAGGTGTTGCATGTATGATGAACTGTAGGACATTGGCTGTGAAAACACTCATCTACAAACTTCTGAGAAGGTCCACAAGGTAGGGAATGAATGACTTGGCTCCTTAAGGAGAATTATGAAGTTGGTCTGGCCTAGCTGCCTTAAGATGCATGCATCGTGGGATTCTCAGGTTAGAGTCTGTGATTCCTGGGACACCATGTGCCTTTCAGTTCTTGAGAAACTGAGGCACTTCCTCAGGCAGTGAAGCATTCAGGTCACTTTGTGTTTCTTCTCATATGTTCCCTTGATGTCAGTGAGGCATAAAGGAGCTTGAGGCAGGACAATTGGTATTTGATATTAATCTTGTGTACCCTGCACAACTTTGCAAACATTGTTGTATCCTGGCAACTACAACTGTATTGATCCTGGTAATTGCCACTATGTTCTGTTTCATATAAGGGTATCTGATTGCTCTCAATAAACTTGTCACAGCTTCAGTTTTGCTGTGGCTCCACCAAGCTACATCTGGTTTAATTCCTCGCCCAGCCATATCAGGTTATCAGGCAAATGTGGCTGAGTAAATAAACATGATTACTTACCGAACCTGGTGTTGGTTACAGTCAGGATGGTGAGTGAAGGTTTCATTGGGGGTATATTGCACATTTTTATCTTCCCTACATACCAAAGGCTCCTTGACAGATGGGTCTCACTTGGTGTAAAATAGTTACAGAAGACATATTCATTCAAAAAATAGTTGAAAATTACCTTAATAGTTGAGACATTGAAGTTGTCTTTATAAAATCAGAAAGTAAAAATTACTGCAATCTGGAGATTTGTTGAAATGACTCATGCTCAGTGTCATGGTAGTAAAGTTGAACAAAAACATTCAAATTAAAAAAAGGAACACAGGGTGTCTAGTATTCAGCCTTGTTTCCCACAGGCACATGAACCAAATGCTTTAATTCCCCCTACAACCCTCGCATTCTGATCAAAAAAGGAAAGGGATGAAACAACACAATTGACAGGAAATTGTCCATGACACTAAAGAATTTCATGAATGTGACTATACAGCTGGTGAGATGAATGGAAACTAAACTCAGTGATGTAATATAAACTGTCACTTGCATCTATAGAAGAAAAATGTATAGGTGTTCACCAAAAATTGTGTGGCCTATTTTGGGATTCATAAGGACTTCTGAGAGAAGGATTTTTACTGGCTCATCTTTGCTTCCAGATGTAGATGGAGGCCACTCGTTCACTTCTTGACTTCCCAGACCCAAAATAATCACAAAGAAACGGTATTGTTATTATACTGCTGAGTCTATTAGCTTACAGCTTCTTATTGGCTAGCTCTTATATCTTAACCCATTTCTATTAATCTGTGTATCGCCGTGTGGTTGTGGTCTACTGGTAAAGTTTCATCTGACATCCAGCATCTGTCTCCTGTGCAGTAACATGGAATAAAGAGTTGAGAGTATTGAAATCTTCATCTACCTCCCACCAAGATTCCATTCATTCGCAGGACTTAAGTTTCTCTCCCCTGTTTTTCACCTGTCTTTCTCCCATTCAATTAACCTATTTCAATTTCTCTTTTAAAGTTAGTTTTAGATCAGTATACAAATAATGTCTTTCATTATGACACTTTCATATACACTTTGGTCATACTCACCCTCTACACTACCCTTTTTCTCTCTTTACCCACATATGCCTTCCCTATCCTCACATATCTCCCTTCTTTTTGCATGTCATATACATGCTTATATATTTAAATTTATATTCCACTGTGATAGAAAGCTGACACTTCCCTCCATTACCATCTTAATTTTCCAACTCTTCCCTTTAGCCATCTTTCTGCCTCACATAGTACCCTTTCTACTTGATTCATTCTTCTTGAATATTCATTGACTATCCATTTTTTGTGTCTCAGGTACTACACAGGGGACACAATGGGACTCCCTGACACCTTTGCTACCACCAAGCTTGCATTTTGTGTCAGTAAGGGCTAAGAATTATAAGGGTCAGCAGGTGAGAACCACAGAGATGCTATAGTGAAGGCTCATTTCCATGAGTGAGCAGAGAAGACATGTCTTAGGAGATGACATTTCCTTTTATTTTATTTCACTTTCTACTTTTATCCACAGGACTGTCACATGGCCTAGACTAGCTAAGTCTAATGCTGTATACCCTGGGTGGTTGTAGTCTAAAGCAATTCTCTTGTCAAACTTTTGCTACTTTCTGAAGCTATAGAGAAGCTTTAAGAGCAAAACCAAATATGTCAGAGTCCCAGTGTGTATACACACACACACATACACACACATACACACACACACACTACACATGCATGCATATACAGGCACATGACATATACACATTGATAATGAAATTTCTACAAATATATTGAGTGAGATAATATTTTAAAATAATTTGCATTGACTGAGACATGTCGAATACTCAATCTTAGCTAGTGTTATCACGATTGAGGTGCTATGACAAGATCACAATATTTACAAAATAGCAATGAATCTTAAATTCTTTTAATATTGCCATTTATATTTATTCTTCAAGTAGTCCTGGAGGCAGAGCAGCTGCAGATGATGCAGATGATTGACACACAATGGTACTGGGGAAAAACACAGTTCATTCTCCATTCTCCTTTTTTTATTGTTGTTGTTTACAAGACAGCACATATACCATCTATAAGATGCAACCGTGGAGGATAATTTTATTTACAAAGCAGCTAAAGAGAAGACAGCTAGTTCAAAACATGACTTTAGGAAAGGACAGCTAGAATCTCATCTCCTAGACTATATTATCTTTCCATCACAGCTCTCTTACATGGCCATAAAACCATGAAGGTATAGTATCAGGGCATTGTCTTTCCTTCTTTGTAATGGGGGTTGTGGACATACTTCTCAGAGACAGAAGTACACAAAGTGAATTGTGTTTGATTAAAATTGATTTGATTTGAATCTACTTTTCATGTAGTCCCACTTCATTTTCTTTCATGTTTGCAATTCCATTTGCTATATGAGTAAGAAAATGTAAACTTTGAGAATTCATACTCAATATTATGAGAGAACTTTTGTCTGTGCTTGTAGGTTGAGTGTACATGCTGGGCTTGCCAAGCAGAGTTGTTCTATTCAAAGAGACTTGCTCTAGAATTTCTTCTGATGATTAATTTCTGAACCTAGTGACATGACATTGACTTGTAATTGAATTTATTCCCAATACTTGTGTTATACAACCCTCAAACTCAGTGACTTAAAATGCACAATTTTAATATGTTTTAGTTTCTGTGAGCCAACTATTAAAAAAGAAACTTGTTTGGATGTTTTGGGGGTGCTAGTGATTTTGAAGTTTTCAACAGGGACTTATTTAGAAAAACAGATGGGCACTAAGACTCTGCATAGCCTCAGGACTTCTCTATGTGTGTCTCACTACAGTCAGATATTCTCTACAGCATGGCCAGTCTTGGGGATATGGCATACAGAGTGTTAAGGGCTCCTGCATGAACGTGCAGCTCTGAAGGAATAAATAATTCAGGATGCTCACTTCCTGGTAAGAAGCTTGAAATCTTATCACGTCCAGTGTTGATGAGAGCTATAGGTTCAGGAGGAGGGTTTGGGATAGGGGATCATAGTGTAGACAGCTGCAACCTAATGGACTAAATGCAGGTGTACTCTAGGCTTCTGAATGAAAATACAGTGGTACTTCTGGGATTAGAAGTAGGAAATAGATAAGAAGACAAGAGTATGTAGAATATTGATCAACCAAACATATAGGCAAAATAGTCTTTTTGCTGTCATCTCATACTAGATGCCCTCTATACTCAATATAGTGTTTTCTCCTTTCAAATCAAATAAGAAAATGAATTTTTCCTTTACAGCTAACTGCAAGATAACTTCTCTGATGAAGAAATCATGAATTTGGATCTTTCTAGTAACTTCAACATTTCAAAGCCTGACCATAGGCTCAAACTTTATCCTGATAAATTTTGTTCAACTATGAAAAAGAACAAATGAAAATCTTTAAGATCTTATCTAATGGTCACAGGAGAAATGAGATTAAAAAAAAATTCTGCACACAGGCAGGACCACTGGGTAGTGGAACTAAAGTGCCTAGCTTACACTTCCTTCTTTGCAGCTTTAAAACTATGACAGTTTTGGATGACCTAATTAAGAATGTAATGAAAACCTCATTTCCCTGAGTTATTGCTAATTATAAGTAGACTTTCTGACACAGTATTATGTTAACAGACAGAAATTGTAATTCAATTATAAATGTATTTGCATTGTATATAAATAAATCTTTTGGATTCTCCAGTAATCATATTCAGGAGTACTGAGAAAATATGACTGTCGGCAACTCAACTTTATTACTACACAGTTGACTCTGATTTGTGAGGAATTTGTGCTTGTAACTTACTTCTCTCCATTATGCTTATTTCTTAGCTAGAGCTGGGAAGAAGGAAGCATTTCTGTGACACGTGCTTCTGATCGCATCCATACCAGGCTCCAGTTTGCAGCCAGTGGTCAGTGTCATATCTATTTCTATTTTTCCAGACATGTTTCCAATGTGGGTTACAAATGTGCATTCATGCATGCATGCATATTTCATTCTTATTTTTTAAAAGTCATGTTTGCACTTGAGATTCCCATGCCAGGGAATTCATGGAAGCATACATGTGTGCTGAGTGAAGACAAATATTCCAGATGTGCTAAGTGTGTACAAAACGGGTAGAAGATATTTTCTTTGTTTCTTCATTTCTAGCTTCTGAACAATTGGGTCTTTTCTTTTGCATTTGTCAGAAAACATTTTGGTTGGCATCAGAGAATGGGTATGTGACAGATGAAAGAAGTAAAATTCTTTCTTTATTGGAAAGAAGTAAATTTTGGATTGTGTGACTCTCTTCGATGCTGGTACCCTATGGTCCACGGAACTGATGAGAAGGCATACGTTAAGTTCCCTAAACCAGGTCCACATGCTTAGTTAGTAGAAGCTCACTAATTAGTATTTAATTATTTTCCTTTCTTGTCTAAACAGATCCAGTTAGGAGTTTCTTCGTAATGCCTGAGTGGTCTTCTTTCCTAATATCTCACATTTTCATGATTTAGCACAGATGACTTGTGGGATCATTATTCCTGAAGCCAGTGCTGTCAGACATTTCTGCAAAAAGAAAATGAGAATATCAACTATAGCAATTTCTTCATTTTAAATTACTTCAACTGAATTGCATGTCAGTCTAGATAACTTCAAGTCCAGTGGTAGTTAAAGCATCAGGCAGATTGAGAATCACTTTGTTTCCTTTGTCACAAGACAGTTGGATAGAGCAGCTTGGTCCTTGCAACTACACTTCAATTCCTACTTAGTGAGGTAAGCATTCTTGCGTCATTTTAGGCTAAGCTGAACTGATATGTGGCAACTTTCTTCAAACTGAACTTAAAGGTAAAATGTCAACCAAAACCACATATTATTCAAACCCAGGGGTCACTTGAGGGCTTTGCTCTTCCCAGATACCTCCATCTCCTTTCCTTAAAGGAGAGAAACTACTTTGGTCTATGACAGGACAGACTATAGCCAGGTTGGAAGAGATATAGAGCGATAGTAGGCAGAGTCAGAGAGATGCCATGTAGCTGTGAAAGGAGAAAGATGTCCACCAGAACCTTACTGGTAGGCCACACCTTCATGGTGATACACAGATTAAGAGAAACGGATTAATTTAAGATATAAGAGTTAGCCAGGAATATGCCCAAGCTATTGACTAAGCAGTGTTGTAATTAATATATTAATGGTAATAATACAAAAGGAGGCCATCTGTTTGTGGATGGGGCTTGGGACTGGTAAGATAGAAAGTACCTGGGAGAGGCTGGAGGGAAGAAATAGAACAGAGGGAACAGGAATCTGATAAAATTCTATTTTAATTAAAAATGATTGTTTTAAAGTTGACAAAACTGGAAATAACTAAATGACCAGCATGATTCCAGTTTTTCTTATAAAATAAAACTATTTTAAGTAAACACTCATTTGTCTATAATGTATAGAAAGTGACCCAAGAAGACACAAGACAAAATGTCAACATTGACATTTAACAAAGTGGGAATTATAAAAGTAACAGGGAGCATTGAATTATATCTCCATTTTTCAATGTTTTCAAGCAAAATTGGCAAAGTAAGCAAATATGTTTAAAAGGTGTACATTGAAACTATAGTAAGATCAAATGAGGTAGGTCATTTTACTCTCTTCTAGGAACCGCTTGAAAGCAGGAGACAAGCTGGTGGTGTGAGACAGAGATGCACAAGAATGTGGCCTTTATCTTTGCAGGCTATTCCAATGTCAAATTGCTACTTTAAGCACAGCATAACACACAACATCACAGAAGCAGCTTGATAAGGCCTATATGATCTATTAAATAAGATAAAAAATATTCTTTTAGAAGAACTGCAAATTTGTTACTTTGTAGACCCAGAATTTTTAAACTAATAAAGGCATCAAGCTGGAAGAGAATTGATAGAGGAGAATCAAATGTGTTGAAAGCACAAGATTCAAGTAAGAAGGGTGGGCAAGATGGAGGCCTTCTAAGTGGTAGCATGGTGAATTTTAGAATAATAGAATTTTTTTTTGAGTCTACTCTTGTGGTAGAGCTCTGGTTTTATGGCCAATCTGAGCCTGGATGTCTCTCTCTAGTCAGTGAGAATATGCCATTGATATGGGATCAATGAAACCTTGTGAGCATAGCTGATGTGTGGGCTGATTGGTGTGGCCTGGCATTTTCATCCAGTGTTAAATGCTTGATCTCTGTTGTTAGGGTTGCTGATGCTGGTTCAGGTTTGCTTCACTTCAATAGAGATTTCTTTGTTCTAGGTCATAGGTATGATTCTGGATGACAATTGCTTAGACTCTGAGATCAAGTTGTTTCTCTATTTGAAAGGAGAATCTCAGAGTGGGCTACCCTAGGCCTTCAATTATAGGTAGAAAACTTATAAAAAAAGAAAAAAGAAAGAGAAGAAAATTGCTATGGAGCAGGCTGGAATAGGCTGTAGTAAGGGGAGCGGGCTGCGTCCCGGCTGCCCCACTAGCTTACACCTGAAATAATCACACAGAAATCGTATTCATTCAAATACTGCCTGACCCATTATCTCCAACCCCTTATTGGCTCATTCTCACATACTAGTTTAACCCATATCTATTAATGTGTATCACCACTTGACTGTGGCTTACCGGCATGAGTCTAGCCAGTGTTCGTCTTGGGCAGGAGAACCATGATGTGTGCCACACTGCCTTCTTCCTCCCAGCATTCAGTTCTCTTTTCCCCGCCTACCTAAGTTTCTGCCCTACCAAAAGGCCGAGGCAGTTTCTTTAATAACCAATGAAAGCAACATAAATACAAAAGGGCCTCCTACAACACTAGGCATATCAATAATGCTCTCCACTTCATGCCTCTGTGTGAGAACAGAGGTTGACTATATATGTCAAATGCCTCTAAAGTTCCCTTCTTCTAGTACAAGATTAAAATCACATGCTTAAAACTTTCTTAGACCTTTATCTGTTCATGATCCATCTAGATTAAGTACTTCTTAAACCAATGTGATTACAGAATATGACTGGGAATGGTACCACAGAGAATACTATGATGCCTAAAGAAAATGTTTGTTACAAAGCATACATGGATTTTGCTTAATATAAAGCCTACATTAAGTACAGGAATGAATGAGTGATTAAGCAAAGAGAGTTAAAATATAATTTTGGAGATCTTTGAAATATTTTAGGATAGAACACATACTGATTTCTGGAAATTTTGGAAATGAGAGTAAAGGAATATCAGAATTCTTAACTGATCCTTCAAGAAAATTCCCTTTCTCATTTCTTTCCTACTATAGTGAAGACATTCCAGGACCAGAAGGAAGCATTTCAGGATTTTGTTTTTTTCTCTCAGTGGAGGCATTGCCTTATCAGAATTCATTATGGTAGTGATTGTACTCCTGCAACCTGTCTAAAAACATGATTTAGTATAAAGACATAACATTTGGTGTCATTTTAACAGCTTAGAAAAAGTTAAAGGGATTACTTCTATTTCTTCTTGAAGTCTTTCAAATATTGTTAACTGTATCAAACTTTCCTTTTATATTAATTTGCAATATTCTTGACATATAGGCAGATCATTAAGAAGGATCTAGAAGATGAGACAGTAAACACAGAATGCATTTCAGGAACATGGGCAGAAGATCTAGAAAACTGAAGGACTCAGTTCCCAGAGTAGCATTTAAGAGAGTGCAATAAAAGCAGAAAAGGGTTTTGGCAAACTTGTTGCTACAGAGACAAAGAAATGGATATCTGACTCAACTAAATAGTTCCTCTATGGCCAGGAAAAAAAAACACACAACAAGCAGAAAGGAAGATTGAAGAAAGACCTAGTTCATCAAAGAAATAAGACTCAGTTGATTTTTAGACGGAGAGAACATTGACAGAGTTGAGATGGAGTCCTGAACAAATACTGCCTGTGACATTGTTGCCCGTGTCTCTGGGTCAGTGGTGGGTTTCTCCTCTCTCTCTGCTGGGTGAGAATCTCACCAGTATATCTGAACTCATCTGCCTGTAAGTGAAATATAACAAAAAATGCATACTACACATGATCAGTCATGCTTTCCTTCAACACAGTCAAAATAATCCATTTCATAGACTGATCATTTAATGGGACTATTTGGTTCCCAAATACTATAACTAAATATGGGTTTTTAATTTGTATTGAATGTTTTCCAAAGTAATGATGATGGAGTTAAGTTACAGATATGTTTATTTTTTGAAAATTAATTTAGAGTAATTCTTTAAATACTATATTAACTTTTGTTTTCCTTAAAATTTTCCAGAAGATAAATTCTACAAAAATTAAGTCTTGACTTTTTTAAGTAAAATAAGTTTAAATACCTTTTCCTTGTTTCTGCAAATTTGAAATTCATCTTTTATGTCATGTTAATTTGCACTTGGCTTTTGACTTGGTAAATATATAGAGTATAAATCAAAAATATGGGCACAAAGACTTCTTCACAGTCCCTCCCCACTGTCGTCTTTGAGTTCTCTGCATCATCTAACTTCTAGAGCGTATTGACATGTGTATCTATGGAGGTGACCTTATATGCTTCAGAAAGTCAGTATTCCAACTACAAACAACCAAGCAAATGTAAAAATGGATGTCATGTAACAATGAGTAAAAGAAGGGAAAGAAATGACCCTTAGTGTCCCTTACTGTGCAAAAAGACTATTTGGAACATCCATTTCTTGTTATAGATTTATTTTGGAAGAAAATATTAATTTATTATGCATTTATCCATGTTGCATGGGACAGTGAGATAAAATTAAAATTCAACTTGTGTCCCCCAGCATAAGGTTTCTCTTTTAGAAGCTACAACTCAGTGGTTACAAACATCATCTCAAAGAATTTTTTGTATTTTAATTTTTTCAGTTTGCTTAGCTCTTCCTAATTGAGAGCACCATCCTGCAAATCTTAGCCAGTGTGTCTCTCTGAGATGCAAAGCTGATGTCAAGACAGAATTAAAAGTGTAAGAGATGCCAGGAAGTAGGGGCACACATCTTTCATCCTAGCATTCAGGAGGTAGAGGCAGGCAGATGTTTGTGAGTTCCAGGATAGCCTAGTCTACAAAAGCTAGTTCCAGAACAGTCACCAAAGCTACACAGAGAAACCCTGTCACAACCCCCCCCCCCCAAAAAAAAAGAAAGAAAGAAAGAAAGACAGAAAGACAGACAGACAGGAAGAAAGAAAGAAAGGAAGAAAGAGATATTTGCAGGGGAGAGGTTTTCTACAAAAGGGAGAAGGAAAAAAGTCAGGCAAAGCCTTCAAATAGAAAGCAAAACCGGCCTATGGATGAAGAGAAGACAAGGGAATCAGTACAGTGCTAACAGGTTCTTGCTCCAGGCCTTGTGGGGACTGGAACAAAGTGCACCCAGCTCTGCCACCTCGCCTATTCACTGAAGAAGATGATGTGGCCATTGGAGCTGGAGGCCAACTTATCCTTTCTATCAAAGTGACCTGAATCTTCAACTTTTAGCTGCCCACTGGGAGAACACCTCATGTCTTGCAATAGTCATCATAATACTTTCTGTGGTCACAGTGTGGTACAACATTCAAAGTACCAAGTTGTACTTTATTTGGTTTTGTTATCCTTATTTTATAAACAAGGAGACTCGGAGATTAAGTAATACTCAGTTTATCAAGGCTAAGACTGCTTTCTTTCTACTATTGCTGCTTCATGTTAATACACACGAATAAAGTTTCATGTACTTTTTCCAGATTTTTCACTTGTTCTTGATAAAATTCAATATACCAACATAAAAATAAGCTACTTGCCTGATTGTTTCAGTAAATAATGACTAAGTACATAGCCTTTGACATGCAGGAAATCCCCAATTTATGTTGACAACAGCCTCTCCTTTTAACTCAGAAGGAAATTACTAACCTAACGTTTATTTTAAGCTATTTTTGTGGGTCTTTATAGCCAAGCCACTTACACATGCAACTCTAAGGAGTATTAACTAATTTTGCTTACCTTAAAAGCATATATGGAAAAATTCCAATTTCTACTGATTTGTATTTTGTTTGCTTTCCTTATCAAGATTTTTGTGAAGCTGATCCATGTGAAAACATACTGTCTAGTCTACTGAATGAAGTACAATCATTTCTTTTTTAGATGCCATTCTTTTTGAAAAATATTTTTACTAATTCTTTTATGATTCTATACAGTGTACTTTGATTATATTACCTCTCCTCCATTTCAAACCCTCCCAGATCCAGCCCCATCTCTCTACCCACCAACCTTTGTGTACCTTCAGGCTCTTTTTATCTCTGCATGATTTGTCTCTCTCTATTCCTCTCTCCATTTCCTTCTAAACTAATTGAGTTCAATTTGTTTTGCCCAAATTATTTTGTGTGTAGTGCCTACCCTGGAATATGGAGAACAGAATGTTAAAGGAAACAGGCTCTTCCTTCCCCAGGATCGACCAAATATCCTCAGTGAGGAGTGGAATTTTGTTGTTATTTTTACCACTCCATGCTGGAATTTTTGTCTTGCTTATGGTAGGCTGCTTTAATAGCTGTATATTTGTGTGTGCAACTGCATTGTTGTGTCCAGAAAACATTATTTCCTTATTGCCATCTGCCATCTTTGACTAATTATTATTTTTAAACATCTGTAAATCTCTCTCTTTTGTATTTGAAAGACATATTCCATTTCATTGTTAAAATTAGTTTTATTGTATGTGATTCTTGTTTGGCAATTATTCTATTTCTTCATGTGAAAATGATTATGCTTTTTATTTCATTTGTCTCTTCTTCTTCTTTATCTTCTTCTTCTTCTTCTTCTTCTTCATCCTCCTCCTCCTCCTCCTCCTCTTCCTCCTCCTCCTTATCCTCTTCCTTCTCCTCCTTTTCCTCCTCCTTCTCCTCCTCCTCCTACTTCTTCTTCTACAAGATTCTATTTGATGGGGAACTTCCTTCAGCCAATGTCACAATGTGACCTTTGAGAGATTGGACCAGGTAGGGTGTGGCTTTGGGTACCAAAGGGACTACCCTCCTGGACTCTTCCCACTTGTCACACCTAGATGCTGGATCGTGTTCCTGTTCCTTCACTGTGATTTGTGAGTTTCCCTTTTAATGAAGAAAACCTCATTATACCCTCTTCGGAGCTAGTTTGGGATTATTTGATTTGTGTTCCCCCATCTGATGTGTTCTGTATCATGTGCCACCCAACATGGAAAAAAGTCCACGCTTACTGGGCACACATTTCTCGCCTACCTGCAGCCCACCTGCCTCTGCATAGGACCATGACGTTCCCCACTGTAGCCCGATATTGAGGGGACATGCGAGTAAGAGGAAGCTCTGAGTATCCTTCTTGTTCTGGCCACCAACTCTCTCCATGTCCAGAATCATTTTAATTGTCCTTAATTTTTTTTTAAAAAAAAAGCATATTTTCAGTAACTAAGTTGGAAAGAGTACATACAGAAGCCACAGCAGGATGCTGCATGCCAGCAGTGTGGTAGCACAACTGATCCTGGAGAAGCTGATGAGAGCCCTAGCTGTTCACTCCTCTCCTCCTCGTCTCTCTGTCATGTAACTGCAACAGCGATCCCTGTTGACCAATAAAGATTATTACACCTACGACATTTCACTGAAATTGCCTAAGGCAGGTAAGAAAATTGTAAGATTTGAAAAATTATGTGATCACTGACAATATTACCATTCAGCAATTTAATAATCATTTTGCTTACATGATGCATGGTATTCTGCAAGGCTTATGTGATTTTTCTTAATACATCCTTTCATTTGAATTTGAGAATTAGCTTTGTTTTCTTTTTTTTAAGAAAGTGATTTGATAGGAGAGTCAAGAATGAGACGCTTTTAGAAATGATACAGTCTTTACAGACAAATAACAAACAGATAACTGAAAAAGTAATACTGTTGAAAAGAATAACATTAATTTGACAGACAAAATTCAATCCATGTTGAAGGGGGTTGAGAAATTATCTGAAAGAATTCATACTGTTGAATTTAATAATCAGAATCTGTTGAAAAGTTATGATAGGTTAATGGATAAAGTATCTGTCTAAGAAGGCAATATGCATATCACACAAATACTGTCCAAGGATGAGCCATTAACCTTACTGGACAAATTTTATACCTTGAATCATTTGTACAGAATAAGGAAAAGAAGTTAAATAAATCAATGAGGGCACTGGAAGAGCAGACAGGACTGGAGATTCAGACTTTGCAAAAGGCAGGGGTAAAGAGGTTGGAAACAACTGAGGAAATTAGCAGAAGTGATGAACAAGGAGAGAAGGTACAAGGGCAGGATTTAGCCTTGCCAGTATGTGCCAGAGTCCAGGTTGACGTACTCAGACTTTTAGCTGCCTATCCATCTGAGAAACCATCTGGTACTAAATACCCTAAGATATTCAAAGAATGTAAATGGCAACCTATAAGTATGAGCAATCTAAAGGAAATTAAGCAAGCAATAGTACTTTGGCTTGCACTCACCATTTGTTTGGGAAATACACTATCCAGCAGAATTATAAACTCACTTAAAAATCAATGATGGCTTTTGGAGTTGGACAAAGTCTATACTTCTCTAAATTCAAGCATGTTGTTTAAAAAAACATTCAGACTTTCTGTCTCTTGTCAGGAGCCATCTGGTATGAGACAGAAAGAAGAAATTTTAGGAAAAATTTTACTAATTTATCTAATTTCTTAATGCTAAAGAATTTTTATATTTATCTCTATTTTTTGTTTCTTTTATAATACTTCTTAAATTTGTTAGGTACATTCCAATGGCTTTTTGTTGTCACAAATTAATTATATTTCCAATATACTTAAGGAAAGTAAGTAGTTTTCACTTTTTAAAGTAGAAAACAGTGTCTTTTTTTTTCCAGTTCAAATGCTCCCAGTGTTTTAAATATTTCTGGATTTCTTTTTACAATTTTGCTTCTCCATTGGCTGTTTTTCATGGTGCCTCCTTTTCACATTCTTTCTTTTTTATTTTCTAGGGTTGTACAGGATGTAATTTATCGAGTGTGTGCCTGGGAGGCAACTGGTTACCCATAATTGGGAGTAGAAAAAACATATGTGGAAAAAGACAAAGAATCCATCCCACTGGGACTTAGTTAACTTCTGAAAATCAGAGTAAGGCACAATTTTGGAGCAAGCATCTTGTTGTAAAGCTACATATATCTCTAATAAATTTGTCTCTTAGTAATTTTCAAGAGAAAATATGGAAAAATTATACTGGGACATTTGATGGAATCAATATGATTGCAGTCGAATTAACCTGAATCTGCATATTCTTCCCCCCACAACTGGCTTTTAAAGATCTCACATGCTCTCTCTTCTGAGATCTAGAAGGGTTATAGACAATGATTAGCAAGCGATTGTCTAACTTACAAACAGAATCCATAGTAGCAGGGTAGTAAAATGCAAGTGTAGCAAAATAAAGTAATTATCCAACCAGTTTTTTAAAAAATGCTTTTTGAGATCATAACAAAATTATATTACGCAATGGCACAGTAGCAACCAGTTTTTAAAAATACTTTTTGAGATTATAACATAATTGTATTATTTACTCTTCCTGTTCTCTGGCTCTAAATTTTCCCATGTATTATCCCTGACCCCACACTACTCTCATTTAAATTCATGGTATTTTTCTTTAATTGTTGTTATATATATACATATTCATATTTTGTATTTTAAATATATAAATATAGCCTGATCACTACATATAATCTTGGTGTGTGTATGTTTTTAGAACTGACCATTTGGCATTGAATACTCAATTGCTGTGCTCCTCCCCTGGGGAAGATTATTTCACTTCTCTCAGCATCCATCACTGCTGGTAGTTCTTTGTCTAGAGTTGATGCTTCATGAGCTTACTTCCTTTGACATTAGGATGCCCTTAGTGTTGTTTTTTAGGCAGGCATCTTGGTGAGACTTAATTGGTACAGCCTCTGACATTTCTAGAAGATGTAATCTCACAGCAAACTCCCTATTCTTCGGGTTCTTAACAATGTTTTTGTCCCATTTTCCTCAGTGTCTCTGTGCCTTAGGTGCAGGAGTTGTGTTGTATGTGCATCCGTTGTGACTGTGCTCCACAATTCTGCCTTTTAATCTTGTGTGAACTTCTATATTGGTCTCCATCTGTGGCAGAGAGAACATTTCTTGATGACAGGTGAGTATAAAGACAAATATTTAGAACATAGTTGTTGTGTTGGGTTAGTAAAGTTGTGACAATTAGTTTTTTCATTGTTGTGGGTTACTCAGTGCTCTTGAAAATTATTTGCTTTGGTTGTTTTGAGTCTATGGAATGAGATACTTTGTACCAGGATTAGGCTGTGGTGACCACAGCTTCTTGAAAATTATTTTTAGTCCTTATTCCCTTCATTTCCTCAGTGTCATAATAGCCTCTGATATATTTATGAGGTGTGTGTGTGTGTGTGTGTGTGTGTGTGTGTTCCTGAGGGAGCAGATAGAATACTAATGCTGATTTATTTTTAGCATGAGATGTAACTGCCGCTTAATCCTGTAAATCATGCTTTCCGGCTTAGCAAATGTCCTTAAGGCTGTTCTACTTACTTCTCTATTCCCATTAACAACTAGGTTTTAGCTTGGTGATCTTTTACTGTTTGATCAAATAATTTATACCTCAAATTTATTTATTTTATTTATTGTTTTGTTTATAGTTAGAAATTTATCTAGTATGTAACTTTTTGCCTACTTGAAACAGAAATACTTAGTCCTTTGTTCCTGTGATAGGATTCATAATCTGAAGTTTGATGAGTGAAAATGATTGGAATATATTTATGAGTATGAAAGAACAAAACCAATCCACACTGTATAGCATTTGACTTGAGGCATGAAGCACTTATTTCCCTGTCTAGGATAGATCTCTGCAGTACTAAACTTGGACATTCTTAGATACGCAGTGCAGCTGTCTAACTCTAACATCATCTTTAGTAGATTTTCATGAATCTCAAGACACAGGGAATTAAGGATACCTACAAATGACAAAGTATAGAATGGTGGGTCACACATTGAATGAAAAGTTAAGAAAGGATGACTTGACTCTCAAAGAATTAAGGTCAGCTATAACTAAACAGATTGCTCTATGGCTTCACCATACAGAAGCCTGCTGTAATAGCAGTATGTTCATGCTGCAACTCTTCAGGTGTAGAAGACCTTTAAAGTTATTCTTGATATCTGTTCTGTGACTCACTCAACAACTGCCTGTTTGTTTTTGAATATGTAGTGTGTTCATGCTTTAAAGATAGAGCCATACTATAAAAGGGGGATTCTTTAATTATCTCCCAAAGATTAATTGGATAAATACTAAAATGATGTAAAAATATCATCTCAGCTACTTATATCTATAATGTGCTTGTAACTGTTGAAAAGATATGGGATTTTGGTTTAAATATTTGTATTTACTTTTATGTGTTCAGATGTTATGCGTGTGCATAAGTTTATACACTATTTATATGGCTGGAGCCCAAAGAGACCAGAAGAGGAAGCTGGATCTTCTGGACCTGGAATTACTGGTGATTAGAAGTTGCCATGTGCAACCTATAGATTCAATGCAATCCCCAGCAAAATTCTTCACAGATTTTGAGAGAACAATAATCAACTTTATATGGAAAAACAAAAAACCCAGGATAGTCAAAACAATCTATGCAATAAACAAACTTCTGGAGACATTACCATCTGTGACAACAAACTGTTACAGAGTTGAAGTAATGAAACAGCTTGGTATTGGCATAAACAGAGCCGTTGACCAATGAGATTGAATTGAAGACCCCAATACTAATCCACAAACCTCTGAACACCCGATTTTTGAAAAAGAAGCTAAAGTTATAAAATGGAATAAAGAAAGAATCTTTAGCAAATGGTACTGGCATCACTGGATGTCAACATGTAGAAGAATGAAAATAGATCCATATCTATCGCCATGCACAAAACTCAAGTCAAAATGGATTAAAGACCTCTTTATAAATACAACCACACTGAACCTGATAGAAGAGAGAGTGGGAAGTAGCCTGTAATACATGGACACAGGAGACCACTTCCTATGTATAACCCCAATAGCACAGACAATAAGAGAAACAATGAATAAATGGGACCTCTTGAAACTGAGAAGTTTCTGTAAAGCAAAGGACACCGTCATTAAGACAAAAAGGCAACCTACTGAATGGGAGAAGATCTTCAGCAACCCCACATCAGACAAAGGTCTGATCTCCAAAATATATAAACAAGAAACTAGACATTAAAATTCTAATTAGCCCAATTAAAAAATGGGGTACTGAACTGAACAGAGAATTCTCAACAGAAGAAGTACAATTGGCCAAAAGACACTTAAGGTCATGTTCAACTTCCTTTGCTATCAGGGAAATGCAAATCAAAACAACTTTGAAATACTATCTTACACCTGTCAGAATGGCTAAAATCAAAAACACCAATGATAGCTTATGCTGGAAAGGATGTGGAGTAAGGAGAACACTCATCCATTGCTGGTCAGAACCACTTTGGAAATCAGTGTGGTGGTTTCTCAGAAAATTGAGAGTCAACCTACCTCAGGATCCAGCAATACCACTCTTGGGAATATACCCAAGAGATGCCCAATCATACTACAAAAGTATTTGTTCAACTATGTTGATAACAGCATTATTTGTAATAGCCAGAATCTGGAAACCACCTAGAAGCTCCTCAATGGAAGAATGGATAAAGAAAGTCTGGCACATCTACACATTAGAGTTCTACTCAGTGGTTAAAAAAAACATGATATCTTGAATTTTGCATGCAAATGGATGGAAATAGAAAACACTATCCTGAGTGAGATAACCCAGACCCAAAAATATGAATATGGTATGTACTCACTCATTAATGGATTCTAGCCATAGACAAAGGACATTAAGCTTATAGTTCGTGATCCTAGAGAAGCTAAGTAATAAGGTGAATCCAAAGAAAAACATATATAGATCTTCCTGGAAAATGGAAGCAGACAAGATCGAAAGACAAAAGTTGGGAGCATGGGGGTGTGGTAGGGGGAAGGGTAGAAGGAAGAGAGAGGGGAGGAGGGGAGGGTTGGGGAGAGCTTGGTGGAGTGAGATGGTTGAGATGGAGAAAGGAGGGATATGGGAACAGGGAAGGATATATGTTAATTGAGGGAGCCATTTTGAGGTTCGCAAGAGTCTTGGCTCTAGGGAGGTTTCCAGGAGTCCACAGGGATGACCCCAGCTAGGACGCTGGGCACTGGAGGAGAGGGTGCATGAACTCGACTTGTTCAGTAGTCAGACTGATGACTATCTTGAATATCACCATAGAAACTTTGTCCGGTGATGGATGGAGATAGAGACAGAGACCCACATAGGACCACTGGACTGATCTCCCAAGGTCCAGTTGAAGAGCAGAAGGAGAGAGAATATGAGCAAGGAAGTCAAGACCCTAAGGGGTTGATCCCCCTCCGAGACAGTGTGCCTTAACTAATGGGAGCTCACCAAATCCAGCAGGACTGGGACTGAATGAGCATGGGATCAAATTGAACCCTCTGAACTGGGGCAGACTGAGAAGCCAATGATAATGGCACTGGGATTTGTCTGTACTGCATGTACTGGCTTTTTGGGATCTTAGTCTATTTGGATGCAGACCTTCATAAGCCTGGATGGAGGGGGGAGGGCTTTGGACTTCCCACAGGGTACTTTGCCCTCTCTCAGAACTGGAGGGGGTGGGGTGTGGGGGGAGCAGGAGGGAAGCGGAAGGAGAGGAGGAAGTCTAAATTGTGATTGGTATTATTTATAAAATAATAAAAAAATAAGAACAGAAAACAAAGAAGCTGCCATGTGGGTGCTGAGAATTAAACTTAGGTCCTTTGTAAAAGCAGCAAGTTCTCTTAACTGCTGAGCCATCTGTGCATCCCAGAGACATAATTTTATGATATAAGTGCGGTTTTGGAATTCTTAGACAATTTTGAGACATGGTATCATTTATGTCATTACTGAGCTTTGGAGAGATTAGATTAGGCCATGAAATAATTTGGTCATCAGTAGAGTCAAAAACAGACTACAGAAAGACTGAAGGTGCTCCTCCATTTTCGTTAGTAGCATCTTGTGACTGTCATCACAGAGTCCATATGCACTGAATTAGTATATATTAAACTATACACTATTTTTTTGCTTCTTCCATTTTACTTTTCTTTATATTTTTTCTTCTTTGTTCCTTTTTTTTTCCTTTCCTGACAGATTCTTTACCCATGTGCTCTTTTCCTTGACCTCCCCACCAGGTCAGCTCATAGTCACACTACTGTTAGAGGTAGGGAAAGCTTAAAGGCACAGATGAGATCTTTCTATCAGTCTCTCACCATATGTGTATCAGGATCTCTACAGCACTGCCCACTCGGTTACTGGGGTTGTAGTCCACGTATTCCATCTCTTCACACTCATAAGTGTTCATCAATTAAATGAAAGCCATTATTATCAAGAGATTTTTTTCTCTTGCTTCTTCATGAAGAGGAACAAATTATTCTAGCATTGAGCTTCCTGCCTACTCACACCATCCTTCCTGTTGTGCCTTCCCCTCCGTCTGCCCTTATGACTTGTTCTGTGATATTGACCACAACTGATCTCTACTTATGGAACAGGAAAACTGAGGCTAGCATAATAACACAGACTTACTTGGGAGAAGACAGGGCAGAACATCTGGTTCTCCTGCTTGGATCATCTTACAACTCCACATGCTTTGTATGGACTCCTTCAGAATCACATATATTTTAAAAGATTATTAACAGCACCAATGGACATGCTAACATGGATGGGAGTAAAGCATAAGAGACCACAACCCTACACAAAGAACTATAGGCTACGAAGGAATTCTGGAAGCAAGAGAAATAGACTTCACCAGGGAAAAGCACACCAACTGGTTACCAACCATTTGATATGCTCAGTCCTAAAATTGTACATACAAATAACATTATAAAGACTGAGCAGGTTGTATTTGAGTATAGGAATGTGTGTAACAATTAGAAAAACAAATAAGGAAGGTGGAATAAATTTGAAGGAGAGCAAAGAAGGTTTTATGGGAGGGATTTAAGGGAGAAATGGAAATTGACAAGTTGTGTTTTAATCTTGAAAACTAAGAGTAATAATTTTTAAAAAGATAATCGGAAAATATCATTAAGTTAAATTTCTTATATCTAAAATGAAAGCACAAGGTTCAAAGCAAAAATTATCTATATGAGGGCCTTCATAAACATCAGTTACTCCATGGATGAAAAAAGTAATAGCAGTGAATAAAGAAAAGGAAAAGACTGAGAGAAGAAATTCTTTTTTCCCATCCACAGGAGGTCAAATTCAATTTTAATGTGGTCAGTAGAAAGTGTTTTTAGAAGACCAGATTCTGCCTCTGAGGCCATCATATTGAATACTTATGTGCTCCTTACTCAAGACTGAGCCTTACTAAACCATGCTATGCAATGTTTATATGCTTCAATAATGCATGCAGTTTCCCAGAAACAATGTTTGCACTGGTATTGTGTCTGCAGCTTCTACATTCAAATTAGACCTTAGTAAAGAAATGAACTTCCTAAAGGCCCAGCTGCATGTCACCCCAGGATTCTTCCTCCAAGCAAAGGAGACTGTGCTCTCCAACAATGCTCCACATATGGGTCTGCAGCTTTCTCTAGTGGATAATCCTCTTCTTCCTTTTCATACTTAGCAGATGGATTCTAAATTCTCCGACAGGTAAAATGAAACAAATAACAACAAAACCCAAGGGCACATGAATGTTGCTGAAAGAAAAGGAAAAACAGATTATTTTGCTTCTAGTAGCTTTACTAAGAACTCTCAGTGTATTTAGTCATTTATACACAGAAACAAGTTTAGATTTCCACATACATAAATTACAAAAATTAGAGAAGCAAGACCATCACCCCAAGCCTTCTTTAATTGTTCCTTGCTAGTCTAGTACTTCAGAAATGAAAGCCACGCTCCTCCCCAGCCTTAAAATGATCAACATATGCAATTATATATATATCACCTTTGGGAAAAACAGGTCATATAAACAGAATAATTGGGAATAATATTTTTAGAAACCTTGTCCCCGAAAACTCTGAAAAGAATTTTTCAGAAGAAAATCTTTTTAAAAAACTTTCCTGATTTCAACATGGTCTCCCCTATTCCTTCAGTTCATTCATGAAACAAATGATTATAAGTGAAAGAAGTATTTTCCTTCAAAGGTAGAAGAATGCACCACTGCATCCTGTCCACTCAGTGTTAGGATGAAGGATGACAACGGGACTTGCCCTTTGAACTGGTTGTCATCATCTTACAAGATTCTGTGAGGGCCCAGAACTTCAGCTTTTACTCTGTGTGTGTGTGCATGTGTGTGAGAGTGTGAGTGCATGTATGTGTGCGTGTGTGTTCATGTATGTGTGTGTGCATGTATGTGTGAATGTGCATGCGTGTGTATGAGAGTGAGTGTGTGTGTGTGTGTGTGTGTGTGTGTGAGTGTGTGTGTATGTGTGTGGTGACTTTCACTCAATTCAGCTTGACTGAGGCACAGGAAAAGACCTTGACTGCTTTTCTTTTCTCTCTTTAACAGTTTCTGAGGAAGCGCTGTTGTTTGTTAGCTTCAGACTCCTTCTTGGTTAGCAAAGGATAATTTATTTGTGGATTATATTAAAGAAGAAAAATATTGATATAGGCAAAGGCATTTAAAAATAAAATTTCATGTAATCAATTCTGAGCATTTAATGGAACAGTGACTCCACATTTATCCCATAAGCATAACAACTTCTAATGATGCAATATCTATGTGCAGATGCATATGATATTGAAATGTTAGTTACTGTTTATGAATTGTCTTCTATATTGATTCATTAATCCTGATGATCACTCAAAAAGCAGATTTTATTTTCATTAACTGGAGTGGGTGCTTTAAGGTTCAATGAGATGGAACAAATTGTCCAAAGTGAAAATAGTTAGCAAGTGCCTAAACTTGAGACAAAACTCAGCACATTAAACTTTCTCCATGGGCATTCCTCAAGCTCAAGTGCAAAGGAGAGCTCTTTATTCTCTCTGTAGGCTTCAGATATTCTCAACTGCATGCAAAGTGAGGAGGGAGAACACTAGCTTTTGCAATTATTGCCACTTGTTTTCACTGAGGTACAGGCAAGGCTTTGTGAGTTTCCCTTTAGGGACCGATAGCTGTCTGCATGCAACAAGTTTGAAAAGTCCTAAAGCACAAGCCTTCTTTCCATATTTGTTCTCCATCATTTTTTAGGAAAGTGACAGCGATTGATATCTGTATGGGCAGAGATTTTCCAGGTGTCAAAAAATAAAAGGCTGAGTGCATTTTTGTGAGACTATCCATTATAATGAGAGCCAGTAAAGCTCTGTCTGAGAGGCAGTGTGGCTCAGGGCATGTGGACACTCTGCGAGTGCTCTTCTGAGTGTGAATGCCCTGTGGTAGGGAAGGAAAGAAGGGTTCAGAAAGAGACTCAACATTTAGGTGAAATTGTGCAGTTGACGAGATTGCCACTTCTTTTCTATCTAGCTCTGATCTCTTCGGTTCAGTCTCCTTAAAGCAACAACACTGTTTAAATAACTGTTCTACCAACCAGTAAAAATTGAGAAAGCCAACCAAACAGTCTAGGCAAAAGAAAGCTGTTTTTCCTTATCACACCGAATCAGCGAGAGGAGGTTGCTAATCCCAGGAATGTAAGTGTAAGCACAAAGGTTACCAAATAGATGGGCAGTTGACTACTCCAAGATACCATATGCAAAGCAGTTAGCACAAATCTTACCCTGGGGAATACACTGGACAAATAACCGATGACTGTAGTCTTGAATCATTGATTTTCTGAAGGTGTTAAGAGAAATGGTATATATTAAAATATTGATTAAATTTAAGAAATAAATTACATTTTTAGGAACTGTAAGGTTTTTTTTCTCTGGGGCTTTTCCCTGTGACATTGAATGCAACCATTTTTTTCCTCAATCCTCAGTCCTCCAGTCTTTCTCCTGCCTGGTCTCTGTTATTTCCATTGTTGTCTCAATAACATTTGTAATTGGACAAACTCTCCTCTGGAGATATTATCTTTCATATCTGTCATTCTTGTCTTCTGAAAGGATAGATGGAGAGATAGAAACATGCTGGCGGACACTGGGTTTATTATAGTTTCAGGAACTGAGGAGAGGAAAAACTCTTACCCCTCCCCCCGACACACACTTCGCCTGTTCCACTCTGACAATTTAGAGAAAACTATGAGACAAAAGACATAGAGGCTTACCTTTGAGAAAATTAATTAATTACTTCCTGAGGGAAGGGTACTCAACACCCAGATGCCTTCACCCTTAGCATGGATGATCTGTAATAATAGTAGAAATCCCCTTTCCTGCTCCACAGTCACTCACTCCACAGTCTCACCTATAAGCATTCTGCCTCTGCCAACATCTCCTTTCTGTTCAACTTCTTTTTTTAAATTTCCTCAGGGCAGTCTACAATCCATTGACTCACATGGATCCAAAGACATTCTTCTTTACATGCCCTGTATACCATGACTATTCACCAGATAATACCAACTTTAGCAGAGAATTCTGGCAGCTTGTGAAGAATTAACCTATGGACACAAAAGGAAACTATGAAAAGCAATGAAGGAACATGTCAGTGCCTGGGTGGAGCAGTGAAGAGTGAAATGGAAGAAAATTGACAGGGTTGTAACCCATTTTTGGATGTATAAATGACAGGACTTTGTGATAGTCTTATGTACCCATGGAAAAAAAAAAATCTGAGGATAATTTGCTGTATATTTAGTTTGTGTAGCTCTGATGTCACTTACAGAGAAGGTTAGCTTAGGGACAAGCACATCTCTGTTGACTGTTGTGTTGAGAACACAGAAAATCACAAGCAATTCAACCTGGAAATAAAAGGCTGAGTGTGGGTAGGATACAGAAGGAACTTCCAGCTACAAGAAAAAACTGGGAGGACTTAGGAAGAGAGCTAGAAAGAAGAGCTCACAGTCCAGGACAAAGCAGCAACAAACACCAACATCCAAAGTTTAAATAGGGCGGAGAAGCCACCAGAGATGCAGAGGAAGAATACTGGTGAATCCAGTTGAGTGATGGGAATTGTGATGTTTTGTGGTTTTCTGTTTGTGAAAAACAATGTTATGTGTTCACTCAGATCTTAGACTTGTTCTCCTGTAGCTTTTTCATGTCAAAAGAGCTTTTCTCCAGATCTTCTATGCTTCACCTCAGGCCATTTCTGGAATTTAAGCTAGGAGATAAAGGTCAAGTTCATGATCTATAACAGTTAGGAATGAGTAGCATGAATTTATCAGAAGACCAGAGGTAATTATGATTGTGTGCTGTCTTCCCTCTGTGCCTTGACTTCTTATTCATTTGTTAGGAAAAGAAAATTTTTGAGTTTTAATCTTGATGAGGCAGAGGGAGGGAAAGAGAAGAGGAGGGAGAGAGAGAGAGAGGGAGGGAGAAGGAGAGAGATAGAATTAAACAATGATGGTTTCTCGATTAGATTAAATATACTTAAAGTGTAATTCAAAGTCACATTAAGAAGACTGTCTTTGCTACTGTTACCAATTATATATATAATATATACTTATATTATATATTGTATATAATATATATTATGTTAAATATATGTTTAATCTTAGAATAATCATTGTACTGAGAGTCATTTCAGGGATAAATTAAAGTCTCAAATAAAACTTCAGGAAAATTAATAGCCTCTAGGAAACATAAACGTTTCAGAAGGTGATGTCTGCCTCAGCAGCAATATATAACAACCCAGTGTAGTAAGAACCACTGGTGGTCTCAACAACCAGGCAAGTATTGCCTGTCCCTCAGTGACTTTTCTCTTTTCCCTCAGCCTACCTGGAGTAATGTTTGGCAAAATAAAAAATAATTGGAGATTTCTCTGAGTGTGGGAATCCACCCAGTACTTTCCTGCCCGACATCATCACTGTGATTATTATGGACTCAAGAGCCAAAAGGAAAGGAATAAAAAAAAAAGATACAAATCCAGTGGCCACTGATGAATGGGCAGCTGTCTAAGTGATGCTGGTTCTAGTTCACTTCTGTGCCTGACTTTTGTGGAATTTTATTACAACAGTCAACCGTAGAGGATTCAGGGCAGCCTAAAAACAATTTTTGGTTTGTTTCTTGTTTATTGTCTATTTACTTTTCTTATTACAGACTTTATTTCCAGCAAATAAACAGTGATGCCCAACAATCTCTATATGATATTACACCATTGTGTAGTGGTCTTATGCTATGTCATGCTTGCTCTTGTGACTGATGAAATAGAGTATGTGTGTTGGATGGTATGTCTGCAGTTAGATAGTATCAGGATGTAGATTTCTTCCATCATCCAGCCCTCTCTTTTGGATAGATCACTCAAATGGGAGTTTGAATGTGTATGTTGTCAAGTCTGTAGGGGCTCTCTGTGTGTACGGGTGGACACAAAGTCCAAGACACTAGCTGTGTAAAGGAGCCTGCTGGTAATTGGATTCTTCAAGCCTTTTGTAAAGTTATCAACTAAATTGTAATTTCCTGGAGAGAGTAAGTCAGAACATGCCAAGGAGTTAGTCCCAGACTCCTTGAAAACATCTCATGAAATAGATGTTTTTTGTGTACTTTTTTAAATGTATTAACAGCAAAATAAGTTTTCTTTTCCTTTTCCCTCTAAGCCCAGATTGAAGTTAAAAGCTTAAGCATCCCCTGGATTTTGTAGGCTCAGTTCTGAAGAAGTACACAGCAAATATGGAAAACATAGGGTGATAAGATTAGAAGCTAGACATTTAGTGAGACATCAGCCATAGGTAGCATGAAAACTTTTATTTAAGCAAGCAACATTTTAAGAACAGAAAGTTTTCAACAGGAAATAGGGACTGTCTTGCTGTAGTCAGTCAGAGAAGACACCAGGGTATTCTGTATCCATAACAATCTGGCAACACGCTGAGTGACATGCAGTGATCTCTGAGTTCTCTCAGTCAGATAGATGGTGTTAGGAAAGACATTCAACTTCAGTGCTTCCTGACAGAAGGCAGATACAAAGATAGGTAATAGGAGCAGAGTTGTCAAGGTGAACCTCCAGTAGAATAAACAGTAACCAGGCCCAGGGAGAATAACTGTTCAACAACATGGGATAAGGGCTTGAAGAAATGACTGCTAGGAAAGGCCTGTGAGCTAAGCACTAAGCAAGGAGGAAGGCTGACTTGTGTGGTTCCTCAGAAACTCACTAGTGCTTCTAAAAGGGTGGAGTCCACGTCCCTAACATTAAGAATGGCTACTGAGCTAAGTTAGAGAGAGGTCTGTGGGCAGGTTTCAAGACTTCGGGGTAAACAGAGTTGGAGGAACAGAACTTTAGGCAGATTCTGTGGTTCTAGATCATCTCATTAATCTATATGTTTTGAAGATGACAGTCAGGCCTATCTTTCTTATATTACTTCACAATTTCTCAGGTGTTCATTTATTCTAAAGGGGAAGTGTTTAGGTACAGTGTTTTCTGGACTGTGTATAGGATGAATTGAATGATATAGAGAAATAGAATTAAAAGCACCCTCAAAAAATTTGGATATCTCCTAAGAGAAACCTGCAGACTCATTCTGATCACACACCAAGCAACAAGCATGGATACTGTTCTAAAATACTGCATCACTTCTCATTAGCAAATAAGCTTAACTACAAATTATCTCAGAAGAAGTAAACACATGTATATAAAAATTAGAAATGACTAATGGTGGATTGCCTATTCTTTATATGCATGCAGGCAGCACTAACTGTACTCAGTGGGTTACAGAAAGAAAAAGGAGGAAGATATGAAGCTGGAGTGCTTTACAGCAGGACTTGGAGGGGGAAAGTGAAAGGCAGTCATAAACCAAACACACTGCATTCACCTGAAAATGATCAAAGTTTTAAAGAAAATGTATCTAATTTCAAGCCGTCAAGGAACTTTCGAGCAGTATCAAGTGGCCTGACAGATTTGGGTGGGTAAGGTACAACGAACTGGATGCTTCCCAAGCTGCTACCACAGTGGCTTCCACCTCTTGTTCCTACGGGATGTTCTGCACGGAATGGAGACTTTACTGCATGAAAAGTGGTAATTACTTAGCAGGTCATGGGTCCTTTCACATGTATAAAAGGCATTAAAAAAACAATTTCAAAAATGCTTTCATGTATAGCCTGCCAAGTTGTGATTGCTGAATAAGAAAAAGGAGGCAGTGTATTCTCTCTGTCAGCAGGGGATTGTTACCGCTGCTTAATGACTTCAGCGTGGGCAACATGAAACTCCCAGTCTGAGCTGCTAACTATAGTAATCACCAGTTAATGGAAGAAAAAAAGTTGATCTTGAGCTGATGTTCTTTCGGATTCTTTTAAATGTTAATTTCGAAAAGTGATTTTAAAGATTGAATCAGAGGGAAAACAGCATGAGAATGTTAGGTTCTGTAGTTGATAACAAGAGAAAGAAAAGTCCGTGGGTTTCTCTAGTCATTCTTTCCTACTGATGTGAAAAGTCCTAGAAAAATGACTCTGAGGAGTCTTTGGTGAAGGCTTTTTGAGATTTTGTGGATTAGTAATGAGCAATAGGTCCACAAAGTATATGTAATTTGCATGTATTATTTCATATTTTAAGTTTTTCTCATTTTCCAAACCATTGCGATTTTATTGGTGTGCTATGGATCAGCAGATTTCAGGAACAAATGATCTGTGCTTGTGAAACAAATTATCACTGACCCCAGGGATAACAACATTCATCAAAGGTAATATTTCCATAGGTCACAAATAAGAATAGACTAATCTGTGATAGTTCGGTCTTCACGGAGAAATGTTTTGTAATATAAAATCAAAATTAAGAGCTAATTTATATTATCTTCTAATAAGGAAGACAAAACTATTTATTGGGGAAAGTTTTGAATAATCATTTACATTTTGATTTATTTAAGATTGTTATAAAAGTATATTGTAAAGCAATTTTTCAAAACTTTTGGTGAGTAGTAAGAGCTCAGAGTTAAAGTAAAATTGCTTTCTTAGAATGGAAAGACTATAAAGAAATGAATAAATGCCCTTTGCTTACTTACACATTCCTCTTTTTTCTTCCCCCAAATAATTCGGATTTTGCTTATGTAAACATCAGTAGGAAGATCTCTTAACAGAAACAATTGAAATTACATTAACTTGTAAGTGCTCACCAATGTCTCCCTCCCCTCTACGTTTATGAGGGCACGATTTTCTCTTAGTGCTGTGGGGGAGACCCCAGCAGTTACTTGCTGATGGAAGATCCTCCAGAGTTCTTCTGTAATACCATTAACAGTGAGAACATGGGTAAAGCAGGATTTGCCTTTGGCTCAGTGTGTTACTACGCTGGACAGAGCAGTGAAGGAAGTTCCTCTGACCCAGGCATCCAGAGGAAAGAATTCTTCATAATTTCAAACAACTGCAATTTGGAGGTTGCTGGTTACTAAAATATAACCTATGCCGTCCTAATTGGTGCAGAGAATGCTTGATAATAGTTGCTAATAAGAGTGATCCTCATATAGTACTTATTCTTGATTCTAAATACAAGATGTGTCTGTGTTCTCGTCAGGTTTGCCAACCTTGACACAGTCTAGCGCCATCTGAGAGGAAAAACTTAAGGAATCTCCTAGGCCACATTGGCCTGAGAACATATTTGTGGGGGATTATATTGATCATTAATTGTTGCAGGAGGACTTAACCAACTATGGGCATCACTATTCCTAGGCAACTGGTCTTGAACTATATAATAGAGCTACCCAAGCTTCACCCAAAGTTGCTTTTTGTTAGAATGTTTTATCACAGCAACAGAATAAAACAAGATCACAACATGTCAGATATGCAACAAAACTACCAATGGGGGCTACAGCATGATCCATATTTTACAAGTGAAACCAAAATAAAGTGATTATCCAACATTTCAATAAAGATTTGAAAGATGATAGTCATACTCCCTAATTTAACTAATAACCAGACATGCTTCTCTCATTACATAGCATTCAATGAACCATGAAGGCTATGGTGCACTTAGTGATGAGCTTAAGACTAGCTTTTAGTAAGTAATTACAGGTGATAAACAGTTAACTGCGGCCCCGTCTTCTATTTCCATGAAATGTTCCCAATTTGAATTATAATTCAGAGAATATCTAACAAGAACTAAGTATTTTGCCATTTGCAATTTACGTTTTACACTAGTTTCTCTTTAGGTAATTTTCATTTACAGTTTTATTACTTCATTGAATCAAGTCACTAAAACCCACAGAAGATGTTTAACATGCATGTGGGTTTTAGCAAATGGAGAAAAAACTGTTAGGCAGAGGATCTTAGGAAGGAAGGCCATGAACAATGTTGGCTTAGGGGTTGTGAGAGTTCTGTTAGCTCTGGGTTGTTGACAGTCATTGCATGTCTCATCAGGCTGTTTCAGAACACATGCTATGTGCAGCTAGTCACTCAGCCTCTCTGCAGCCCTTCAGCAAAAGTTCCGGAGTTTTAACATGCCTGAAAAGTCACAACTAAAGTGACACATACATACAGCGTCTGCCATGGATTTGAGTTATTCCACGGTCTTTATCTTGAAGTACATATACTTCCTTTAGAAAAGAACATAGAATAACCAATAGAATTTGGTTAACCACTTCCTGGTTTCTGAGATACTATAAACAATGTTTTATTACAGAAGCTAACTTGGTCCCTTTGTTGATCTCTTTACTGCAGACCTTCTTTTGTCTTTATATATCTCCTATTTTACAAAAGCATTAAAAATCTGTTCATACTTTCCTTTGTAATGATATCACTGACTTGATAAGTTGGCATTGTACCAACTATCCAGTATATTTCCAATGTAAACTCAGGGTCAGCATAAGTGTGATCCAGCAAAGCGGTAAAACAAAGAAAGCTGGGATCCTGTTACAAACAGTCTTAAATGTACTCAAGCCTAAAGTGAAATTCCTCAGCAGTCTGGTAGAACCCTGTCCCAGATGTGAAAGGAGCGAAAGGAATTTTATCATAAAACAAATAAATGCAGTAGGTGCAAAGCGCTGCACACCTAAGTGCGTTTCTCTGTAGTGCCTTTATTTTGCTGATTTCTGTTTACACTTTCTGTGTTGCCCCATGTTCCCCAAATTTGCATCTTATATTTATAAAAAGGAAAAAAATGAAAAATTTGCCAGTATAAACAGTATTTGAAGCTGGATCATCTAGTGAAATAATAATGTAGAGAGTAATGTTCAAGGCAAAACAGAAGACGACCAAGACTATGCCTTAGATTTGGTTCAGAGTTGTATGTCTGAAAACAATAGAGACATGAGCAATGGGGAGGAAAAAGAAGAAATCTGTGAGTTATTAAAAAAATCAAACCAGAAATGGAGCTGAAGTCAAGGAAAAAAGAAAAAAGGGAGGGAAGAAGAAAGGGAAGAATGGAGAGGAAGATTGGAGGAGGGAAGGAGGCTAGAAGGGATAGAATATGTGTGACCTGTGTCAAAGGCCTCATGCAGGGTAACAAGATGAGAAACCTGGCTGTTGTGCTTAACAGCACTGAGTTACATGGAGAAACATACCTGACCTGGAGAGGCACATAGGAAATGACAGCAGAGCAGAGTGCCAGCCCTCAGTGCAGGTTTCAGACTTTGCACATGAGAACAACCCAAAAAATTTCTATAGCACAGGTTCCTGGGCCCTTTTCTCAGAAAATCAGACCTTTAAGAACAGACTGGTGGCTAGGAGGCTTCTGAAAATGTTCCATTTCACACAGTTAGATGCTAACTGGCTGTCAGTTTCTACAGTCCAGGCGATTTGTGGTCAGTAGGAACAGTAATCATGATAATGAGCAGAGTGGTACTTGTGTCAGAAAAGCTAAACTTGAATAGACAAAGAAAAGCTGAGAGACCTTACTGCTGCCTCACAAACCATGCATCAGTTGGATGTGGTAAATAAAGAGATACTCATATTGACATTCGGGAGAAGGTACTTAGGAAAAGAGGTTGAGTTGAATACTACAGTTAGGAGCTGCAAGTCCAGCTAAGACTCTATCATCAACAGTCACAGACCGCTTTTGCATTTGAATAGGTTATAATAAGTGGGTGTGTTATGCCTATCATAAATGATTGCCTTGTTAACAAAGGATCTATATTTGTTTTCATTTGTGTAAGTGCATGTGTGTGTATTTGTATATCTTATGTGAAACATGTACTAGAAGAGAGTGTCAAATTCTTGTGAATTGTTGTTAGTCTCTGGATGTGAGTACTGGGAGTCAAACCAAGGTCCTCGGGGGTGGGGGGGAAGAAGAAAGAAAGGAAGAAAGAAAGGAAGAAAGAAAGAAAGAAAGAAACAAAAACAACCTACATCTACTGAGCCATCTACAGTTCCAAACAGTTGCATCTTTTCATAAATGACTCATAAAATATAATCAATAATAAGGATTACCTTTCATTGCAGTTACATTCTTTCTGCTTGTTTTTTCATGATCCTCTCTCTACCACATCTTTTAATTCATAATTACCAACATTTTTATATTTATCATGAGTAGTGATAAATACTACTTATTTATCTACTCAGCTTAAAAGCCCATGAGCACATATATGGTTTAATATTTATTATTTATTTTATTCTCACTGAGTTTATCCACAATGACAATTGATGACGCAGGGCGATCGGTAATAAAAGATCCACCAGACTAGCTTAATACAAAATATACAGTTTTAATAAACAGAAGGAAGACTTACACCAGAATCCCAACGATCCGTCTGGACGCAGGAGCCAGGCAAGAGAGAGCTAGTGGGAGTGCACTCGCCAGGTTTATAGGTAAACTTTTGTCTAAGGGTGACACGCTCCACGAACAGAATGTGGTTGGTTGAACTCTTCTATCAGACAATTATATTTCTCAGAACACTGAAATAAATAGATTGTGCATTAAAACATAACATAGGGAACGTATAAGAGGAAGTAGTGGAGTGCTGTTTTGATTTATCATCCAAAAAGAACACTTCTGAGACTACAAGCGTATCTATAGATACAAGGTATCTATATACCATTGCCACAGTAGGCATGATCTGGACATATTTTAAAAAAAAATGGTGACAGCTAGAGCTTTGGAAAGAGAAGACCAGTGCTCAGGAGCATCTTCTTGTGGAACTTAGGAGAAAATTGCTTTGTAGATAGTAATAGCATATCCAGAGCTAAAGTCATGTTGAAAACTTGGTCCCAGTGCAGCAATGTGTAGACATGGGACCAATGGACCAGTCTGACATAATCAGAGGAGTAATCTGTTAATGCTTTCATCACTCCATAGGCTATTGCTCAGTGATGAAAATTATAGAAAGTAAACTAATTTGGAAAAAAAGGGGGGCTGTGACCCTAAAGGAAATGTTTCATCACCAAGCCTTCACTTTAGTCTCTGTTTCCTGTCTACCACCAGGAAAGCAGCTTTATTTCACAGTTTCTTTTCATTTTGCTATTCTGCCTTAGTCTATCTCAGAGCCAACAGATTCACACAACTACAGATTGAAACTCTGGAACCACAAGCCAAAATAATGTTTCTACTTTTAAGCTCATGTATTTTGTTACAATAATAGATGCCTGACTACTATAAATGTTAACAGGTAATTTTGCATAGACAAAACAGATGCTTTTAGACAACAAAAGAATTCAGAGGCTCTTTAGTTGTACAATTGACTGACATCTGTTCTGAGATTTTCACTTTGCATGACTGCATTGAATAACTGTGCGAAAGACTTCAATGAATTCCAGAATCTAGAAATGTGCAGTGTGTGCAGCCGACACGGAAAGTCCTGTTTTGCTCTGAAGTGTGATAGTGGCAGATGTGCTGGCTAAGATTCCCCCACTTTAGGAGACAGTCCCAGGTTCCATTCGCTCTCTCTTCAGGTAACATCTACAATTTTCTAGTCTGAATGAGAAAGTTAGTGGGATGGCATTTCTTTAAAAAACAAACAAACAAATAAACACCTCTCTCAGGCAATCTCCACATAACTGGTGAATCCAAGGTTTTCAATTCTTTCTCTCTGATGATTCCATAGCATCTAACACCTTTTTGAGGCCTCCTCGCAACATTCTTTGTAACATTACCACCTTGTTGTTGTGAAACATTCTAGCACTGCTTCATGAATGCTTTTTTCTTCTGCTTCCTAACCTGTGGATAGTTATGTGGGTATTCTCAATAGTTTTCTTGGTCTCTTGACAAAAATATTTTTCTTTGTCTCAGAGGTTTCACTATCACTATGCTCATAATCCTAAATCATACCCTGACTTCTCTCTACTTTTCTGTTGGCAATACTGAAGTTTTCACTACACATTAATTTCTGGTTATTCTAAGGAAAACTCAGCATTTCTTTTTTATGACGAGTCCCCACATTTCAGTTCTGCAGAGATCTTAACACACAACCATAGCCTTTCTCACACTCATACTATTTTAACAGCAAAAGCTTCGACCTCATTATTATGCTTCAGCCATCTTATTGCTGAGGCTTGGGTAGCACAGACTTGGAACAACTCTAACACAGGGTGCGTATTAACCCTAATGCTTACACTATAGAGTTGCTGAGCAGAATATGCATAGGCAGTGCATACCTGAGGAAAAAGAAGGAGATTGGATTTGAAACTTGAGTTGTTCAGTTTTCTTCTATGACCTACAGGTCAGTTTAATTTGGAGAAAGCAAAAGAATTCTAAATAGGGTGTATTATTCATGTGAAGAAAAAGGTAGCAGAAATGAAGAGTGTCTTTGTAATACTCACATTTTCAAACCATCATGGGACTAGTTTGGAACATGATGAAACCCATCATGGAGTCCAACAGTAAGATGATAGGAATAAAGCACACACACATTAATATAATATCTGTGTCATCATCTGTAGACAGGAAAATGAAAGTACAAAAATTAAAGTCCATTAATAACTCAAGCCATTATCACCAAATGCAAAATTCAAGGTTTCATTTATTTGTTTTGGTTGTGTGTTTTTTGTTGCTATGACAAAATACTCTGAAAAAGGGAATTAAAGGGAAAGAGTTCATTTAGCTCAAAGTCCATCGTGATGGGAAAAGTAAGGCTGCAACTTGAAGCAGAGTGATGAAAGTATACAGTTGCTTAATTCCAAGTCTCCATTTATGAAGTCCAGGATCTGGTCCCCAGACAATACTACCTGCAGTGAGGAGAGGGGTCTACAGTTCAGTTATGGAACGGTATCACTCACAACAGAGGGTGTGGAAATTGTCTCATCTCAAGGAATAGTGCAATTGTTATAATCCTCCACAAACATTCCAGAGTGGTTCTAGGTTCTGTCAGGTTGACAACACTGAGTATTACACATATAATTCAAAATTAATCAAATATTAACCTTGTGGGCTAATTTCACAGAAACTAAACTCCAAACTTCAAACTTCTTCATCTTTCTCTGCTGCTTGGATCTAAGTAGGTATTTCTGATGCTAGGCTGTGCTGTGACCCTTGAGAGGCTACAGCTAAGTCCACCTCAAACCAAATGAACTTTCTTGAAAATTCTTAAATAAGCACCACCCATCCACTAAATTTAAGGAACAAGACAGGAACTGGAGAGATGGGTCAGTGATTAAGAGCATTACTGTTCTTGAAGAGGAACTGAGTTCAGTTTCCAGCCCCCACATTGAGTCTCACAACCTTGCATAACTCTAGTTCCAGGGAATCCATTACCCTCTTCTGACCGCCAAGGTATCCTGTACACACACACACACACACACACACACACACACACACACACACACACACCCTTTAAAAACAGCAACAACAAAAGGAAACAAAGTAGTTTCTAGGCCTTGAGATTAGTTATTTTATACAAAGATATAGTCTCAGAAATGAAGGAAACCCATCTGTAGCATTCATTGCCAAAGTTTTTAGTAACTGTTCCTAGGTATTCTGGTATTAGAGTTACAGCAGACAGATGATGAAAATTTTACTGCCAGATTAAACGTCATTCAAAGTCAAGTGACCCCAGTACTAGTACTGAATTTGAGTTTTGAGAGATAATTCTCAGCAAAAACTTCATTTTGCCTTTACCATTCATTGCATCTTGATTGTAAATGAAACTACACATTCTTTGTTTCTTATGGAGGATAGCATATCAGCAAGGGCTGTGCTTGCAAGCATAAAAACTGTGTGGTCATCAGTGGTCAGGCTTAGTGAAGTGTTTCTTTTCTATTCTCCCCATTGAAAATCTCTTCATTTTCCTTTTGAGTCTGTGATTCTGATAACCTGCCTCCAGGTAGAATGTGAGATTCATTTCCAGCTTGGAACCACAACAGCTGCTTCTATGACATCTTACAGAAATGTTTCTGATTTAAAACCTTGTCTCCAAGAATATACATAATATGTGCCATGACTTGAATGTGGTTTGTAAACAATGAAGTCTATGGATTGTATTACCTTTTATTAATAGCAGAATGCATATTGACCAGCATTACCTGGTTAAGGGATGGGGAGGTCTCTAATTATGATTAATGCCCTTCTCAATAGAAGGAGCTTTTCCCTACAAGTGTGAGTTGTTAAAAAGCAAGAACTCTCATCATCATGTTCGTCTCCTGCAAACATGTGTTCTTCAAACCTGTCAATCATGTATTCTTCTTCTTTAGTGATAAAATGAGACCCTCTCCAGGCACAATGCCCAGTTTTACAGTATTACCTGGGGACTTATTCTAAATAAATCCATCTGTTACAGGGATTTTGTGGAAGCACAGAAAATGAATGAGATAATATGTAACTAGACTCTAAGTTGACTTAAAACCTTTTCATGAGGCCTTAACTCTTGAGTATGGGCAAATGTCATTGGCTCCAGAAGACCACTTTGGGAAATAAAAGCAAAATGAAACTCATAACAATAAACCCTACGCTCTCTAGTATTAGTTGGGACAAAAGTTAACACTGGCTTTTGTAAAATGTTATTGAAACACAACCATGCCATTCACTCATGTGTGGAACATGAGAAATTTCACAGTGTAACAGTAGAATTCAATATTTGCAAACTACACCAGCTGAGCCATGAGGTCTTACCTAATTATTATATGTACCTTCACAATAGAGGTTTACCAGCCTCTCAACTAGACTAACTATGATACACAAGAAAGGCAATGTCTTACAGTCTTAGAGGCAATGCATTGAACTATTTTCCCTAATAATAGAATCTAGTCTTAGTCTAGTTTATTGGTAACGTAAGGGCAAAAATTCAAGGCTAAGGGGGTAGAAACAATCTGTTCCCAGGCTAGTTTTACAGTCAACCCATGGCTGTCCTAAGATCTGAGCCTTTCCTAAGATATGTACTTCATTTTTTAATCAAGTTTATTACTGATTTCCTCTTCAAAAATAGTCACTAATGTTCAGATTCTGTAACAGGCAAAGTTCTATTGTCTTTATCTAAGTTTAATGCTGCCATATGCATGGCTATAGCTTAAATCAGCAGGATAGGTACAGGAAACGGCCTAATCTTAAAGCCAGAGGGCTTTATAAATCACCAAGGCCGGTATTACTTACACTCACATTCAAGTCCAAAGTCCTGAATCACATTTTTGTTCCTCAAAGAACTTATCCTGAATTATTCAAGTTTTCAAAGTTCTTGGAGAAAATAATATAATATTGAGGTACTTTAGAAAAATTTATGAATATATCCCTCTGCTTGGCTTGAAATGCAAACAAATTAATAGATATAGAGTAAAATATAGATTAAAATGTAAACTTCATTTCTGACATGGTGAATATGATCTATATAGGACACACTTTATTGTCCTGGTGCTGGACTTGGAACTGTACCCCTCTAGTACTAAGAACCCACTGACTCTGAATTGTAGAGTGTGGAGAAGGAGAGCAGTAGACCACAGAAGAGGAAAGACAGAAAGGAGTGGGCTGGACTCCTGTATTTGTTCCTCACTGACTTGAGAAAGAAAGATTATGTTCAAAGTGGCCTGTGTTGCTTCAGTTCTGTGTCCATATGGACAGAAGCATCAGAAGTAAGTTGCCCTTTTCACCAACATAAAATGTAATAAAAGCTCAGGGATTCATGCTGTCAAACTTTCCAGCTGATGAATTTATTCACATTTCAAGAACTAAAGCATCTTAATGACTAAATTAATGAATGCTATCTTTCAACTGTCAGGTGTAACCCAATTGTACAAATCTTAAAATTAACATCTTTATTTCTGTCTTTGCTTTCATATAAAAAGTGATCATGTGACATCTGAATGCAAAGGAAAATGCTTATTGTTTGAAAACTACAGAAAAATCTTTCAAGTGTATGCAAAATTTATTTAATCACTCGCCTCCATTTGTGTTCTAATTCACAATAGCCTTTACAGTATAATTACTATTTTTGAGATTAATTTTTTCTTTTATCTAAAATAATGATACTAAATATACTCTAATATAAATACGCCTCTTTCTGTAAGGGGTCAGACAGATATTTTCAGGTTATTTGGTCTCTAGTGCAATTGCTAAATACCTTTAGTGTAAGCAAAATACAACAAATACAAACAAAACACATAGGAAAGAAAAATGAATGACTATTGATGAAACACTGTTTACTCCATTGACCATAGACTATTGGAACCCAATCTATACAGTGTTTGAGACAGTTCCCTAAGAAGCAATGAAACACACGGTAGAGATTTAATAATACCAATCTCCCATTTATCTCTTTATTAATAAACAGTATTGAATTGAATTATTCTGTATTTTAAAATATCTAGTACATAGGTTTTATTTTGAAACTCTTAAGCCAAATGCAGGTAACAGTGAGTAATCACCATCAGCTCTAAGGGATTTCACTAATCATCAGCATTAAAGTTAATTGTTGTAAATTAAATCATTATTGTTGTAAGAGGTTAACAGTATGCGGACCCTAACTGCTCAATTAAAGAAAAAACATACGTAAGTAAATTTGAGTATAAGTCAGAATGCTATTTGCTCCTATTTATGACACACACGGATACACCATTGGATCTTCCTAGAATATCTAGAAAGATATCTAAGCAAATTGATGAAATAAGCCGGTCTTTAAAAAATTTTTTAACAGAAATTAATTTTGTCTTTTTTGCTTCTTAAATGAATGATTTTGTTCTTTTGGGTTTTTTTTTTTGTTAGCAGTTTAAAAGTCCATACAATATTTTATAGAGACTTTGATGGAATACTTCATGGATTTGAATCTATGTCTGTTGCTGGATCCTAACAACTCGCACGGGGAAGTGGGTGAGAATTGTGATGTGGTGTCAATGATATAGACATCAGGAGTCAAGTAAAAGACAAGCAGCAGACTCATTTATTCCACAAAGGAGAGAGCCTTATCTAACCCCCTCCCAGCAACCAGGCTGCATTCTGAGTTCTGATCCGTTGATATTTTGGTTGCCCATCGTTGATTAGTCATAATAACGACCTCTGACAGCATCTGTTGCTAGACCATGAAGTAGACTCCAGGCTGACTCATCTCTCAGTCTCGTAGGCCTTATCTTCCTACATACATCTATATGTGCATTCCTAGACAGTTGCTCTTTTCCTCTGTATTTTCTATCCATATGCAAAATAAGTCACTCTATTTTTCCTGTTTCAAGGACATACAGTGTGTTTGTTCTCAACCAGAAATAACTGCTCCCAACTCTGCCAGTGCATTAGAACCACCTGGGAGTTTGTGAAAACGCAAACATGGCTCCATCTTTGTAGATTCTGATTTAATTCACCATGGGCAGGACTTGTGCTCATGTTTTTAAAAAGATCTTAACCATTTTTCTCTGTTGAAAACCTTTGTTGCTTGATCTGACTTCATCTTAAAGACTCAGAAAAACTGTATGTGCGAGAGAGGTTGTTTCTCTGACAGTGGGCATTGAGTTATTAATTTTGCAGATAAGTGACAAAGTTCCTCTCCAGTTTTTAAATGATAACTACAAAAGTTTGCGAAATAGAACTAGGAAAATTGAGGAAAGGAGCTCCTGTTTTGATACATGATACAAGTTGATGTCACTTGGGGTTAAGCAGAAATGTTGCAGGAACACTGCTAATTTCTGAGACATCCTGGGGCTTCAGCACATAATTTAGGTGAGGAAACAGTTTCATTTGTTTGTATTTTAATTTCTAAAAATATTTCTGTTTTTTTTCTGGCTTCAAGTTAACTCACAAACAAGTGGGCTTTTTGACAAAGATCGAATGTTAATGTTTCGGCTGCCCATCTCACAATTACTTTCAATTTCTGTTCAGTTCATGGAATTTTAGATGATACAAACCTTCCAAATAGAGCCAGGTTAGAAGAGAAAAACTGAAGAAGGGCAAAAGACAGATGTGTATGTCTGGAATGTCCCTGCTATAATTCAGTATTCTGGTCTTGATGTCATACTTGTTTTGGTCATATTCCGGACAACATCTGCATGAGCTTTGGCCTGATTGCAGGCTGTTTCAAATCATACCTTTCCTCCAGATTTCCATTTGAACCTTCCTTCCAATTTTGAGTCACATATCAGTTTAAGTTTGAGGTTTGGGAAAACAAACTTTATATCCTGTTTCCATGACTATGACTAAGCTAGTATACTTGTACCTTCTCCTTGATGGGTGTTGGGAAGGGTTAGTATGATGTGGCCACTGTTTTGTTTAAAAACTAACTGTCCAGACTGCTCCCATAGCTATGTTCCTGATGAGGCAGATTAACAAACTTTTATACAATGCTCCTTGATAATTTTTCTAGCATAGACAACATCCTCAAGCCACAACCATACCAGGATACTTCCGCCTGCACTTTCACGCTGCAGTGAAGTTCTGCCATTGAACAAGTGAAAGAATAAAAGTATTTTATTCGGAGGGTTTGAAAATGTACTGATACCTCTACATAGAGAGACCCTGTAGAAGATGGAGCAGCATAAGAAAAATGAAACACACAGTGATTTAAGTCATCTTGCTCATTCCTTTCGACTCTTGTATTCAGTTTCTGTTAAATAATCCTGAGGCAAGAGAAAGATTGGGCCTAGTTTTGATCCTTAGCTTCCCACATATATTTTGAGATTTTTTTTTTGCCTTACCTTTTTAAATTTCAGTTTTCTCCTCCAAAAACTGGAATAACAATGTGCCTACTAAGAACATGAAGAGAGATGTTTGCAAACAGCTCAATGCATAGCCCACAGCAGATGGCTTTCTACAGATCTTAGAAGCATGACAATGGCTCAGTTAATGTACAGTGTCACTTCAGCAGCCAAAGACCTTGTTTTCTATTGTCCATGTGGTTACTTCAATTTCAAAACAGACTGTAAATTTTTCATAAAGGATAAAGACTTTGTTTATTTCTTCCTTTTATTTCTATTTTTAACACCCTGAGGTTTTTAAGTAGAGAAACAAGAGTAGCTACTGTGTAAAGAAGGAAGGCTAGATTGCTTTCAAATATAGCAATATAAAATTTATGAGTCTTTTAAAACAGATGGAATTTTACTTCATGCAAAATCATCTAAAGCTATTCCGTTTTTATCCTGCTTTATACGGAAAGACCATTAACAATTTATGGACAGGGCACTAAATGACCTTGAATTATCAAGTGAGAAAATTCTTCTTTCTCAATATCTTTTATTTTTTATGATTTTTGTCAAGTTTCAGTTAATAACACTCTATGGACTAGGTAATAATATATGTTAACAGGATATGGAAGGGACCAAGCAACAGGCAACACAATATTTAGTGCACTAAGTATTACAACATTGCACTCATTGAAAAAAAATTATGGGAGGCTGGAGAGATAGCTCAGAGATAAGAGCACTGACCGATCTTCCAGAGGTCCTGAGTTCAATTCCCAGCATCCACATGGTGGCTCACAACCATCTGTAATACAATCTAGTGCCCTCTTCTGGCCTGCAGGCATACATGGAGGCTGAACACCGTGTACATAATCAATAAATAAATCTTAAAAAATTATATTTAACTTCTAAATTTGATAGATTAAGTTGACGGGGAACTAGCTATTTTTAAAATTTTTTTTTTGAATAAAAATTGAACTATCTGAAGAGAAGCGTTACTAGATAATAGTGTAATTACTATCATATTTGGAGAGAGTGGAGTTAACAGCTTCTACCTGGAAGGTTAGACTAGTTGAATTGTCCTTTTCCTTCAGAATCAAGATGCTGAACAGCAAAAAAAATGATCTGACTCATTCATTTGTGTAGAGAGCTTGTCTGCAAGGTGATGATTCAAAACACTACTCGCTTTGGCTTAACTGTTCTTCCTTTACCTCCCACTCGACCAGCCACATCTCTGTGGACTGCTGGGAACAGGAAGAAACTACGAAACAAGATGAGTAGGAAGATGAATATTGATTCTTGACTTGTACTTTTTAGGTTGTTTTTGTGAAAATGAAAGACTTCTGTAGTCTGAACACAAGTCTTACAGAATTTTAACCTAGCAATCAGAATACCAAAAAATTACAGCTGTTGTATTGTTTATGGGTTTGCAACTATTTGTCTTCTTGGTTATGTAGCTATTTTCCCACATCCAGAGGAGAGATTTTACTTTATGAATTCTATCTAACTGTCTGTCTGTCTGTCTATATCATCCTCTGTTACCTATCTACTATCATTATCTTCATCGTCCTTTCTTTTCATCTACCTTATCTTACTACCTGCTCTGCTGGTATATATTTCCCTAATACCATTATCTAGAGAATTTGAAAATTTGAAATGATCACTGAATTTAATAAAACATTTTAAGGGAAAAATCCTGTCAAATGCAAAAGCACTAAATAGAACATTTTTGTTGATAAAATTATTCCCAGATAATCTGCAATTGTGGATTACTGATGCAAATACTAAGAAACTACTGAAAAATTGCTCTTTGTGCCCCTATATACAATGTCCAATGAATTAAGTGGCTATGATTCCTCTTTAATTTCTATTATTTATTTTTCTTTGTTTAACTAGTTGGGTTTTGTTTGTTTTTGAGACAGAATTTCTTTGTGTAGCCCTGGATATCCTGGAACTCACTATGTAGAGCAGGCTGATCTTAGACTCTGAGATTTGCCTGTTTCTGCATCATTCTTTTTCTTGAACCATCACGCTGACTTTAGGTGTATTTGCTGAAGTGTAAATACTACTTACTTTATAGCAGCAAAAGAAAAGGTCATTGTGTCAGAAGGGATCAAAGATTTAACCTCTTTTCTGTTCTCTTGATTCTTCAGAACGTTGAGAACCAAAGCTAAGTGAACTTGCCAAGGTTTCTCTGGTTGCCACAGCTAGAAATGAAACTCAGTCCAGACATCTTTAGTGAGAGCTGCAGTGTGTCATTTATCCACCAAAGCGCATGTGTCTAGAAACCACTTGCTTTAATTTCCTGTGACATGCTTCACAGATGGTTATAAAAATAGTCATTTCTTTCAGATTAATACCACAAAGCTTTCATTATATGTCCCTCAAATTTTTATTAAACACTTTATAACATGTCATCTAGAAGATATGAAACTAATATACCCCTGAATAAACACTCTCTCTCTCTCTCTCTCTCTCTCTCTCACACACACACACACACACACACACACACACACACTTCTCACTCCATCCTCCATCCTCCTCCCTCCCTCCCTCTCTCTCTTTCTTTCTTCCCAGGCATTATAAGTTTAGGAAACTGTATCTCAAGCTTCAGTTTGCTCAAAATCTATTCCTCTTCTTTTTAAGGCACTGCTTTCTCTTTTATATATTTCTTTGATAAACAATGTTGAAACATTTATTGACTAAGAAAAGATACAAAAAGATGCTATTATCTGAGCATACCATTTCTCCCCCTGAAATATTTTCAGACAAATCAGGAAGTATTTTATTAGCTGTGATGTTTGTTTGCAGGTAGATACAGACATCATTTTCCAAGATAACTGATGACTACAAATCATTGGGTGGCTGTACGATACACTATAAACATGTTGTATATGTATACTGCTGTTCCACATAATGACGTTTCTTTAAGAAAAGACAATATTTTCCTCAATGATTCAATAAGTCTATAATGGATGTATAAAATAGCACATCTTTCATAATTTCAGCATGCATAAGTTTACTGAGCCCCCAGGTACATAAAAGTATAACATATATAATTATATGCAGAAATAATAGCAATTGCTGATAACAAACAACTCATTGATGTATGTAATCACTACAGATAAATTTTACTTTATGTTTTATTTTACAGAAGACTTCTTTAGTAAATGTGACACAATCCAGAGCACAGTCTCATTTCACTTCATCCGCTGTTGTTGTGATTGCGTTGTTACCAACCTACACCATGAAGGTTTATGCAAGTTCAGTGCTGATTGCATATAACAGAAATTATGTAAAGATGAATATTGCAGAATGTATCATCATCATTAAACCATGCAAGACAGTCTCAGTCTAAAAATAATGTGTACACACTAATATCACATTTCAAATACATCCAAATTGAACTCTAGGACCATAGATGTGTGAAACATTCCCTGAGCAGGTGTGTGCTAAACCACAGTTCAGCAGTCAGTTTGTTGAGGTAGTGGATATGCTAATTACAATAATTATGCCCATGTTGTAATGGCACAATAAAAAAATCACTTGGTATTCCATAAATATGCAACTATTAATTTTTCAATTAAATATAAAGCTAAAAATGACTCAGAATCTGTGGCTTTCTGCCAAGACATGACCCACACTTGAAAGTTTTCTTCTTTGCTATATATACATCTTGACATTTGAGTGCCAGAACACACACACACACAAACACACAGAATAAAATAATAAATTAAATTAAATTAAAATAATAAAAGCTAAAACTGTCAATATCTAAGCAATATATTTAAGAATTGTCATCGGTGGCAAGACTCCACATGGTAAACCTTTAATTGACGTGTCATGATAAACCTGAAACATCAACTGACTACCTTGAGTTCTGAAATTATTTCACTAAGAAAAAAAATCTGATGGAGAGAAAAAGCTGTATTAAGATTAAAATTTAGGCCCAGCTTCTGGCTTTCTTTACCCTATTTCACCCTGACTCTAAGCACTCCTTTTCATCTGCAAGGTCCTTGGATCCCCCAGAACAGCCTGCTTCTGGGCTGAGAGGTCCTGGAAGGCAGCAGGGAGTGCTCCTGCTCTGGGGCTTCTTTGTACCATCCCATCCTGCCCCTCAAGCCTGCCTTTTTAAATGCAAGGTCACCCTGCAATGGTGGCTCCACCCTGCTGAGCTCTCCCGAATCCCATCCCAGCATTCATCCTGGTACACCAGCAAGAGGCAGTGATCTTCTAGCAGACATCCATTGGAGGAGGGGTGAGTGTGCTCCTGGCCCGAGGCACAAGTCCGGCCAGGAGGAATTCAGACTTTCCCTGACCCCCTTGACTTCCTGGTCACCCTGCAGTGGTGGTTCCAACCTGCTGAGCTCTCCCAATCCCATCACAGCGTTCATCCAGGTACACCTTCCTCTCTTCCCCCTTTCCCCCTGGGGCCATAAGATCTCCCCAGAGCAGCTCCCGTGCGTGCTGGGCCTAGGCTGTGGGTGCAACCCGGCAGAGGCAGTTCCTGTGCTTTGATAGCCTGCCTGAGGAGAGGCGGGCCCTGTGTCAGCTCAGCCACATTCCTGGCCAGCAAGGGGCAGTGATCTTCTAGCAGACATCCATCAGAAGAGGGGATTTCCCCAGCTCAGTTGCCTTGAGCACTGAGCCTGGACTGTGAGTGCAACCCAGCAGGAGGGAGTGCCAGTGTTTCAATAGACTGCCGGAGGAAAGGTAGGCCTTCTGTCAGTGAAGTCCCTGCCCAACAAGGGAACCTAACCCGGTATCAGAAGATCCAATAGAGAGCATTTAGGAAGAGATGGGCAGACGCCAAGGCAAAAACTCCTCCAACAATCTGAAAAGCAACATGAAAACACCAGATCCCAACGACCTTACAAAAGAAGGACTTGAACCTCTTAATCCAGAAGAAGTGGAAAAAAGTGCCATTATGAAAGCAATAGAGTCCCTTAAACAGGATATGAATAACTCCCTTAAAGAATTGGATGAGAAGTACAACAAAAAGATTGAAGAAATGAGTAAAGAAATGGATGAGAAGTATAACAAAAAGTTTGAAGAAATGAGTAAATCCGTGAATGATACACTGGGAAACCAAGAAAAAACAATCAAACAGGTAATGGAGACAGTTCAAGAATTGAAAACTGAAATGGAGGCAATGAAGAAAACACAAAACGAGGGCCAGCTGGATATTGAAAATCTAGGTAAACGAACAGAGACTTAGGAATCAACCATAACCAATAGGATACAAGAGATGGAAGAACGAATCTCAGAGTCTGAAGATACCATAGAGAAAATAAATGCTCTGATCAAAGAAAACAGCAAATCCAATAAATTCTCATCACAAAACATTCAAGAAATCTGGGACACAATAAAAAAACCAAATCTAATAATAATAGTGATCGAAGAAGGAGAAGAACTGCAGATCAAAGGCCCAGAAAATATATTCAACAAAATTATAGAAGAAAACTTTCCAAACCTAAAGAATGATATTCCTATGAAGGTTCAAGAAGCATACAGAACACCAAATAGACTTGATCAAAAAAAAAATCCCCTCGCCATATAATAATCAAAACACAAAACATACAGATTAAAGAAAGAATATTAAGAGTTGCAAAGGAAAAAAGTCAAGTAACTTATAAAGGTAAACCTATCAGACTTACCATATCAGACTTCTCTACGGAAACCATGAAAGCCAGAAGGTCCTGGATAGAGGTACTGCAGAAACTAAGAGACCGTGGATGCAAACCCAAACTACTATACCCACCCAAGCTATCATTCACTATAAATGGAGAAAACAAAATATTCCAGGATAAAAACAAATTCAAACAATTCGTAGCCACAAACACAGCCTTATAAAAAGTAATAGAAGGAAAATCGCAACCCAAGGAATCCAACATTGCCAACACTGCCTACAATAACTCAGACATCTAGCAACCCTCCACAAGCTCAACTCAAAGAAGGGACACATACAAACTCTATTAAACAAACAAACAAAAATAATAATAACCGGAGTCAACAGCCACTGGTCATTAATATCACTTAATATTAATGGACACAATTCACCTATAAAAAGGCACAGACTAAGAGATTGGATACAAAAACAGGATCCAACATTCTGCTGTTTACAAGAAACACACCTCAACCACAAAGACAGACATCTACTCAGAGTAAAGGGTTGGGAAAAGGTTTTTCAAGCAAACGGACCTAAGAAACAAGCGGGTGTGGCCATTCTAATTTCCAGCAAAATTGACTTCAAACTAAAATCACTCAGAAGAGATGGAGATGGACATTTTATACTCATAACAGGAACAATTCATCAGGAGGAAGTCTCAATCCTGAATAACTATGTCCCTAATATAAAGCCTCCTACTTATGTAAAAGAAACGCTTCTAGAACTCAAGGCAGTCATCAAACCACACACACTAATATTAGGAGACTTCAACAGTCCTCTCTCACCATGGACAGGTCAATCAGACAGAAACCTAACAGAGAAATAAGAGAATTATTGGAGATATTGAATCAAATGGACTTAACAGACATCTATAGAACACTCCACCCAAATAGGAAAGAATATACCTTCTTCTGTGCAGCTCATGGAACCTTCTCGAAAATTGACCACATACTGGGTAAAAAGCAAACTTCCACAGACACAAAAAAATATTAGTAACCACCTGTGTCTTGTTAGACCACCATGGATTAAAGTTAGAATTCAACAACAGTGCTACCCCCAGGAGGCCAACAAACACATGGAAGTTGAACAGTCAACTACTAAATCACCCCTGGGTCAAGGAAGAAATAAAGAAAGAAATTAAAGTCTTCCTTGAATTTAATGAAAATGAAGACACAACATACTCAAACCTATGGGACACTATGAAAGCAGTGCTAAGAGGAAAATTCATAGCACTAAGTGCCCAATTAAAGAAAATGGAGAAAGCACACATTGGAGACTTAATAGCTCACTTGAAAGCTCTAGACCAAAAACAAGCTGATTCACCCAAGAGGACTAGAAGACTGGAAATAATCTAACTGAAATCAACAAAATAGAAACACAGAAAACAATCCAAAGAATCAATGAATCAAAAAGCTGGTTCTTGGAGAAAATCAACAAGATTGACAAACCCCTATCCAAATTAATCAAACGACAGAGAAAGAACATGCAAATTAATAAGATCAGAAATGAAAAGGGGAACATAACCACAGACACAGAGGAAATTCATTGAATCATTACATCTTACTACAAAAGTCTGTATGCCACAAAATTGAAAAATGTAAAAGAAATGGACATTTTTTTAGATAAGTACCATATACCAAAGTTGAACCAAGACCATGTGAACAATCTAAATAGACCTGTCAGTCGTGAAGAATTAGAAACTGTTATCAAAAATCTCACTACCAGAGAAAGCCCAGGACCAGATGGTTTCAGTGCAGAATTCTACCAGAACTTTCAGGAAGAGCTAATACCTACACTCCTTAATGTATTTCACAATATAGAAACAGAAGAATCATTGCCAAACTCTTTTTATGAAGCTACAGTTACCCTGATACCAAAACCACACAAAGACACAATCAAGAAAGAGAATTACAAGCCAATCTCACTCATGAACATTGACGCAAAAATACTCAATAAAATCCTGGAAAACCGAATCCAAGAACAAATTAGAAAAATTATCCATTATGATCAAGTGGGCTTTATCCAGAGAATCAGGGTTGCTTCAACATATGCAAATCTATCAATGTAATCCATCATATAAATAAACTGAAAGAAAAAAACCATATGATCATTTCATTGGATGCTGAAAAACCATTTGACAAAATTCAACAACCCTTTATGATAAAGGTCTTTGAAAGATTAGGGATACAAGCTTCATTCCTAAATATAATAAATGCAATATATAGCAAGCCGACAGCTAACATCAAATTAAATGGAGAGAAACTCAAAGCCATTCCACTAAAATCAGGAACACAACAAGGCTGTCCACTCTTTCCATACCTCTTCAATATAGTACTTGAAGTTCTAGCAATAGCAATAAGACAACATAAGGGGATCAAGGAGATTCGAATTGGAAAGGATGAAGTTAAACTTTCGTTATTTGCAGACGATATGATAATGTACATAAGCGACCCCAAAAACTCTACCAAAGAATGCCTACAGTTGATAAACACCTTTCGTAATGTGGCAGGATACAAGATCAACTCCAAAAAATCAGTTGCCCTCCTATACACAAAGGATAAAGAAGCAGAGAGGGAAATCAGAAAAACATCACCTTTCATGATAGCCACAAATAGCATAAAATATCTTGGGGTAACTCTAACCAAGGAAGTAAAAGACCTATTTGACAAGAACTTTAAGTCCTTGAGGAAAGAAATTGAGGAGGATACCAGAAAATGGAAAGACCTCCCCTGCTCTTGGATTGGGAGAATCAATATAGTAAAAATGGTAATTCTACCAAAAGCAATCTATAGATTCAATGCAAACCCATCAAAATCCCATCAAACTTCTTCACAGACCTTGAGAGAATAATAATCAAGTTTATATGGCAAAACAAAAAACCCAGGATAGCCAAAACAATCTTATACACTAAAGGAAATTCTGGAGGCATTACCATCCCTGACTTCAAACTCTATTACAGAGCTACAGTATTGAAAACAGCTTGGTATTGGCATAACAACAGAGAAGTCGACCTATGGAATCGAATAGAAGACCCGGGTATTAACCCACAAACTTATGAACACCTGATTTTCAACAAGGTAGCTAAAGGTATACAATGGAAGAAGGGAAGCATCTTTAACAAATGGTGCTGGCATAACTGAATGTCAACCTGAAGAAGAAGTAAAGTAGATCCATATCTATCACCATGCACAAAACTCAGGTTCAAATGGATTAAAGACATCAACATTATTCTGACCCTTTGAACCTGATAGAAGAGAAAGTGGGAAGTAGTCTACAAGATATAGGCACAGGAGACCACTTCCTAGGCAGAACACCAGTAGCACAGATAATAAGAGAATCAATGAATAAATGGGACCTACTGAAACTGAGAAGCTTCTGTAAAGCAAAGGACACTGTCATTAAGACAAAAAGGCTACCTTTCGACTGGGAGAAGATCTTCACCAACCCCTCATCAGACAAAGGTCTGATCTCCAAAATATACAAAGAACTCAAGAAACTAGACACTAAAACTCTAATTAACCCAATTAAAAAATGGGGTATTGAACTGAACAGAAAATTCACAACAGATGAACATCGAATAGCCAAAAGACACTTAAGGTCATGTTCAACATCCTTAGCAATGAGGGAAATGCAAATCAAAACAACTTTGAGATACCATCTTACACCTGTCAGAATAGCCAAACTCAAAAACACCAACGATAGCCTATGCTGGAGAGGATGTAGAGTGAGGGGAACACTCATCCATTGTTGGTAGGAATGCAAACTTGTGCAGTCACTGTGGAAATCAGTGTGGCGATTTCTCAGGAAACTGGGAGTCAACCTCCCTCAGGACCCAGCAATTCCACTCTTGGGAATATACCCAAGAGATGCCCTATCATACTACAAAAGCATTTGTTCAACTATGTTCATAGCAGCACTATTTGTAATAGCCAGAATCTGGAAACAACCTAAGTGCCCCTCAATAGAAGAATGGTTAAAAGTGGTGTGGAACATATACACATTAGAGTTTTACTCAGTGATAAAAAACAATGACATCTTGAATTTTGCATGCAAATGGATGGAAATAGAAAACGCTTTACTGAGTGAGTTAACCCAGACCCAAAAAGAGGAATATGGTATGTACTTACTCATAAGTGGATTCTAGCCATAGTTAAAGGTCTTTGAGCCTATAATTCATGATCCTAGAGAAGCTAAATAAGAAGGTGAACATGAAGAAAATCTTATAGTTATCCTCTTGGATATTGGAAGTAGACAAGATTGCCAGGCAAACTTGGGTGCAGTGGGGGGTGGGATAGGTGGTGGAAGTAAGGGGAGATGGTTAGAGAGAAGGAAGATGGGGAGGATTGGGGATGGCTTGGGGGAATGGGATTGGGGGGAGGAAGGATGGAGATGGGACTAGGGAAGTATATATCTCAACTAAGGGAGCCAATTTAGGGTTTGCAAGAGTCTTGATTCTGGAGGGGTTCCCAGGCCCAAGGAGAGGTCCCCAGATTGTTCCCTGGGCAGCAGAGAAAAACGTACCTGAACTGGCCTTGGCCCATAACCATACTAATGAATATTTTGTATATTACCATAGAATCTTCATCTGGCGATGGATGGAGATAAAGACAGAGACACACATTGGAACACCGGACTTAACTCTCTAGGTCCAAATGAGAAGCAGAAGGAGGGAGAATGTGAGCAAGAAAGGCAGGACTAGAGGGAACCTTCATCTGACGATAGATGGAGATAGAGATGGAGACCCATATTGGAGCACTGGACTGAGCCCCCGAGGTCCAAATGAGGAGCAGAAGGAGAGAGAACATGAAAAAGGAAATAAGGAACGTGTGGGGTGTGTTCACCCTCTGATACAAGGGGACTGATCGAATGAGAGCTCACCAAGGCCAGCTGGACTGGGACTGAATGAGCATGTGATCAAACCGGAGTCTCTAAATGTGACTGACATGGGGGCTGACTGAGAAGCCATTAACAATGGCACTGGGTCTTGTTTTGTCTGCATGTACTGGCTTTCTGGGATCCTAGTCTGTTTGGATGCTCACCTTCCTAGACCTGGAGGGAGAGGGGAGGAACTTGAACTTCCCATAGGGCAGGAAACTCTGACTGCTCTTAGGACTGGAGAGGGAGGAGGAGAGGGAGTGGGGGGGGGGAGGAGGAGAGGGAGTGGGGGGAATGGGAGGGTATGGGGAGGAGGGGAGTAAGTGGAAATTTTTATAAACAAATAAATAAATTAAAAATAAAAAAAGAGAGAATGGATAGGGAAACAGGATCCAACATTCTGTTGTTTACAAAAAACACACCAGAACCTCAAAGACAGACACTACCTCAGAGTAAAGTGTTGGGGAAAGGTTTTCCAATCAAATGGCCCTAAAAAGCAAGTGGGTGTGCCTAACCTAATACCTAATAAAATTGATTTTAAACTAAAATAAACCAGACGAACATGAGAAAAGGACACATTATACTCATAACAGGAACAATTCATCAAGATGAGGTCTCAATCCTGAATATATACACTAATATAAAAGTACCCACATATGTAAAAGAAACATTACTAGAACTCAAATCACACATCAAACCAGACACACTAATAGTAGGAGATTTCAACCCTCCTCTCTCACCAATGGAAAGGTCAACCAGATAGAAGCTTAACAGAGAAATAAGAGAATAAACAAATGTAATGAATCAAATGGACTTAACAGACATCTATAGAATATTCTACCCAAACATGAAAAAATATACCTTCTTCTCAGCATCTTATGGAACCTTCTCGAAAACTGATCACATACTCGGTAACAAAGCAAACATCCAAAGATACAAAAAAATGGAGTAAGCCACTGTGTCTTATCACATCACCATGTCATTTTAACGACAATATTACCCCCAGAAAGCCTACACACTCATGAAAACTGAACAGTCAACTACTGAACTACCCTTGGGTCAAGGAAGAAATAAAGAAAGAAATTAAATTCTTCCTTGAATTAAACGAAAATGAAGACACAACACACCCAAGCCTATGGGACACTATGAAAGCAGTGCTAAGAGGAAAGCTCATAGTACTAAGTGCCACATAAAGAAAACAGAGAAAGCTCACATTAGAGACTTAGCAGTACACCTGAAAGCCCTACGGGGAAAAAAAAGAAGCTGACTCACACAGGAGGAGTAGAAGATTGGAAAAAAATAAAACTGAAGGCTGAAATCAACAAAATAGAAACAGAAAAAAATACAAAGAATCAATTAAACAAAGATTTCTTTGAGAAAATCAACAAGACTGACAAACCTTTATCCAAACTAATCAAAAGAGGGACAAAATCAGAAATGAAAAGGAGGACATAAAAACAGATACTGAAGAAATTCAGAGAATCATTAGAACTTACTACAAAAACCTGTACTCCATAAAATTGGAAAATGTAAAAGAAATAGACTTTTTTTTAAAGATAAATACCATATAACAAATTTGAATCAAGACCAGGTGAAAAATTTAAATAGTCACCAGAGCAGGATGGTTTAAGTGCAGAATTCTACCAGAACTTCCAAGAAAAACTAATACCTATACTCCTTAATGTGTTCTAGATAATAGATACAAAAAAGTCATTGCCAGACTCTTTTTATGAAGCTACAGTTACCCTGATACCAAAACCACACAAAGACTCAACGAAGAAAGAAAGTTACAGACCAATTTCACTCATAAACATCGATGCAAAAATTCTCAATAACATACTGGCAAACTGAATCCAAGAACACATCAAAAAATTTTTCCATTATGAACAAGTAGGCTTCATCCCAGAGATGCACGGGTGGTTCAACATAGGAAATCCATCAATTCTATCTATCATATAAATACACTGAAAGAAATCTATCATATAAATACATTGAAAGAAAAATTCATATGATCATTTTGTTAGATGCTGAAAATGCATTTGACAAAATTCAACACCCCTATATGGTAAAGGTCTTAGAGAGATTGGGGATATAAGGATCATATATATCTAAATATAATAAAAGCAATATACAGCAAGCCGACAGCTAATATCAAATTAAATGGAGAGAAACTCAAACTAATTCCACTAAAATCAGAAACAAGACAAGGCTGTCCACTCTTTCCATATCTTCAATATAGTGCTTGAAGTTCTAGCATAGCAATAAGACCATATAAAGAAATCAAGGGGATTTGAATTGGAAAGGAAGAAATCAAACTTTCGTTATTTGCAGATGATATGATAGTGTACATAAGTGACCCAAAAACTCTACCAGAGAACTCCTACAGCTGATAAATACCTTCAATTATGTGGCAGAACACAAGATCAACTAAAAATACTATCAGTAGCCCTTCTATACACAAAAGATAAAGAAGTAGAGAGGGAAATCAGAGAAACATCACCTTTTACAATAGCCACAAATAGCATAAAGTATCTTGAGGGAACACAAACCAAGGAAGTGAAAGATCTATTGACAAGAATTATAATTCTTTGAAGAAAGAAATTGAAGAGGATACCAGAAAATGGAAGGATCTCCTATGCTCTTGGCTTGGCTGAATCTACATAGTAAAAATGACAGTTCTACCAAAGGCAATCTATAGATTCAATGCAATTCCCATCAAAATTCCAATAAAATTTTTCATATACCTTGAGAGTACAATAATCAACTTTATATGGAAAAACAGAAAACCCAAGATAGCCAAAACAATCCTATACAATAAATCAACATCCCTAGGCATTACCATCCATGACATCAAACTCTATTACAGAGCTAAAGTAATGAAAACAGCTTGGTATTGGCATAAAAACAACACATTGACCAATGGAATTGAATCCAAGATCTGGATATTAATCCACAAACCTATGAACACCTGATTTTTGACAAAGAAGCTAAAATTATATGATGGAAGAAAGAAAGAATCTTTAGCAAATGGTACTGGCATCACTGGATGTCAACATGTAGAAGAATGAAAATAGATCCATATCTATTGCCGTTCACAAAACTCAAGTCCAAATGGATTAAAGACCACACTGAACTTGATAGTAGAAAAAGTGAGAAATAGCCTGTAATACATGGGCACAGAAGACCACTTCCTATGTAGCACAGAAAATAAAAGCAACAACAAATACATGAAACTCCGGAAACTGAGAAGTTTCTGTAAAGCAAAGGACACCGTCATTAAGACAAAAAGGCAACCTACTGAATGGGAGAAGATTTTCACCAACCCCACATCAGACAAAGGTCTGATCTCCAAAATATACAAAGAACTCAAGAAACTAGAAATTAAAATTCTAAATAACCTAATTAAAAAATGAGGTACTGAACTGAACAGAGAATTCTCAACAGAAGAAGTTCAAATGGTCAAAAGGTACTTAAGGACATGTTCACCTTTCTTAGCAATCAGGGAAATGCAAATCAAAACAACTTTGAGATACCATCTTACATCTGTCAGAATGGCTAAAATCAAAAATACCAATGATAACCTATGCTGGAGAGGATGTGGAGTAAGGAGAACACTCATCCATTGCTGGTCAGAACCACTTTGGAAATCAGTGTGGCGGTTTCTCAGAAAATTGGGAGTCAACCTACCTCAGGATCCAGTAATACCACTCTGGGGAATATACTCAAGAGATGCCCAATCATACCACAAAAGCATCTGTTCAACTATTTTCATAGCAGCATTATTTGTAATAGCCAGAACCTGGAAACAACCTAGATGCCATGCAATGGAAGAAAGGATAAAAAAAGTGTGGCACATCTACACATTAGAGTACTACTCAGTGGTAAAAAACAATGACATCTTGAATTTTGCATGCAAATGAATGGAGATACAAAACACTATCCTGAGTGAGATAACCCAGACCCAAAAGTATGAATATGGTATGTACTCACTCTGGATTCTAGCCATAAACAAAGGACAATGAGCCAATAGTTCATGATCCTAGAGAAGCTAAGTAATAAGGTGAACCCCCCCCCCCCAAATCATATATAGATTCTCCTGGAAATTGGGAGCAGACAAGATCGCCAGGCAAAAGTTGGGAGCATGGTGGTGGGGGTGGGGTAGGAGAATGGAGAGAGTGAGAGACAGAAGAGAAAAGGGTGGGTTGGGGAAAGCTTGGGGGAATGGAATGGTTGAGATGGAGGAAGGACGGATATGGGAGAAGGGGAGAAGATATCTTAATTAAGGGAAGCATTTTAGGGTTGGGAAGAGGCTTGGTTGTAGAGGAGTTCCCAGGTGTCCACGGGGATGTCCCCAGCTCAGACCCTGGGCAGTGGAGGAGAGGGTGCCTAAACTGGCCTTGTCCCGTAGTCAGACTAATGACTGTCTTTAATATCACCACAGAAACTTCATCTGGCATCAGATGGACATAGAAACACAGACCCACATAGGACCACTGGACTTAGCTCCCAAGGTCCAGTTGAAGAGCAGAAGGAGGGAGAATATGAGCAAGGAAGTCAGGACCCCGAGGGGTTGATCCACCCACTGAGACAGTGTGCCTGAGCTAATGGGAGCTCACCAAATCCCACTGGATTGGGACTGAATGAGCATGTGCTCAAAATGAACCCTCTGAATTGGGGCAGACTTGAAAGCCAATGATAATGGCAGTGGGATTTTTCTCCTCTGCATGCTTTTGGGATCCTAGTCTATTTGGATGCACACCTTCATAAGCCTGGATAAAGGTGGGAGAGCCTTGGACTTCCCACAGGGCAGGGTACCCTGCCCTCTCTTAAGACTGGAGGGGGAGGGAAAGGGGGAGTAGGGGAGTGGGAGGGAAGTAGGAGGAGGGGAGGAAGTGGAAATTTTGAATGGTATTATTTATAAAGCCTTTGATAAACATACAAATATAAAATTTGGCAGTTTATAAACTGATAGAAAAAGCAAAGGAAATAAAGAATATGGGGTATATTCAACATATGACCTAATCCAAGAAGGAGGTTGGAGCACATACATAAATGTTACCTAACTATTATGAGAGATAGGGTACATGTAAATACTTCAGGCATAGAAGCCTTTGCCCCTTCTTTAGAATTAGAAGTGTTAAGCATGGAGTTTTAAGCTCATCTATTAGCTGCATACTGTGGCCTTCTAAAATTAAATTCTCTGAGTTTCAGTTTGAATATCCAAAAAAAAATGGAGATGCTCACCATGAAGTTGTAAGTTTACTGCATGAAGCTGAAGAAAACCTCAGGAACAACTGATGCCTTCTAAGAAGAAGGTGAGCAGAATGATAAGACCATGTTATGATGTAGTCATCTACTACATATACGGAAGATACGGTGGTATCTTTCACTGATTTCCTTGTAAGACATAAGACAGGAAAGAACACATGTTGGTTCAGAGGAAGCCTTAAGACTCTCTTGAAGGCTCTCATATTCAACAACTGTACAAATTCTTACTTGTAAGTTAAAAAGTGAAACTGGTGGGCTAAAAATTATATTCCTAAAGAAAAGTAAATTTAAGAAAAATATTATAGTCAAGGCAGAAATGAAAGAATTAATGTAAATTTCTAAGAGTATGCTATGAACTGGCCCCTGAGGACCCTTTGCAATCATTAGCATATACAATGGAGACAAGGAGATGTTAAGAAAAGATTAACTATATTTACACTTGATGTGTCAATTTTGATAACATTCGCATTCACATTATATGTAAAGCTTTTTTAAAAAAAATATTTTAAGCATAATGCTCCCCTAAAAAGATTAAATTTTAGGATCCAAAACTAATTTGTCTTTCTTCGGTATTAAAAAACAAAATAAAAAAACATGCCTGTGTGCTTGCATGCGCTCGCACACACACTCACACACAGCATAGAAAAAGCAAAATACAAAAAGCAAATATTTCTTTTGGGTGTTTTGGAGCTGCATGTAACATCTTTGGGAATGCACACTTGTGTCTTTTCATGATTCTCTGTGAGTTTAATACACTATCCACAGAGTTCTAATTGTCTTGTGGTTTCTGAAGAAGGCTGAAGTAAGCCTTTCTGCTGCCTTGAAAGGATTCATGCTGGTGGATTCATTTTACATCAATTTCCACAAAACACAACCAAATGACAGTGGTGGAAGCTGATTTGACTGGGGAAGTGTTTGGCTGGAGGGTTGGAAGCAAGGAATAGTAGAGAAGGGATGATAGATGGTTTCATGTTTTTCTCCTAAGACTTTGGACTTCTAAGATTGAATGAATTCTTATTTTAGGAAGAAAGGAAACTCCTACAGATCTCATTTCTTATCAGTAGGTAGTGAGAAAAAAATGTTGTCAAGCTAGAATGTTCCTTTTGTGACATTAAACTATGTATAAATAACTTCTGTTCAGTATAATGGTTTTTTTTTTCTTACTGGTACTTCTAAGTAAGATATTCTTTCATGGTTCACAAACATGCAAAACCTTCTCTGCTTCTGGGATAACCCATTCTTCCACTATGTTCACTCACAAAGCAAGCTTCTCATTCAAATTCAGCAGTAAATGCCATGTGAAGTTATACTTGGTGGAACAATCATGGCTGTCAGTGATCAGTGAGGACTACAAAGAGGAACATAGTAGAGCACAACCAGGTAATAGAAATACTAATGACCTCCACTATCTTGTTGGGTCTGTATCTTTAAGATATTAAGAAATTGCTCTGAGGTCCTCTTCTGGGGAACTACTAAGAAGTAAGGACTGCTGAGGGAGGAAGAATCACTCTTCTTTGGGGACGTGGAAACTGGGAGGTGACTCATGTCCTAATGGATGCACACACACACACACACATGTGACTATAGGCAGAATGGAATATTCTCAGGGGGTTATAAATAACAATATATGAGGATATAACATTTGGTGATAAATAGAGTAAGAGGTCTACTGGGAATGGGAGGGTTTAATACAATCAATATACACGGTACTAATGAATGACTCAAATAATAAACTATATTACTTAAACAAAAAATTAAGATATTTTATGAATTTCCATACAAGTCTATAGTATTTAGCAATCTCATTAATGTCTGAAAAATGAATATGTAACAAAACTGAGGTTACATCAAGCAAGAGGGCAAGGCTTGGAGCAAGGGGACCTGACTCTACAGAATATGTATTCATTTCTCTTCAGTCCAGTGATTCGTCGGATAACAACTGGTGCTAGATATTCTAGTGAAAAACTTGAAAAGCTTGCATGAGTTAAGTTTCCTCTTATGATAGAATAAACTTGACAAGAACGTAAAGAAAGACAACAATAAAAGCTGGGCTTACCTCATCACTTCAAACAATATAGGACAGATTTTATTTTCATGAATAATACTCACCAAGATAAAGAGAAGTTATACGCCAATTCTTTGGGGAGCATGATTGTTGTTCCTTGATAAACTAGATCATGAAAAATCAGTTAAAGATGTATCAAATATCACTTCCATGTCTACTTTTCTTGGGCATTTTATTGGATGGGAAGTGTTATTTGATGGTGGTAGGTTAATGGGAGTACATTTCATGAAAATACGGAGCAGTAATAGTCCTCAGATAATTTTTTGACATTGTTTCAATATATTACTGCAATAATACAGTGTTCTATCTTTCTGAAGCAGGGACAAGGACAGTGTGTGATGTTGATTTTTACCCATAGATTGTTGTTTGTTAGATAATTGCTCTACCAGCGAGTGAGATATATCCCAATCCAGTACTAATTTTTAAGAAAAAACAATTTGTGTTCCTAACTAATTTTGCAGAATTTTCTATGACAATGTGTCCAATGGCCTGCCACCTTCTAGCACTGTGGTCTAATTGTGACTTTCCCAGAAATTTGACAAGTTTGACCTTGAAAGACTTTGTAAATTCTTTATAATATGTATTTTCAGTATTTTTATTTCTATTTCAAATCAAGAACTACTCATTACTTTACTTAATTTTGAGGGCTTTTGGTTCTTCACATCTCTGTAAAGTTTTGTGAGTGGATAAAGTTAGAAACTTGCGTCTTTCCTGACTGCTCACATGCCTTCCCCCCCCCCCACTTATTCCTACTTTATATCTCCTGTTCACAGGAAATCTTCAAGCAACAGATATATCACTGTTTACATATCTGTTCCTCTTGAATTATACTGGTTTATCCGGTGTTTGGTTTATGATTCAAATATAAAAGTGGTTGAGAGGGCCAGCAAAGAGAATTCCTTTAATCTAATGTCTTTTCCTGTTAGAATGGCACTTAATTTGTACATTCCTTTTCTTGTACTAGTCTTCCTGGGTTTACTCCAAATAATTTGTAGGAAAAATAACTTAAGAGAGAAACAATTTGAGAATTCAACCAATCTGTTCAATAGAAAGTCATTGACATAAAATGTTAAATTTCCATAGTTAAGTGTTTTCCCCTCACAATTTTAAAAGAATCAAAGTATTTATGAGCTTAAATTAATATTTTTATCTCTTTTTATTAGAGGATGCTTTAGTTTATAATCTACAAGACTTAACTTTTGCCCTACTCATCTTTCTATGCAAGTGTGTCAAGAAAACATAAGTAGCAATATTTGCAGATGGGCCACATTATGGCTACTATCAGCTGTGATCATCATCACCAAGATGACAATTGCTTCTAATTTTACTGATTAGAAAGTAAAATGGGATCATTATCCATTCATCAGAGTTGTGCAAATAAGTTATTCTTTTGAGAAAAAGGATACTTGAATTGATGAAAGAGAAAAACCAAGCAGGGAAACTAATATTTCTCTTTCAGCAGTGTTGTGTGTCCACTCTGCTGTCTCATGGTTTATATTCCTACATATTTCACAGCTGTGCTGAATTTCTACATAATGTGTGGATTCACATGCAATAAACTGTATTTTTCAGATTATATATAGGGTAATAAAAGTTAACCTATTTTTGTATCTATGAAACTATTAATTTGATACTTGTGTTTTAAAATAACTAAAAAAATATAACCCAAACTTAGATAATTCACTTTCAATTTTGTTCATTTTCTTTACCAAATTTGACAGGTTGAGAACAGGCTAGAATAAGCAGTCATTCAAAAATAAATGAAATGTTTATTTGTCTGAATTTACTTAACATCTAAATATTATTTCACTATCTAATAGACCTCTGTGTAGTCTATGCTTTGGTCTTATTTTTCTGAATTCCATGATACATTTATTGAATCCACATTTTATGTAGCAAGTATTTTTGTGACCTGATGCCAACATTTAATTTCAAGACAAAGCAAAATCATTTCATTGCTTTGCTGTTTATGACATTTATGACCTCAGTGTATATTTTATCCATATTGGAATACGTGCCAGTTAAACATTTCCAAAGATAAATGCATTTGCCTCTAAACCCCTCTGTAATATTGGACTCAGTTTCCAGGTGAGTGTACTAGCCTTATAGAAGTCTACACCCGCAGGTAACAGCCATTTCTTGCATTGATGGTGAAGCTGTACAGGTCTCACAGTAACCTTCACAGTCCTGTGACATCATAATGGACATTCTCCATCTTTTGATGTCATAAACGGCAGAGAAATTTGGAAATGTCATGCATTTATATACGTTATGAATGACTTTTTATTTAAATTTCAGTGAATTTTTTTGTTCTGAAAAATAACCTTGCAATCTGTGTAAATGTATGTTCATAAGAGAAAAGATTTTTATTCTATCTTCAATTATTTTGGTACTAATTATTTTAAAGAACAGTCATGCTGCGTTTAGACCTCTGATATCTAGGTGTGGTAAGAAGAGAAAATACATTGTTTTCCATCATAGTTACAGCATATTTATCTATGTATAATAAGAGTTCCCTGTGTCACCTTCAAGTCTTATGCATTGATACTAGATGCTAAGTCCTTTGAAGACCATTTATACATGCATCTTTACTGGGTTAGCAGAGTAGTAAGTAACCTGTAGCCACTTGGTTATAAAATTCTCTATCTGGCCTAAAATAGAGGCCACAGACAATAGCAATCATAAGAGAAAAATAGGAACCAATTTTAAATGTTGCTATCAGATTCCAAAATTTGACATACATTCAAGAGGCCAGTCATTATCGAACAGAACCCTAGAAAGTGAATGTGCAGTGCTGTTCTGCTTTTTGGGTTGACCACGGACTGCTTGGTTGGGTGACAGGTATAGTAGGTAATCCTGTAAATTCAGTGGACATAAATACTTCTACCATCTAGAGAACACCACCTTGGAATGAAGCCTCACTATGACAGTGATACTGAAGTTAACCACAGAAAAGGCTCCTGTCTGGAGAGCCTGTCTGTGATACCAAGTGGTCCACCCAGCAGCACACTCAGCCTGCTCCCTGCACATGAATTTGTCTGCTACAAGGCTGCAGTGATTTAAAAGAAAATGGCTCCCATAGATTCATATATTTGAATAGTTGGTGGACAGTAGGTGAAACTGTTTAAGTACAATTAGGAGGTATGGTCTTTCTTGTTGGAAGAAGTGTGTCCCTGAGCGTAGCATTTAAAGTTTCAAGAGTCTAAGCCATTCCCAGTTAATACTCTTTGCCTCCTGCTTATGGATCAAGATGCAAACTCTCAGCTACTTCTTCAGTGTCATTTTTACCCCCCTTGTTTTCATGTGCCTTGGCATGATAGTTATGGGTTCTAACCCTCTGAAACTTTAAAACCCAAATAAATGTCTTTCTTTTGTCTTGGTCATATGTTTACACAACAATAGACCATTAACTGTGACAGAGGCCACACTTCATCTCCCAGACTGGAACATGAACTTGGCTTGGGCTAAGCAGCTGAGATAAGATCAAAGTACCAACAGAAACAGAATAAGGGTAACCTGTCCTTTGAGATCTTGGGCAGCTACATACTGATAGGTGTTTAAAGATTTTGTATATTCTCAAAAAATACATGGAATGGAAAAATCTCACAAAAGGTACAAGTTTCTCCTTATTTTAGTATCATGAGAAGTCAGCTACATATCTTAGAATCTGGTCTTTTCTTTTAGTAGCTCTTTATATCTGCTCATGTAGAAATTAGTCTAAAATACTCCTTTTGCATTATGGTCATATTTGCTATACAGTCAAATGAATTTTTTATAGTGCAATTACTTATAAGTTAAGAAATAAAACTAGGTAAAAGCACTCATATACAGGCTGCACAAGGCCACCTAATAGGAGGAAAAGAGTTCCAAGACTATGCAAAAGAGTCAGAGATACACCTGCTCCCAATGTTAGGAGTTCTCCTATCTTAATGTATCTTGTTTTTTTCCTGTTTGGGAATAGTCTCTTGGAGCTCTGTTCTTTTCTAATGAGTAAACAGTAGATATCTTGGATTAGGAAGTGGAGTGAGATTTGGGAGAAGTGGTGGTTGGGTTTTATTGTATGAAAGAAGACTCTATTTTCAATAAAAAAAGAAAAAGTGAAGAAATGTTCCTACTTCTAAAATAGGAAATAATTGGAACATTCACAGGTTTAAGATTTTGTATATCTGCCTTCCTATTATGTGGTAAAATACTAATATCTTTAAAGCATTCCTTCCTATTAATATTCCCATCAGCTGAATTCTCAGAACTACTAATCCCCTTTCCTAAATCTACGGCATCCAACGCCACCTCTTTTCTTCCCTTTCACCTTCCCTCCCTTTTTTCTTCCATCCTTCCTTTTTCTCTATTCTTCCTCACTTTTTCCTCCTTTGCTCATTTCTTTTCTCCTTATTCTTTCAATAAAAATACTATAATAAATAAGTCTGTTGAAATGAAGAGTTATTTAAAGATTATTTGTTATTCTAGATTTAATAAAACAAACTAGGTATGATTCAAATGCATTGTGTAATCACATGAGCATTTAATTATGGCCTTGTAATTATATACACACACACACACTTATATATATTATTATGTATATTTAAACTGCCAACTAGATAGCTAGGAGGGACCAAGTTTAATATCTTAAAAAAAACAAATCTAATTTTCTTTCATGTTCAATTCTCATTTGTTAATTTTTAAACGTATTAGGAAATTGGGTATCTGTGAATTTATAAAAATACAATGTATAGTTTTCTACTTATTAGTTTTTTAAACACTTTAATAAATCTCTCAGAAGGTTTGGACTTGAAGACTTTTGTATCTTTGCCACAAAAAACTTATGTGAAGTGTTGAATTTTTGGAAATATTTCAATATCAGAAGAATGATTTTGAAACACCACAACCCATGCATACAATGAAGTTCCCAGCAATATCATCAACCATAGTAAGAAAAGTAGCTCCAGTAACTTGAAACTTGGTATGCCAGTGGAGCTGGGTTTTCCACAGGCCCACACTCAGTCTGTAAAGATTTCAACACTGTTTTCAGCTGCTGAAATTCACGGACAAACACATGGTTAAAAGGAACTCAGGCATTGATGGAATTAGTCTTATTTTCGCCATTGGGTTAGTACCCAGATAACTGAACAGGAATTTCTTAGTCTCAGAGCAACCATGGTTATTTTTGAATATAGGAAGTTCATCGGCTGTAACCACAGTCACTGCCCACTGACTATCCTGCAACACTGCCCACTACTACTTCGGAGCAGGATTTCTTTGTTTCTGACACATGAAAAGGCCATATAGTCATGTGTGAATAGCACTTTCTGGGTTCCTCTCATGCCGATACTGCTACCCGGACTGTGACTCAAAGTAGCTGAAAATGAGTTAGAGGAAAATAAGTGGTATGGTAGTACCTTATTCCTGAAATATGTTATTATTAACTTGAGTCAGTTAAATATTAAAGCACACATATAGCACTAGTAAATCACTCACTTATTTTATTCTATTTAGTTTCTCACTGGAGTTGAATTACTTTGGAAGGTACTGAGTAAAAAACAGAACAACCTTTAAGATTTAGGTCTAGAAAGACAGCTCAGTATGTACAGTTGTTTTTGCTGGAACATGAGTATTTGAGTATCACCAGTACTCAAATAAAAACCAAAGTGTGAGGGAACAAACTCATAATCCCAGTACCAGGCAGACAGAGGTACAGGAATACTTGGCAGTCCCTAGACAGCCTTTCTAAGCCAGTGAGCCGTAGTCCAATGAGTGACCTTGTGTTAAAAATACTAGGTGGCTCTCTTGGCCTGAGTCACAATATCCTGTATGCATGTGCATGTACACATGCACCCCAAACACACAGGAGGAGGACAAATTAAAGTTTTTCTCAAAATTGTCATTTAGCTAACACACAATCAGTTGTCTCTAACTGGATAAAATCTGCAGATCAGTGCTGTTTATAGTCTTCACAGAAAGAAGGTCACTGAGCAATAGAGTCAGCTCTGGGATACTAAGGAAATTACATTCCATTTATTTTCCTTGGCTTTATCATGTGTGAAGAATCAGGAATCAAGCAAAGATTAAATAAAATGTTTTGGATTTTCACACAGCGATACTCTGTAAAGAGATAATAGCCTTATGCAATTTATGCATATAGTCAACTCACCTTCTCAACAGCACTTCATTGTGATTGTGACACACTCAGGATAAGCAAGCTGGAAAGGTGCAAGATTTCATAATGAGGTGACCACAGTAGTCTTAAGATCTCAGTAGCACGTGGAGGAGTTTGTTCTCCTGGGTATGAGTGAGAACTGGTGATGGTGCACAGTTCATCTGAAATCCAGTGAGCAGTCTGGGTGTCAGGAATGAGGAAGCTATGAAGGGAAACTGGAAACAGTGGAGACAAGTCAAATGACACACTCATATGTTTTTCTCAAATCAGTGGCATCTGAAGTATAAAGGACAAAGAGATTGAAACTGAGAAAGTATGTTGCTTACAGCTTTCCCTTTAAAATTCTGTGTTAAAAAGTACAGTTAATAGAACACTGCATGAATGTCCATGGATGTCTTATTGTAGTTAATATACATCTACTGTGAATCCATGATTGACTGTCACCAGGAGTATGAGGAGCACTACAAGAAGCACAAAATTTCCGATAGAAAAAGTGTAAGTCAGGAGAACTTGCTATCGTGTTGTAGTGAATAGCAATGTGGTAACTATGTGCAAATTATTGTGGATGGTTAGGGCAGAGAAGGAGTTGAAAAGGATAAAGTGGCACTAAGGATGGTTGCAGAAGTCATATAGAAATCTATTTTATAAGTTTTCTAAATATATATGTGTGTGAATTTATGTACTATACACATACATGTTTGTACGTATATAAAATAACTTAATTAAAGTTATCCTACACAGGGAATAATGCTCCACAAAGAAGGCATAGACTGGAAAATATAAAGTTCCTTATAGGTGTAGGATATCTCCTTTCTAGTTGTTGGTCAGGTGCAAAAAAACAAATGTTTCTTATTATATACTTGCAGATATTTCAAAGAAGACCCATGATTTTCCTTTATTTTTCTGTGATGAAAAGGAGACAGAAACAGCAATGGAGGAGGGAGGAATAGGTGGAAAGGAGAAATATAAGAGTGGAAAACTTGTAGAGGTTTTAAATGGAGGAAAGTAAATAGGAGCATGGTGCATTACAGCACTTTACAGGTTTGGAAATCACCACTCTGAATGGTTGATAACAGTGATAACAATATTTGTGATGATGAAGGTTGATTTTCGGTTCTCCAGGTCCCTCTCTCTTCAGCAGTCACCACATTGGTTTGGTTATTGTAGCCTTGTGACATGTTTTGGAGTCAGGCAACTTTGGGTTTTTGTTTGTTTGTTTGGATGGATGGTTGGTTGTATCAGGATTGTTTTAGGTATTTATTCTCCATATGGAATTCCACATGAACTTTAGAAATTGAAAGGGGATAAAAAAAAGAGTACAAGGCTTTCAGAGATAAAAGAGCTAAATGGAAGAGAGCAGGCAACTGTCTTCCTCACAGCATCTCCCAGGCTGAGGCAGAATTAATTTAGGACTTGAACTAGCATCAGTTAAGTGCTAGTTGTAATAAAAGAAAGTATTGTGTTATTCCTAATTTTCTCTTAATAATAATGATGGCAATAACTATGGTTTTAAAGGTCATGATGGTGACGATATTCAGTTATACTACTGGAAGCATCTTTTTCAGTTTGTGTACTATTTAGATGTATTGCAAATACACCAGAAACTTTAATGATTAAACCTTTTCATATATACATGGTTATTTTTCCTTTACTATGAAAAAAAGCTATTTCCAAGTAGCTTTGAATACTATAAGAAATACTATAAGAAAACATAACCCAGTAAATGTCTATCACACTTGATCATCCAGGAACTGCATTAATATGAGATAATTATTATAAGGATAGTTACTATAGTTGTATTATAATAATTATAATAAGGTTGTTATTATAAGTTAATATATGACAGTTGTTGAATAACTCAGTCATATTTTCTTTTAAAAATGTGCTGTAAGACACTCACGTACTTAAGCAGCCAAATCTGTCTCGTGCTGGCTGGTCAAGTACTTAGTTCAATAAGGAAATGTTATCTTAAAATATGGACAGTGAATTCTGGGCTAAACCCCAGATGCAAGAAGAATGAAAACAAAAGTAACTTTTCTAGTTTGAAGTACACTAGTTATGTATTCTGAACTTGAGTATCTATTCTATAAGTGAATACAGGGAAATTTTTTGTAAAGAAAATACGTGTGATCTTATAGTTCTTAAATGTTATTTTTTTAGTCTTACTAATCCTATTTGTATACTCAGAACATAATTCTAAGACAGTCAGCTGACATTACTGGTTTATTGCTAAAGCATTCAAAGGTTATAAGTGCATTTTATTTTGTAGAGATGTCATCTGTTCAGTTTTAACATGACTTAAAAGTGGCACCATTGAACAGCTTTGTCATGGTTTTCCTAAAGGCCACTCACTGTGAAATGCCAAGCAGTGTGAAGAACAATTAAAAAACTTATGACTGTTCTTACCTCATACATGCACATATACATATAGACACATAGCTCTTGATTGAAGGAGGCTCAAATTTTATCAGTATGTTCTGGAACAGTAGGGGTATCTGTAAGAAGGGATACAATCAATAACTCCTCATAGAACAACCACACAAAACAAAGACAATCTCTCCCAGTTAAGTAGTAGACTGTAGACCTTAAGCAGGGCATGACTATTCCTTAGCAACATCTGCCCCAATGTGGATTGATACAGCCATAATATCCATATGTACATATAAGTTTCCACGCATTTTCCTCATTTCAGTTTATAAAACTTAGAAGGAATTTTCCTTTTATTTTTAATATTCGCAAATCCAATGACCTTTAGGGAAGTCTCACACGTCTACTTCTTCTTTCTAAAACACATCTTCACACCAAATAGTTTCCATTCTCCTGTTCCCTGTCCTGGAGCATTTACCAGACATCTCTATAAAGTCTCTCCTTGAAATATCTATGTTAGTCTAATAACATTCCACATGTTTGTAAGTTGAGTTTGAGTAAACATATTAATTTCTTTTTCCTAGACTATAAAATTTTATGGATATAACTTAGCTATTACGATAATTACTTCTGACCTTTGACTTCATCAGACAAAGAAATACACACAAACCTCTTGTGTGTTTGTGGAGGTACTTTAGATATGGTTGCAGCCTGAGGGCTCTGACTCGCTTGGTGCATCAATCCCTTGCTAGATTCATAATAAGTGATATTATTAGGAGATTCTGGAAAGCTACTTGGAGGAAGGAGGTCATGAGCGTGTTTACTTTGGAATATAGCCACCCTTCCTCCTTCCTGCTTTCTTGCTTCTGGGCCATCATGTTGTGAACTACTGTGTATTTGGTTAGAAGCATCACTTCAGCCCCAGGAACAGACCATCCAAAGGAAATTCTTAACATTCCAACCAGTGTAGATGGTATTACCTGCTAGCTCACACCCATCACTTTTCACCAGGACACCCATAGACAAAAGGCAGCCAAGCAAGGGTCCTGAACCTTAGAAATTCCTCACCCCCACCTTTGCTACTACAAAAACCCAAGCCCACTTGAGCTCCAGGTTCTCCAAACATTCCAATACTTTGGACAAATGGGGAGTCCAAGTTTGCAGACTTGTGTAGAATAAATGCTCTTTGCTTTTACTAATGAGACTCAATCTCCTTGTTGTTTTTAGGGGAACTTTGTGAATCTGGACATAATATTTTCATGTTTCCTATTGACCTTTTAAAATTTGTGGAATTCCTTTTATAATCATAGCAGTGAGCTATTCTTTCCATTCAAAGTTATTGAGCTTAAAGTAACTTCTTGTTGTCTTTCTCTACCTTATTGAGCTATAATTCACATTTAAAATTGACCTATCTCTAACTCATCGTCATTAATTAACTCAAAAATTAATTAATTAATTAATTAACTCACAGAAGGCAAATCTGCTCCAATACCGAGGGAACCTAAGAGTTGAGTTAGCAGTCCCACACCCAGATGCCCCAGTCTCTAAAACCTCTCCCATGGGATAAAACCCAGGGGCCCCTCCCCAACTCCCTCAGCTTTTCTAGCCAGCCAGCAGTGAGATTCCTGTTGCTAAGCTCCCCCAAAGCCCAATCCCATTGACTGGACCTTTCAAACTATGAACCACACCCTGCCTAGGAGCTAAGAGTTTGCTATAATACTGAGGGGACGAAGAGCAAGACACAACATTGAGGGGATTAAGAGAGAGAACCAAGAGAGCGAACTAGAAGAGAAGACCAAGAGAAAAAGAAGTATATAGAGATCTCAGAGGCTTTCAGAGACAGACATTGACAGCACAGGGTAGACCAAGAAAAACTCCCAAATACTCAGACAGCCACAGCAAGGATTGGATGAAGACACAAAGACATTGCCAGCCACGTTTGAAGGAAGAGATGGGTAGGCGCCAATGCAAGAGTTCCTCCAACAACAACGTAAAAAGTAATATGGCAACACCAGACCACACTGGACACACAACAGGAAGACTTGATCATCATAACCCAGAAGAAGTAGAAGAAAATAACTTTAAACTTAATTTTATGAAAACAATGGGGACCTTTAAAGAGTCAGTGAAAAACTCCCTTAAAGAAATGGAAGAGAAAACAAATAAAAATTTGAAAGAAATTAATAAATCCCTCAAAGAAAACCAGGAAAATACAAGCAAACAGGTGAAGGAAACAGTTCAAGACTTGAAGACTAAAATAGATGTAATAAAGAAAACACAAACTGAGGGAATTCTAGATATAGAAAATGTGGGTAAATGAACAGGAACTACAGAGACAAGTATAACCAACAGAATATAAGAGACAGATGAAATAATCTCAGGCACAGAAGATACTATAGAGGAAATAGTCTCATTGGTCAAGGAAAACATTAAATCCAACAATTTCTTAGAAGAAAACTTCCAGGAAATTGGGGGCACCATGAAAAGGCCAAACCTACAAATTATAGGGGTAAGGGAAGAGAAGAATTCCAGCTAAAAGGGAGAAAAATATATTCAACAACATTCTAGAAGATAACTTTCCCAACCTAAAGAAGGATATCCTTATGAAAGTACAAGAAGTTTACAGAACACCAAATACACTGGATTAAAAAAAATCCCCTCACCATATAATAATCAAAACACAAAACATATGGAATAAAGAAAGAATATTAAGAGGCACAAAGGATAAAGGTCAAATAACATACAAAAGGTAAACCTATCAGAATCATACCAGACTTATCAATGGAAACCATGAAAGCCAGAAGGTCTTGGATAGATGTGATGCAGACTCTAGGAGACCATGCAATCCCAGACTACCATACCCAGAAAAACTTTCATTCACCATCTATGGAGAAAACAAGATATTTCATGACAAAAACAGATTTAAACAATATGTCTCCACAAAGCCAGCCTTACAGAAAGTACTAGAAGGAAAATACCAACACAAGGAAGCTAACTATGACCACAAAAACACAGACTCTGATATCCTCCCCACCAGCATAACCAAAAGAAGGGAAACACACAAACACTACTACCAAAAAATAACAGGAATTAACAACCACTGGTCATTAATATCACTCAATATCAATCGACTCAATTCACCTATAAAAAGACACAGGCTAAGAGAATGGATACAAAAACAGGATCCAGCCTTCTGCTGTTTGCAAGAAATACACCTCAGCCTCAAAGAGAGACAATACCTCAGAGTAAAGGGGTGGAAAAATGTTTTCCAGTCAAATGAACCTAAGAAACAAGTGAATGTAGCTATCCTAATATCTCACAAAATTGATTCCAAACTAAAATCAATTAGAAGAGATATAGAAGGACACTTTATACTCATACCAGGAACAATTCATCAAGATGAAATCTCAATCCTGAACAACTATGCCCTTAATACACCCACATATGTAAAAGATATATTACTAAAACTAAAATTACACATCAAACCCACACACTAATAGTAAGGGACTTCAACACTCCATTCTTGCCAATGGAGAGGTCAACCAGACAGAAACTTAAAAAAGAAGTAAGAGAACTAACAGATGTCATGAATCAAATGGACTTAACAGACATCTACAGAACATTCCAGCCAAACACAAAAGAATATACATTCTTCACAACACTTCATGGAACCTTCTCAAAAATTGATCACATACTTGGTAACAAATCAAACCTCCACAGGAAAAAGAAAATTGGAGTAACCCCTGTGGGAATTGCAGCCCCGAGTTACATTTCTCTGTCTCCATTTGAGGTGCTTATCTGCAAAGAAATCATAACTTCCCTCTGCTCCTGGAGTTGGGTAAGGAAGTTTGAGTGCACGTGATTATTTCTTGATCCCTGCTGGGGTCAGGTGAGAGTGTCTGCTTGGGTCAGGTGACAGTCCCTACTGGGGTCAGGTGACAGTCCCTTCCCAGCCAACTCCTCATTTGGTGACATGGTATAAAAGCTAGCCCCAGCAGAACAATAAAGAAGCTGTTCCACCTCAACCTCGTGCCCTGTGGATTCATTCAACTTGGACACCCTCCGCCGAGACTCGTCCAGACTCGTGCAGGAGCGGCAAACCCCCTGTGTCTTCTCAGATTACCATGGATTAAATTTAGAGTTTAACAACAATACTACTCTCAAAAAGCCTACAAACTCATAGAAATTGAACAGTCAACTACTGAACCACCCCTGAGTCAAGGAAGAAACAAAGAAGTTAAAGTCTTCCTTGAATTCAATGAAAATAAAGGCACAGCATATTTAAGCCTATGGGACACTATGAAAGCAGTGCTAAGAGGAAAGTTCATATCACTAAGTGCTCACATAATGAAAACAAAGAAAGCTCACATTAGTGACCTAACAGCACACCTGAAAGCTCTAGAACAAAAAGAAGTCGACTCACCCAGGAGGAGTAAAAGACAGGAAATAATCAAATTGAGGGCTGAAATCAACAAAATAGAAACACAGAAAACAATACAAAGAATCAATGAAACACAGAGCTGGTTCTTTGAGAAAATCAACAAGATTGACAAACCCCTATTCAAACTAATCAAAAGATGGAGAGAGAAAATCCAAATTAACAAAATCAGAAATAAAAAGGAGGACATAACGACATATACTGAAGTTATTCAGAGAATTATTAGAACTTATTACAAAAGGCTTTGCTCCACAAAATTGGAAAATGTAAAAGAAATGGACATTTTTTAGATAGATACCATATGCCAAAATTCAATCAAGACCAGTTGAGTAAATTAAACAGATGTTTAAGCTGCAAGGAAATAAAAGCTGTTATCAAAAACCTACCAACCAAAAAAAGCCCAGAGCAGGATGGTTTTAGTGCAAAATTCTACCAGAACTTCCAAGAAGAGTTAATACCTATACTTCTCAATTTGTTCCACATAATAAAAAAAGAAGGGTCATTGCCAAACTCTTTTTAATGAGGCTACAGTTACCCTGATGCCAAAATCACACAAAGACTCAACCGAAAAAGAAAATTACAGATCAATCTTACTGATGAAAATGAATGCAAAAATTCTCAACAAAATACTGGCAAACCGAATCCAAAAGCACATCAAAAAAATCATCTATCATGATCAAGTAGGCTTCCTCCCAGAGATGCAGAACTGATTCAACATATGAAAATCTATCAATGTAATCCATCATATAAATAAACTGAAAGAAAAAACCATTTGATCATTTCATTAGATGCTGAAAAGCATTTGACAAAATTCAACAGCCCTTCTTGGAGACATCATTTCTTAATATTATAAAAGCAACATACAGCTAACATCAAACTAAATGGAGAGAAAATCAAACTGATTCCACTAAAATCAGAAACAAGACAAGGCTGTCCACTCTCTCCATATCTCTTTAAAATAGTGCTTGAAGTTCTAGCATTGACAATAGACAACAAATGGAGATCAAGGGGATCCAAATTTGAAAGAAAGAAGTCAAGCTTTCGTTATTTGCAGATGATAGTGTACATAAGTGACCCAAAAAATTCAACCAGAGAACTCCTACAGCTGATAAAAACCTTCAGTGATGTGGCAGGATACAAGATCAACTCAAAAGAATCAGTAACCCTCCTATACACAAATGAAAAAGAAGCAGAGAGGGAAATCAGAGAAACATCACCTTTCACAATAGCCACAAATAACATAAAATATCTTGGGTTAACACTTACCAACGAAGTGAAAGACTTGATAAGAACTTTAATTCTTTGAAGAAAGAAATTTAAGAAGATATGAGAAAATAGAAATATCCCCCATGCTCTTAGATAGGAATGATCGACATAGTAAAAATGTCAATTCTACCAAAAGCAATCTATAGATTCAATGCAATCCCCATCAAAATCCCAACACACAGACCTTGAAAGAACAATAATCAACTTCATATAGAAAAAAAAAAGCAGAAAAACCTGGGATAGCCAAAACAATCCTATGCAATAAAGAAACTTCTGGAGGCATTATCATCCTTGACATCAAGCTCTATTACAGAGCTATAGTAATGAAAACAGCTTGGTATTGGCATAAAAACAGAGAAATTGACCAATGTAATCAAATTGAAGACCTGGATATTAATCCACACAGCTATGAACATGTGATTTTTGACAA